>NC_082695.1:49424972-49733278 GCF_949987515.2 Delphinus delphis | reverse complement strand
TGAGTCACTAGAGGCTTCCTGGATATGACGAAATCTCAGTTGAGGCATAAAAGATGGGTAGAAGTTAGCCAGACCGAGGCAAGAAGGAAGAGAAGAATGTTACTGGCAGAGGTTATAGCACATGCAATGGCATGAACAGAGGATCTGGAGACATCCCTTCCTCTGAACTCTTCTCTCTGGCAGGAATTTTTTCTTGGGGGCCCCTGGTTCAGAAGCCAGGACAGGTGTTTGTTCCTCTCTTCCTATTTAGTCACTGAGTTGGGTGGCCTATCCCAGTTCTCTTGGAGTACTTAGGAGAATTAGAGTGATGGAAGACTTTGCTGCGTTGTATGGAAAAAGGCATGTTTGTACACCAAGGAAAGAATACATGTTGGAGGCTAGAGGGACAGTGGGGACTGAAGTGCTTGTGTCCCATGACCCTGGGGCCCAGGAAATGGCAAGCTGACAGGAACACGGGAATGGGAGGTCTGCCTTCCTCATTCCCTGTTCCCTCCTCTCATCACCAGACTCACAGATGCTAAGCTATGTGAGGGCAATGAATATTTATTGAATATTCCTCAAAACTCTACTTCTCCAATTTTTATTTTGGCAGTTTTAATTAACTCACAATTGCTGAGGGCAGTTAATACCTAAGAGGAAGTTTGAGTCCTCTTCTAAGATGTCCTGATTTCCCTTCCTGATACTGTCACTTCTGAAGAAGATGTGATAATCAAAGCTGTTGTGGGTAATAGGAGAGGTGAAATTAGGGAGACAGCTTTTGTGTCCAGAGGTTGTAGGATTATTAGTGAGGCCAGTCAGAAGTCTTAAAAGAGCCTTCAAATGGATAGAGAGTTGCCTTTTCCTATGGGTGACAATCAAATGATTTCATGTTTTTAATACCACTTAATGTTTTTTTTACTGATTGTGAATTAATTGTAAATGTTGATAGTACAGAAAATGAGAAAGTATAAATCACCCACGATCCCACCATCCATAGAAACTTTGTTAACATTTTGGAGTACTTCTAGTAGATTTTTTTTTACCCCCCAACCCTAATATATGTGTACTTTTTTTGGTGAAAATCTTGTTTGGTAAATCATTTTTAGTAACTGATTTTAACACTTATACTTTTGATTATATACTTCAACTGTTTATTAAAAAATTTTTTTTGAAGTATAGTTGACCTACAATGTGGTGTTAATTTCTTCTGTACAGCAAAGTGATTCAGTTATACATATATATATATATATATATATATATATATATATACATTCTTTTTTAATATTCTTTTCCATTATGATTTATCTCAGGATATTGAATATAGTTCCCTGTGCTATACAGTAGGACCTCATTGTTTATACTTTAACTATTTAGTATTAGAATGTAATACAAGACGTCTTCTAATAAATTTGAGTTTTAAGTTTTGCTTTGAAACTAATCATTCAGTAATAGGGAGCACCGTAACACGAATGGAGATGTGCTGGGAGAATGGGGGAAGGAGTTGTGGGAAGAAGGCAGGGAATTGGTGGTCTTAGCTTTGATTCCTGGGCCAAAACATGTCTGGAAACGATACCTAGTCCCTGGGGCTGCAGTTCACCAGGTGAAGTCACAAAATTGAGGGGACATCTGGAGCTGCACTGTGGTTGAAAGAACATGGGCATGAGAGCAAGTAGCCTCTACAAACAGAAGCATCGTCCACAAGAATCAGGACGCTTCCCCACCTTGGGAGCAAGAGCCTGGGAGAATGCCACAGCTTTCCCCTCCCCTCTCAGCAGGTCCTTAATAGACACACATGTGCAGGAACACCCCATGACCCTTTAGATCTATCATCATTTGTGCCTGCCAACAAGAGAGCTGTGAACGATAAAGTTACTGAGCAGCAACATCTGGTTTTGGGCCATCAGAGAGCAGGGGGTAGGTCTGCCTACCCCGCTCACCCTTCCTCTTGACTTTGCAGAAATGCTCTTCAGGTCAGTTCCTTCTGCATGGAAATGATTGGCAATCCTCCTTGCTCTGAGGATTCACTTTACGGGGCAAAAGAAGCAAAGTTGTTCACAGGGGGGCTTGGAGAGACCAAGGTCAGACTTGCTTAAATTTCTAATCCTCTCATCTGGACAGTGTTAACTGCAGCCTGTGGAAGTGAGGAGGGAGGAGTGGAGAGGTAGGAAACTGATATTAAGCACTTTGCCTAAATTCCACATCTTTTTAAATCCATGAATCTGCACAGGACCCATTTAAGGTAAACAGTGGACTGCCTCTATGCCAAGAGAAATGAGGGCTCTGAGCAGAAAGGAAAGGGATGGATTACTTTTCCTCAGGCAACTCTGGTGAAGGAAACAATTACCTTTGACATCCACCTACTTGGTGCCCCCCCTGTTTCATATAGACTGTTGAAGCTTTAACTGTAAGAGATCACCTACTTCAGCTTTCTTAAACTGAGGGTCCAGAGTTGTCAGGTGACTTGCTTATGGCTGCAGAATTCACGGAGAAGCACTAATGAGAACAGAAGTCTTCACTTCAAGGCTATTGCTTTTCTCAACTATAATCACTTTCATACAAATAACTTACATTTGCACAGAGATTTATAATTTGCACTTTTTTTTGTTGTTGTTGTACACTAGTCAGATGAGTATATCTGCCATTGTCACTTACCAGTTAGGAAGTCACAGATCAGTTAACGAGTTAGCTAACTGCCTAGGACTTGGAAGGCACAAAGATGCCATAGAAAGCACATGCTTTTCTTGATAATTTCTCAGCTATCCTGGGCTTCCAGTCCCTTTTAAACCTTTTTTTCTCTAACTTTAGAAATTTTAGGTATTTATTGTAGAAAAAATTGGAAGACACAAACACAAGAAAAAATTAAATCTCCTATAATCTTATTACTCAGATATAACCAGTATAGCATTAACATTATATATATTTCCAATATTTTTAATGCATAAATATATTTTTACACAAATCGTATTGTACATATCGTCTTATATTTTTACTTAAGATATGAACACTTTCTTATTTAATATTAATCAACATCACTTTTAACAGCTTTTAAGACTTTGTATACATTCATGATGGTTTCTGAAGCATACATTTCCAGGTAGAATTTTAAAGTCAAAAGGCAATGTTTAAGGCTTCTGGTATTGATTGCCACAGACAGCATCTGCTCACATCTCACCAGCAGCATTAGAGCCCCAATTTCCCTGAATCTTTGTTAGTTTTATGAGGGAAAAAAAGCGCCATCTCAACTCTTGCTTTAATATACATTTTTAATTCTAGCAAGGCTAATATTTACTGTCCATTGGCATTTATTCTTTTGTAATTTGCCTATCTAAGTACTACTTTTTTCTATTGGGACTTTTTCATGGGGAGATAGTACAGAGTAGTGGCTCCCCAGACACGTTCTGGATTCCTACTGCCTGGGTCTAAAGTCTGAGCTCACCACTTTGTAGCTACATAACCTTGAGTAAGCCATGACCTCAAGCCTTCATTTCTTCATCCGCAAACTATGGGCTGAGAAGTAATACATATACACAAAGCCCTTTGCAAGTACCTATTGTTTCTTACCGATATATGTAAGAACTCTCTATATAAAGAATATTTGCCTTTTGTAATATATGTTGTATCAATTCCTACTTAACATTTGTTTTGCCCTTTTCAGTTTGATTGGATCTTCCTCTGTGGAAGAGGAAAACGAGTTGAATAGCTTTACCACGCTATTTTGTTATTTAACCTAGCCCTTTCTTTTCTCACATTCTCTCCAAGCAGGGGCATCTAGTCCTCCTGCCATTCTTACTGGTTAGTACATGCTCATGCCCCAATAGAAGCATTACTTCTCTATTTATCCTCATGAAAACTCTTCCTATGTGCAGGACTCGAGATTCCCAAAGGCTTGAATTTTTGGTAAGGTGTGTTGTAACTCTGACCTATTAGGTATTTTAAATAACATGTCTTTCTGTTGCTGACTAACCTATACACCTTTCTGCATTGCACTGAGAAGCACCAGTCTAGGGATCCTTTTCCTGCTGGGTCCCTCAGAAGAGGGCAGTCTCTCTGGATGGACCGTGACTATTACTGTTATTTCCCTTTAGCATGGTCTTTAACAAAGTTCACAAGACTGAAATACTGCTGATATGACAAAACTGAACACATGTGAGGCGCCTGGAGAGTAACAGACCCAGCAGTGGAGGAAGTTTTTAGTGCCTGAGCCTAGGGGTGTGCACTAGGAACTGTGGGAGTACAGACCCAGAAACAAATGATACGGCAGCCGTAGCGGCTTCCGACCCAGAGCCTGGGGAGTTAGGAGGAAGCCGACAGAAGCGCTGGTCACATCTCAAGAACCAAAGGAGTCCTTATGTCTGCGAGGGTGAGATTTGGAACTCTTTAAGACTCTTAACTTCTAGACTGGGCTCTGCCCTCACCCACATGGAAGGCCTAACCTCCAGGCTGGACAAGGAAGCTACGTTTTAACCCTTCCCTGGGGTCATACAAACCAAGACAAAGCTCCTCACCACGCCATGCTCCAAGGACTCCAGGTTTTGTCTATTAACAAATTTCTCCACTGGCTCACGTTTCACTATAGGCACTGTAGTAAACAGAGATTCTGGCTACATGCATGCTTTTCCTACAGACAGGAATCCACTTCAAAAGGAACTCATAAAGGAATACTCCAGGCAAATTGGCCTTTTCCTTTCCTCAGATGTGCCAGACTTTCTTCCTGGCCGGCCTACCTTCCTGGCCACTCATCCTTCAGATAATTTTTCTCAGAAGCCTCCCCTGATCCAAGGTTGGGCCAGGTACTCCTTAACATCACACAGCACTGATCGTACCATAGTGTCACTGCCTGTTTGTGTTGTCCGTGAAACTGAAGGTATGGTCTTATTTTCCACTGTATCCCTAGTGCCTGGCACAAAGCAGCCACTCAAAAAATAACTGTTGGATAACTTAATTTGTATTTCCTTTTCACTATCTCACTTCTGGTCTGCCACGGGCTCAATAAGTCATCGATGAAACTGTTTCCCCATATCTTGCTGCCCTGCCACTGTTCTTAACTGGTCAGTACAATTTTTGCATTCCTGAGACAAAACGTCCCTCATACTCTCCACACCACCCTCCAAATCTGGCCCACTGACAATTAGATGCAGTGACAGAGTTGCTGTGCCCTTTGTGACATTCTCATGGAAAAAGATGTTTCAATGCTATAGTCCCATCTTTCACAGTTCCTGAGTATTCTTACTGGTAAGAGAAAGGTGGAAGCAATGATTCTTCTGTCTGCTCTTCTAATTAGTCACAGGAAAAGCTTTCAGGGGACAATGTGCATGAGCACTGGCAAGTGCTGTATAAAGTCAGATTGATTCGAGACCTAGTACTGTACAACCACCTCCATGGAGTCTTACTCCAAATTAAATTAAACCCTTTTGACTAACAAAGATAGAAGCCTGACTGAAGTATGTACAGTATTGATTGTATTCATAAGTCACTTTACAGTGTGGACTCTCTGATGGCGCATGAGGACTGATCTGTGCCTGAAAGCCTTCCCACATTCACTACATATGTAAGCCTCATCCCCAGAGTGGATTCTCTGATGTTGAACAAGGGCTGAGCTCCTTTTGAAGGTTTTGCCGCATTCATTACACTGATAAGGTTCCTCTCCACTGTGAATTCTCTGGTGTCTGATGAGGTTTGAGCTCAGACTGAAGGCTTTTCCACACTCACTACATTCATAGGGTTTCTCCCCACTATGTATTCTCTGATGGGTTATCAGCTCTGAGCTCTGCCTGAAAGCTTTTCCACACTCATTACATTCATAAGGTCTTTCTCCTGTATGAATTCGCTGGTGTCTAATAAGCTTTGAGCTTTGGCTAAAGGTTTTCCCACACTCATTACACTCGTAGGGTTTCTCACCAGTGTGAATTCTTTGATGGATAATGAGATATGAACTTTGACTGAATGCTTTGCCACATTCATTACATTTACAAGCTTTCTCACCAGTATGGATTTTCCGATGTCTAATGAGGGCTGAGCTCTGGTTGAAGGCCTTCCCACATTCACTACATTCATATGCTTTCTCACCACTATGAATTCTCTGATGAATAATAAGATAGGACCTCAAACTAAAGGCCTTCCCACACTGGCTACATTTGTACGGCTTTTCTCCAGTATGGATTCTCTGATGTTGTGTTAGAGCAGAATGCTGTTTGAAGCTGTGCCCGCATACATCACACCTGTAAGGTCTCTCTTCTGCAGGAACTTTCTGATACGTTATAGAGTTTGTATTTAGAATCAAGCTTCTCTGGGGCTCAGGATGGTCTTTGTTTCCTAGAGATTTGTGTGTGAAGATTACTTGACTAAAACTGCCCCCTTGGGAAGGGGATCTTCTTAATTTCTCCCCTGTAGCACTTCCTTGCTGCCACTCTGAACTGCTTTCATGTTCACTAATTCCTCCAAATGAAGGCTCCCGGGGAAGTCTTTGCGATTTCTCTCCTGAAATGTCCTTCTTTGTTGCTGATCCATTGTTCTCACAATCTGAAATGATAACAGCAAAAAACCAACTTTTTATTTCTCCACTTTCAATACTCCCTTTCTATGTGAGAGAAAATAGATGCTTCTACTTACAAACATAAAGCCATCTGCATGTATCTTTTCTTTAACTGGTCAAAATAGGGTCCTTCCTCCTTTCTAATACTAAGGCCTACATCTACAGTTTGAAATTTATCCTTTCCTGCTTCCTCTGAGACTTCAGTTGATCAGTTACCCACTATTCCTTTCCTATTGTTTTCAATCTCTTTCTCTGCTGACTCCTGTTCATCAGCATTTAAATAAATTCAAGTCTCTCTCATCTTTTTAAATCAAGCTCCTTGCCTACACATCTCCCTCATGCAACATCACTCCCACTGAGAATAAAGCTTCTTCAAACGGTTGTCGGTACTCGTTCCCATTCTGTAATCTGGTTTCTGCCATACCTGTGCACCTCCCACCCCCCAAACTACTCTCATCAAAATCAACTTCATAGTTGCTAAATCCAATGGCTTCTTTCTGGATCTTACTTAGTTGGCCTCTCTGTAGCACTGACACTGGGGACCACATCTTCCTTCCAGAGCCATTCTCTTCCAAATACATTAGCCTGATTTCTGTGGTTGTTCCTTCTTAGATTCAAGGTCAATCACTCGAACACAAGTTCCTCAGGGTTCTGTTCTGAGCTCTCATATATCCTCACTCCACCAACTCTCTATGTCCTAAGCTTCAATCACTACTTATGTTATAAGCTAATATCTCCCCAGATCCCCAATTCTATCCCAGTTCTATGAAGCTCTAGACTCTCGTATCCAATGCTAATTGGCCATATTACTTGTAAATATTTGACAAGCACCAAAATGTCCCAAACTAAACGCATCATCATATGTATTTTTTTCCCTTATGTTTTCCCACTTATATGAATAGCACCGCCATTAACCAAGTTGTTCAAGACCGAAACCTGAGTATCACCCTCAACTCCTCTCCCACATGCTCCACGTTTAACAATGACCAGCTACTGCAATTCAAGTTAAATGCAGAAGAACAGGAGTCAGCTGTGATCTTTCCCACCTCTCACCACAATACATCTTGATTTATTCACTGTGGCCACTTGGATTACAACTGTCTCTAACCAGACTCTACTCTTGCCTTCCTCAAATCCATTCCTGCTCTGCAACTGAGTCCTAAAACACAAATCTGATCATGTCACTCACTCGTCTAAAACCCTTCAACTGTTCCCCACTATACTGTGCAAACGAATGAGGATGACAGACACGTTTTCACAACCTGTGTCCCAGTTTCGTCTCTAGTTTCCCTCTAACCAGCTCTCCCCTAGGAGTTCTCTCTTCAAGTTAAATTGAATTACCTGCAATTCCCGGAATGGATTGTAATCTCTCACCTTCAGGATTTTGTGGACTTTGCTCATGTGATACTGTAATGTGGGAAATATAGATTTGGCCTCATCCCCAGTTCCTGGCACAGAGCTTTTAAAACCCCTGAAAATTTCCTCTGTGGTAGAGATGAGAAGGTGCCGGAGGTTATGCTAATGAGTTGACTCTTGGAGGGCAGGGCGGCTGGTTGATTAGAGTGTTAGAACTTTTGGACCCATCCTCTGACCTCCAGGGAGAGGGGCTGGAGATTGAGTTAATCAATCACCAATGGCCAATGATTTAATTAACAAAACCTCCATAAAAACCTTAAACAAAGGGGTTCAGAGAGCTTCAGGGATGGTGAATGCACCCAGGAGAGTGGTGAACCCCAAACTCCAGAGAGACAGAAGCTCCTGTGCTCAGGACCCTTCTGGACCTTGTGCTATGGACCTCTTCATCTGGCTGTTCATTTCTGTCCTTTATGATGAACAGGTAATGGTAAGTAAGGTGTTTCCCTGAATCCTGTGAGCCATTATAGCAAATTATGAAACCTGAGGAGGGGGTTGTGGAAGCACCAATTTGCAGCCATATCGGACAGAAGTGTGGATAATCTGGGGACTCATTACATGCAACTGGCATCTGATGTGGGAGGCAATCTCTTGGGACTGAAATCTTAACCTGTGGGGTCTGCACTGGTTCTGGGTAGTTAGTGTCAGAATTGCTTGATGGGAGGGAAAACCCCACATATGCAGTGTCAGAAATGTTGTGAGCAGAGAAACAGTTTTTCCCTTTAGCTCGGGAATCTCCTCCTCCCACCTATTTACCTGGCTTTCTTCTACTCAGAGTTCAAGTCCTAGCTTAGATGTCTCTCCCTCCAGGAAGTACTCCTTGGACCTCTAAGGTGGAGTTAGGGTGGGTGCCTTTATATGTGCCCCCATAGTACATTAATTATTCTGTAATTTACTACCCTATACTGTATTGTAATTGCCTTTTTGCTTGTCCACCACCCCATCTAGGCTTGAAAGTTCTTTCAGGATAGAGACCCAGTGCCTACCACAATACAGACGTGTATTAGCACCTTATTAAGTCATGAAATGAAGGAATAAGTGGATAAATGATGGGGAAACTGAAAGAAGGAGGGCTGACTGCAATGCATCAGGATTGCTGAATACAAAGGTGCTCAAGAGTGAGCACCTCCACTCGAGAATAATAAACGCGAGGCTCACATGGGGCATGCTGTAAAATGTTGTTAATTCTCTACCCTCAAGACCAGAGGCCTGATAACAGTTCCCAGATGAGTTTCTATTTCTTACCGCTTCTGGGGGAAAGGCAAGGTTTCCAGGGTTTCAGCTGTGTCTTTAAAGGCTGGAGTTCGATGTTTGTTAACTCCTGGGATGCTCCAAGACATGTCAAATCTGTCCATGGCACTGCTGGTCCCTGTGGACTAGCTGGGACCTGAAATCAGTAAAATTTGTGAGAAAATTTCTTTGTGAGAAAATCCCTAGGGAAAATGCTTAGTAAAAATCTCCAAGAGGTCACCGAAGACATCTCCAGGGATGACGGATAGGAACAAAAGAACTGTTTAAGGACAGAGACAGGTATGGCCCTGGTAGTCACTTCAGGGTTATGGTTCAGTAGAGACAAATTCTCACCCCATTCTTATGATGCCGCCACATGCTCCAGGAAGTAGATTCCTTTTCCCAAAACATATCACATCTCCCTGTTCTCACCTGCTGCCCTGGATCATCAAATTCCCTCTCCAAATCCTCCAACAGAGTCACAGCTTCCTCGCCACTTTTTGGACTGTGTTGCTGAACCCAGATCTGCAGCTCCTCAGGCAGGATGCTCAGGAACTGCTCCAGCACCAGCAGCTCCAGGATCTGCTCCTTCGTATGCAACTCTGGCCTCAGCCACTGACAGCAAAGCTCCTGGAGTCGGCCCAGAGCCTCCCGGGGCCCAGGTGTCTCCTGGTAGCAAAACTTTCTGAACTGCTGGCGAAACAATTCCTGGCAGGATCGGGTACTCCCATTCTGCTTAAGTTTCTGACCCCAAGAAAGGCTTTCTTCTACTTTCACTAGTATTAGCTCTTGTTCCTGAGAATTCTGAGGTACTGGGGTTGAAACTGCTCTGGATTCCATAGCCGTTCTGGGCTGAAACAGCTTAGCAAAAAGCTCACTACAACTGGGTCCTCTACTTCAGTTGCTTTTGAGTAATCTCTTCTTTCCTGAAGGATATAAAAGCACTGTTAACTTACAGCAGTGAAAATAAACCTCTAAGAGCTTACAATAATAAAGATCAGTCATCGCTCTAAGAACTTACAATAATAAAGATCAGTCATCGGAGTAATATACGGAAAGGGATCAGGTTTGAGACTGTAACTAAGTAATAATCAAATGACAAAACTAAAAATCACCTCATTCAACGTCTCTCATTTTGTAGAATTCCTACCACATTTATGCTATGAGAAATTATTTTAGAGGCAAAAGAATGCAATATTAACATGAATCACATATTGAGGAATTTCCTTTTCAATTCTCTTTCAATCCTGTTTGTATCAAGCAGAATAGTCTGTCTTTAACACCTTCTGAAGATGTTACTTACAGAATTCCCTTTTAAATAAACTATAGGCCTCAGACTTCCATAGGTAACAGTATCTAGCTAGGATTTGATATGCGGATTTTTAAACGTTTATTTTTAGTTACCTTTAACCTATGGCACATAATGGTGCTTTTCATTTAGGTAGTAATAAAACATTTTTAAAAATCCATATTAAACATGAGTTGATTTAAATAAAAACATTGTTGGACGTTTGCCATTTGATTAAATTTAGTATTTAATGCGCTTCTTCAACATTGAGGCACTTATTATGGGCTCTGTCCCGAGCCAGGTATTAAGATACAAAGGTTTTTGCTCGTGAATAAATGAGTCTACCTAGAAATTAACCAAGACGTATTTGTTAAATGCTTACCATGTGCGCAAATGTCAGATATTATAGAGACACAAAAGCAAAAACGTTAATCTCAACTCTCAAAAAGCTTAGAAGATAGGGGAGTAAACATTTTAAAAAGTGAAATATGGCAACAAATAATTGTTTTTAATTTTGTAATATATAGACCGATCATGATCTGATCTTTGGATGGGAGATTATTGATAGAAAGGTGTACCCCTGAATTAGCAAGACAGATCAGTACATCTGAACACTAACACTACAGTTAACTTTAGAGAACAGAATATTTAGCCTACAAATCCGTGGTTTATTAACCAGCCCTGCCGCACTAGCCTTTCTATTTTTATATCCCGGTTAAATCGCAGCATCTGCGAAATCACGGCGGTAGGGGAATAACTGCCCTTTCCGCTGGAAAGCAGGGACAGTGCTGGTCTCCTCTGCGTCCCCAGGACACTCGGAGACGCCGCCCGGACAAGGTGCCGAGACCCGGAGATGGGCAGGCCGAGGAGCGGGGCTCCTCCACCCAGCACCCACTGCCCCGGCCGCGCGCCCTCCCCGCCCCCGCTCCGTCTCAGGCCCCGTGTCCCTCACCGCGAAGCTCAGGAGCCGCCAGGGTACGAGCCCCGGACCTGCAGCTGCGAGCCACAAAGACCGGAAGTGCGCGCTCGCGGCCTTCCGCTCGCGCGCCCCCCCCCACCCCCGAACCTTCATCCGTCCCGCCCCGTGCTCACAGTCAGCCAATCAGCGCGTGACTCCGGCCCTCCCACCGCTTTCCCGGGGTGGCTGCGGGCCCCGTGGAGTATCGACGCCAGGGCTCGGATGCTCTAGAGGCGGGGATCTTAGGGGGACGTCGCCATCCCCTAGGGCACTGTTGCACGCCTCGGCCACCTCCTACCCTGGCTTTCTTCCTCCTGATTTGTGTCGTGTCATTTTCCTGTAATTCCTGTGCATTTCCCGTACTGCCGACAGAAGTAAACCCGTGGATGAACGCGCTGAACAAAAAGTAACAACCATTTATATTCCTTTTCCCTCTGCGTATCGTTTGAGCCTTCCAACTGCTCTGTGCGATAGCTATTTATGCTCATTTTACAGCCATAGACTCTGCCCAATGTCAGGCAACGTGTGACAAGAGACGCCGAAATCGCCGTAGTTCAAGGACACTCTGGGGCCCCAGACATTGCACCTCTAATGCAGGACTTTTCCATTTTTCACTGGAACTTAGCTGGCTTAAGTTCTATGGTTTATATTTTTCTTTGGCTGTTCAGTAGATTAAAAAATGGTGCCTCATTTTTTTTTTTTTTTGTGGTATGTGGGCCTCTCACTGTTGTGGCCTCTCCCGTTGCAGAGCACAGGCTCCGGACGCGCAGGCTCAGTGGCCATGGCTCACGGGCCTAGCCGCTCCGCGGCATGTGGGATCTTCCCGGACCGGGGCATGAACCCATGTCCCCTGCATCAGCAGGCGGACTCTCAACCACTGTGCCACCAGGGAAGCCCACCTCATATTTTCCTCACATGTTTACTGACCATTTATGGTTCTAAATGGAAATGGCTTTTCCCTTTTTTTTTTTTACATCTTTATTGGAGTATAATTGCTTTACAATGGTGTGTTAGTTTCTGCTTTATAACAAAGTGAATCAGTTATACATATACATATGTTCCCATATCCCTTCCCTCTTGCGTCTCCCTCCCTCCCACCCTCCCTATCCCACCCCTCTAGGTGGTCACAAAGCACTGAGCTGATCTCCCTGTGCTATGCGCTGCTTCCCACTAGCTATTTTACGTTTGGTAGTGTATATATGTCCATGCCACTCTCTCACTTTGTCACAGCTTACCCTTCCCCCTCCCCATATCATCAAGTCCATTCTCTAGTAGGTCTGTGTCTTTATTCCTGTCTTACCCCTAGGTTCTTCATGACTCTTTTTTTTCTTAGATTCCATATATATGTGTTAGAATATGGTATTTGTCTTTCACTTTCTCACTTACTTCACTCTGTATGACAGACTCTAGGTCCATCCACCTCGTTACAAATAGCTCAATTTCGTTCCTTTTTATGGCTGAGTAATAGTCCATTGTATATATGTGCCACATCTTCTTTATCCATTCATCCGATGATGGACACTTAGGTTGTTTCCATCTCCGGGCTATTGTAAATAGAGCTGCAGTGAACATTTTGGTACATGACTCTTATTGAATTATGGTTTGCTTAGGGTATATGCCCAGTAATGGGATTGCTGGGTCATGTGGTAGTTCTATTTGTAGTTTTTTAAGGAACCTCCATACTGTTCTCCATAATGGCTGTACCAATTCACATTCCCACCAGCAGTGCAAGAGTGTTCCCTTTTCTCCACACCCTCTCCAGTATTTATTATTTCTAGATTTTTTGATGGTGGCCATTCTGACTGGTGTGAGATGATATCTTGTTGTAGTTTTGATTTTCATTTCTCTAATGATTAATGATGTTGAGCATTCTTTCATGTGTTTGTTGGCAGTTGGTATATCTTCTTTGGAGGAATGTCTATTTAGGTCTTCTGCCCATTTTTGGATTGGGTTGTTTGTTTTTTTGTTATTGAGCTGCATGAGTTGCTTGTAAATTTTGGAGATTAATCCTTTGTCAGTTACTTCATTTGCAAATATTTTCTCCCATTCTGAGGGTTGTCTTTTGGTCTTGTTTATGGTTTCCTTTGCTGTGCAAGAGCTCTGAAGTTTCATTAGGTCCCATTTGTTTATTTTTGCTTTCACTTCCATTTCTCTAGAAGGTGGGTCAAAAAGGAACTTGCTGTGATTTATGTCATAGAGTGTTCTGCCTATGTTTTCCTCTAAGAGTTTGATAGTTTCTAGCCATACATTTAGGTCTTTAATCCATTTTGAGCTTATTTTTGTGTATGGTGTTAGGGAGTGATCTAATCTCATACTTTTACATGTACCTGTCCAGTTTTCCCAGCACCACTTATTGAAGAGGCTGTCCTTTACTCCACTGTACACTCCTGCCTCCTTTATCAAAGATAGGGTGACCATATGTGCGTGGGTTTATCTCTGGGCTTTCTATCCTGTTCCATTGATGTATCTTTCTGTTTTTGTGCCAGTACCATACTGTCTTGATTATTGTAGCTTTGTAGTATAGTCTGAAGTCAGGGAGCCTGATTCCTCCAGCTCCATTTTTTGTTCTAAAGATTGCTTTGGCTACTCGGGGTCTTTGGTGTTTCCATGCAAGTTGTGAAATTTTTTGTTCTAGTTCTGTGAAAAATGCCAGTGGTAGTTTGATAGGGATTGCATTGAATCTGTAGATTGCTTTGGGTAGTATAGTCATTTTCACAATGTTGATTCTTCCAATCTGAGAACATGGTATATCTCTCCATCTGTTTGTATCATCTTTAATTTCTTTCATCAGTGTCTTATAATTTTCTGCATACAGGTCTTTTGTCTCCTTAGATAGGTTTATTCCTAGATATTTTATTCTTTTTGTTGCAGTGGTAAATGGGAGTGTTTTCTTGACTTCACGTTCAGATTTTTCATCATTAGTGAATAGGAATGCCAGAGATTTCTGTGCATTAATTTTGTATCCTGCTACTTTACCAAATTCATTGATTAGCTCTAGTAGTTTCCTGGTAGCATCTTTAGGATTCTCTATGTATAGTATCATGTCATCTGCAAACAGTGACAGCTTTACTTCTTCTTTTCCGATTTGGATTCCTTTTATTTCCTTTTCTTCTCTGATTGCTGTGGCTAAAACTTCCAAAACTATGTTGAATAAGAGTGGTGAGAGTGGGCAACTTTGTCTTCTTCCTGATCTTAGTGGAAATGCTTTCAGTTTTTCACCATTGAGGACGATGTTGGCTGTGGGTTTGTCATATATGGCCTTTATTATGTTGAGGAAAGTTCCCTCTATGCCTACTTTCTGGAGGGTTTTTATTGTAAATGGGTGTTGAATTTTGTCGAAAACTTTCTATGCATCTATTGAGATGATCATATGGTTTTTCTCCTTCAATTTGTTAATAATGGTGTATCACATTGATTGATTTGCGTATATTGAAGAAACCTTGCATTCCTAGAATAAACCCCACTTGATCATGGTGTATGATCCTTTTAATGTGCTGTTGGATTCTGTTTGCTACTGTTTTGTTGAGGATTTTTGCATCTATGTTCATCAGTGATATTGGCCTGTAGTTTTCTTTCTTTGTGACATCCTTGTCTGGTTTTGGTATCAGGGTGATCGTGGCCTCATAGAATGAGTTTGGGAGTGTTCCTCCCTCTGCTATATTTTGGAAGAGTTTGAGGATAGGTGTTAGCTTTTCTCTAAATGTTTGAAAGAATTCGCCTGTGAAGCCATCTGGTCCTGGGCTTTTGTTTGTTGGAAGATTTTTAATTACAGTTTCAATTTCAGTGCTTGTGATTGGTCTATTCATATTTTCTATTTCTTCCTGATTCAGTCTTGGCAGGTTGTGCATTTCTAAGAATTTGTCCATTTCTTCCAGGTTGTCCATTTTATTGGCATAGAGTTGCTTGTAGTAATCTCTCATGATCTGTCGTACTTCTGCAGTGTCAGTTGTTACTTCTCCTTTTTCATTTCTAATTCTATTGATTTGAGTCTTCTCCCTTTTTCTCTTGATGAGTCTGGCTAATGGTTTATCAATTTGGTTTATCTTCTCAAAGAACCAGCTTTTAGTTTTATTGATCTTTGCTATCATTTCCTTCATTTCTTTTTCATTTATTTCTGATCTTATCTTTATGATTTCTTTCCTTCTGCTACCTCTGGGGTCTTTTTGTTCTTCTTTTTCTAATTGTTTAGGTGCAAGGTTAGGTTGTTTATTCGAGATGTTTTCTGTTTCTTAAGGTAGGATTTTATTGCTATAAACTTCCCTCTTAGAACTGCTTTTGCTGCATTCCATAGGTTTTGGGTTGTCGTGTCTCCATTGTCATTTGTTTCTAGGTATTTTTTTATTTCCTTTTTGATTTCTTCAGTGATCACTTCGTTATTAAGTAGTGTATTGTTTAGCCTCCATGTGTTTGTAGTTTTTACAGATCTTTTCCTGTAATTGATATCTAGTCTCATAGGGTTGTGGTCGGAAAAGATACTTGATACAATTTCAATTTTCTTAAATTTACCAAGGCTTGATTTGTGACCCAAGATATGATCTGTCCTGGAGAATGTTCCATGAGCACTTGAGAAAAATGTATATTCTGTTGTTTTCGGATGGAATGTCCTATAAATATCAATTAAGTCCATCTTGTTTAATGTATCATTTAGGGGTTGTGTTTCCTTATTTATTTTCATTTTGGATGATCTGTCCATTGGTGAAAGTGGGGTGTTAAAGTCCCCTACTATGAATGTGTTACTGTCGATTTCCCCTTTTATGGCTGTTAGTATTTGCCTTATGTATTGAGGTGCTCCTATGTTGGATGCATAAATATTACAATTGTTATATCTTCTTCTTGGATTGATCCCTTGATCCTTACGTAGTGTGCTCCTTTGTCTCTTGTAATAGTCTTTATTTTAAAGTCTATTTTGTCTGATGTGAGAATTGCTACTCCAGCTTTCTTTTGATTTCCATTTGCATGGAATATCTTTTTCCATCCCCTTATTTTCAGTCTGTATGTGTCTCTAGGTCTGAAGTGGGTCTCTTGTAGACAGCATATATATGGGTCTTGTTTTTGTAACCATTCAGCCAATCTGTGTCTTTTGGTGGAAGCATTTAATCCATTCACGTTTAAGGTAATTATCGATATGTATGTTCCTATTCCTACTTTCTTAATTGTTTTGGGTTTGTTATTGTTGGTCTTTTCCTTCTCTTGTGTTTCTTGCCTAGGGAAGATCCTTTAGCTTTTGTTGTAAAGCTGGTTTGGTGGTGCTGAACTCTATCAGCTTTTGCTTGTCTGTAAACGTTTTAATTTCTCCATCAAATCTGAATGAGATACTTGCTGGGTAGAGTAATCTTGGTTGTGGGTTTTTCTCCTTCATCACTTTAAATATGTCCTGCCCGTCCCTTCTGGCTTGCAGAGTTTCTGCTGAAAGATCAGCTGTTAACCTTATGGGGATTCCCTTGTGTGTTATTTGTTGTTTTTTTGTTTTCTTGCTGCTTTTAATATGTTTTCTTTGTATTTAATTTTTGACAGTGTGATTAATTTGTGTCTTGGCGTGTTTCTCCTTGGATTTATCTTGTATGGGACTCTCTGTGCTTCCTGGACTTGATTAACTATTTCCTTTCCCATATTAGGGATGTTTTCAACTATAATCTCTTCAAATATTTTCTCAGTCCCTTTCGTTTTCTCTTCTTCTTCTGGAACCCCTATAATTCGAATGTTGGTGTGTTTAATGTTGTCCCAGAGGTCTCTGAGACTGTCTTCAGTTCTTTTCATTCGTTTTTCTTTATTCTGCTCTGCAGTAGTTATTTCCACTACTTTATCTTCCAGGTCACTTATCCGTTCTTCTGCATGAGTTATTCTGCTATTGATCCCTTCTAGAGTATTTTTAATTTCATTTATTTTGCTGTTCATTGTTGCTTGTTTCATCTTTAGTTCTTCTTGGTCCTTGTTAAATGTTTCTTGCATTTTGTCTATTCTATTTCCAAGATTTTGGATCATCTTTACAATCATTATTCTGAATTCTTTTTCAGGTAGACTGCCTATTTCCTCTTCATTTGTTAGGCCTGGTGGGTTTTTATCTTGCTCCTTCATCTGCTGTGTGTTTTTGTGTCTTCTCATTTTGCTTATCTTACTGTGTTTGGGGTCTCCCTTTTGCAGGCTGCAGGTTCATAGTTCCCGTTGTTTTTGGTGTCTGTTTCCCAGTGGCTAAAGTTGGTTCAGTGGGCTGTGTAGGCTTCCTGGTGGAGGGGACTAGTGCCTGGGTTCTGGTGGATGAGGCTGGATCTTGTCTTTCTGGTGGGCAGGTCTACGTCTGGTGGTGTGTTTTGGGGTGCCTGTGAACTTCTTGTGATTTTAGGCAGCCTCTCTGCTAATGGGTGGTGTTGTGTTCCTGTCTTGCTAGTTGTTTGGCATAGGGTGTCCAGCACTGTAGCTTCCTGATCGTTGAGTGAAGCTGGGTGTTGGTGCTGAGATGGAGATCTCAGGGAAATTTTCACTGTTTGATATTACGTGGAGCTGGGAGGTCTCTTGTGGACCAGTGTCCTGAAGTTGGCTCTCCCACCTCAGAGGCACAGCACTGACTCCTGGCTGCAGCACCAAGAGCCTTTCATCCACATGGCTCAGAATAAAAGGGAGAAAAAGTAGAAAGAAAGAAAGAAGATAAAATAAAGTAAGGTAAAATAAAATGTTATTAAAATAAAAATTACTACAAAAAATTTTTTTAAAAAGTAAAAAAAAACGGACAGATAGAACCCTAGGACAAATGGTGAAAGCAAAGCTATACAAACAAAATCTCACACAGAAGCATACACATACACACTCACAAAAAGAGGAAAAGGGGAAAAAATAATAAATCTTGCTCTCAAAGTCCACCTCCTCAATTTGGGATGATTCGTTTTCTGTTCAGGTATTCCACAGATGCAGGGTCCATCAAGTTGATTGTGGAGCTTTAATCCACTGCTTCTGATGCTGCTGGGTGGGATTTCCCTTTCTCTTCTTTGCTCTCACAGCTCCCGGGGCTCAGCTTTGGATTTGGCCCCGCCTCTGCGTGTAGGTCGCCGGAGGGCGTCTGTTCTTCGCTCAGACAGGACGAGGTTAAAGGAGCCGCTGATTCGGGGGCTCTGACTCACTCAGGACGTGGGGAGCGAGGGGCACGATGCGGGGCGAGCCTGCGGTGGCAGAGGCCGGCGTGACGTTGCACCAGCCTGAGGGCCACCGTGCATTCTCCCGGGGAATTTGTCCCTGGATCCCGGGACCCTGGCAGTGGCGACCTGCACAGGCTCCCCGGAAGGGGGTGTGGACAGTGACCTGTGCTCACACACAGGCTTCTTGATGGCGGCAGCAACAGCCTTAGCGTCTCATGCCCGTCTCTGGGGTCCACGCTTTTAGCCGCGGCTCGCGCCCGTCTCTGGAGCTCCTTTAACCAGTGCTCTTAATCCCCTCTCCTCGCACACCAGGAAATAAAGAGGGAAGAAAAAGTCTCTTGCCTCTTCGGCAGGTCCAGACTTTTCCCCGGACTCCCTCCTGGCTAGCCGTGGTGCACTAACCCCTTCCGGCTGTGTTCACGCCGCTAGTCCTCTACCTGCGCTCCGACTGAAGCCCAAGCCTCAGCTCGCAGCCCTGCCCGCCCTGGTGGGTGAGCAGACAAGCCTCTCGGGCTGGTGAGTGCCGGTTGGCAACGATCCTCCGTGCGGGAATCTCTTCGCTTTGCCCTCTGCACCCCCGTTGCTGCGCTCTCATCTGCGGCGCCGAAGCTCCCCCGCTCCGCCACCCGCAGTCTACGCCCGCGAAAGGGCTTGCAGTGTGTGGATACCTTTCCTCCTTCACAGCTCCCTCTCACTGGTGCAGGTCCCGTCTCTGTTCTTTTGTCTCTGTTTTTTCTGTTTTCTTTTGCCCTACCCAGGTACGTGGGGAGTTTCTTGCCTTTTGGGAGGTCTAAGGGCTTCTTCCAGCGTTCAGTAGGTGTTCTGTAGGAGTTGTTCCACGTGTAGATGTATTTCTGATGTATCTGTGGGGAGGAAGGTGATCTCCTCGTCTTACTCTTCCGCCATCTTAATAAATCTCAGGCTTTTCCCATTTTTAAAATTGAGGTGTTACTATTTTTCTTTTGTATTTGAGAGAGGTTTTTATTTGCTGAGGATATGGACTCTCATTTGTTACAAATATTTCCCCTCTTATTAGTATTTAATTTTTTTGTAAATGTTAGTACAAGATGATACATGCATAGAAACACATTCTCCTTTGTGAGCTAAGACAATTAAAACACATATTTGGAAAAAAATATTCACTAGCATTCAGAGTGGCTCACTAAATAATTCTTAATCGTTGTGCACAGACTATGGTAATTTTACAAAGCAAGAGAACAAATAATACAACCTTGTGTTTCAGCTGTTGCTGCCTAACAAGGCCCTCCAATAGTTAGTGACTAAAAACAGCAGGTGTTTTATTGCTCAGAATTCTGTGGTCAGGAATTCAGACAGGGCTTAGCAGAGATGCTTTATGTGTCTGTCCTCTTGGCCTAATTGGGACTGGAAGGTCCAAGATGGTGTCACTCACATTGTTGTGGTCTTGGTGCTGCCTTTTGGCTGGAGTTACTTGATTCTCCTCCATAAAGTTTCTTTCCACGTAGTGGCCCATCATTCGGGAGTTAGCCTAGGCTTTCTTACGTCATCCTGGTTTCCAGCAGTGAAGCAGGAAGGGAAGATGCTTGATCTCTTAAGACCTAGGTCTGGAACTGGCATTATATTTATATATGCATAATACTTCTTCTGTATTCTGCTGGCAGGACTAGTCTCATGGGAAGCGTCTTGAAATAGACTACCTTTTAACAGGAAGAACAGCTTGAACATAGGAGGAAATTTAAGCAGTTATTGCATTCAAAATCTACCACACCTGGTTATATTGAGAAGTCTACTATTTAGGCGCGGAGCTATTGAGAGAGAGAAGAAATGCTCTCAATTGCAGTGGTAGAAAACCTTACTAAATATCCTTAAAGTTTAAGCCTTTTTATTACTTAACAAAGCTAGGTGCATGGAGGTCAGGCCATCCCCAGGGTTGGTTAATTCAATGAATTGACAATATTGTCAAGGACCCAGGTTCCTTCCCTCCTTTTGCTCCTCCGTCTTTAAGTGTGTTGGCTTGTTCTCCAGTCTGGTTTTCCTTATGGTCCTAAAATGGTCTCAGTTACAGATTACAGATAATACCCAGAGGCAAGAAAAGGGGGACACCCTTATATTCAGTCTCTTTTTAAGACTAAGGAAAACCTTTCCCCCCAGCAGATTTTCCCACATATCTCATTAGTTAAAATTGTTTCACCTGTTCATGCCTATCACTAACAAAGGGGTGAGGCCTCCAAGATAGGCTTGGCCAATTGAGATTCATATCCCAGCCTCTCCTGAAAGACACAGACAGTCTGGGGAAGGTGAACAAAATTAGGATTATGTCAAAAAGACAGAAAAAGGGGTTAGATAGATGAATAATGAGTGTGCAACAGTAGCATCTACTTCAGTAGGTAATCTTATTATAGGTAATAGGCCTATATGGGTAAGAAAGTGAGACACTTTGAAAAAATTCAAATTCCTATCATTCCTTACAAGATGGTACAGATATTTAAAATATAAAGCAGTTACTTAGTTGCAAGAGATGTAGACTAGAGATTTATAGCAAATTTCTAGGGCTTGGTTTAAATTCCTAGTGGGATAGCAACTGATTACTTTTAAGAGCCTTAGTTGACAATTTCCACTTACATAGTGTCTTAGCCCATTTTGCTATAACAAAAATACCATAGACTCAGTGGCTTATAAACAACATAAATTTATTTCTTACAGTTCTGGAGGTTGGGAAGTTATGATCAAGGCATCAGTAGATTCAGTGTCTGGTGAGGACCCACTTATTCATAAACTGGTGATTGGTGAGTAAAGCTATTTATTCAGTAAAGTCCAACTGCTTGAATTATGTAAATATCATTTAGCAATGCTATACTTCATGGTCTTCATCAAGTGAGGTAAACTTAACTGTAAACCACTGTTCAGTTGTAAAGATAAAGAAAATGGCTTCTGATGCTTAAAGGAAAATGTATCATTCTTTCACTCAGCAAATATTATTGAATATTAGTATATGTAAGAAAAGTGAGGGAATCAAATGAAATAAAAGATAAGTTTCCTCACTTCACTTAACAACTATAACACCTAGAGTATAAACTTCATGAGGGCAGGGGTTTTGTTTTTCTGTTGTCGTCTCCCCAGTATGACTAGCAAACAAATACACAAGAGAGAGCATTGGTTCTGTTAAAGTGATTCAATAAGGAGGTCGTTTGAGCGAGGTGGCTCTAATGCCTTGGCAGCCTGTATAAGCAAACCAAAACCTAAGCCAGAGTTGATTCGTGTAAATACCTCAAGGTCAAGAAAGTGAAACTTAAGAACAGCTAATCACGAAGAGCCAATTAGGCTTTCTCAAATGAGGCCATCACTTAAGCCATAGTCAATCAATTTCCTTGCTTCGCTTCCACGCCACGTCTGCTCTATAAACCCTTCGCTTTAGCTCCTGCAGTGGAGTGCTCCTAGCCATTTTCAGTTTGGTGCTGCCTGATTTGCTTTGATGTTTGCTCAAATACACTCTTCAAAATTTACATGATCCTTAGTTTACCTTTTAACAATACCAAAACTAGTGATAGTAATTGAAGGATTCAAAGACGTAGAATATTCAGAAAGGAAAATTTTGAATAATCTACTTAGACTCTTTATTTTAACCTAAGATTTATTTTAATCAGGTTTTGACAGACGTGCAGACAACAACCTTAGAAAGAAGAGTTTATGACTCACAGTTACCCAGAGGATGGTAGGCACCACGTGCCACATGGGGCCATACGGCGTCACTTACAGGGAGAAGTAGAGAGAACTGGGACTAAACCTTTGTTATAGTGCTGAGAAGAGCTAGGTGGGGATGTCTCCTACGGAGTGGGAAGCAGAACACACAGCTGATGCTTGTGATTGGAGGGTTTGTGACAGATTTCCGAATGCCTGATGGTGGAGGTGTTTGTAAAAAACCTTGCGTCATTAGCATGGCTCCATGACTCCAAGATGCCAAATCATTAATACAGAATATCAACAATAATTATTACACAATTAAATTCTATTACTGTTACTGTTATTTCACCAATTTAGCTTTGTATTTTTTTAGAGACATAATAGATGTATTAACAGAACAAGACAATGCTTATTTGTAGCACACAAGACAGTAAACAAAGGCCTTATTTACTGAGTTGTTTCTCTTTGCCTCAATGTCAAAGAAAGCCGTTGAGGTTGCTCATGAGGTACATTCTTTCATTTACCATGCCTAGAACAGAGATAAAGCTACAGACAGGCTCCTATTGTTGTTTACTTTTTCTTTTTTCCCTTTATGGGTTAACCACAATGACAGATCTCATCCTAGCTCTTAATCCTGCCAGCCACTTCGGAAAGATCTTCCACCAGGATTCTGTTCTGCCTTAGGGGTGATTCAACAAAGAAAGATACATTCTAAGATTGGGGGGGGGGGCGGGGAAAGGCAATGCCTTTCTAAATGAATGGATTATGAGTAATGAAAAGAACATCTCTACTAAAGAAGCTGAATGAAATATTTTCTAGTGGTTTTGTGGGTAGGAAACATTAAATTGTGGAGGGGAGGTTTTTGTTTTTGTTTTTAAAGCTGTAGGACTTAGGTGTTAAAAGGCACGTCATTTCATTATAACTGTTATTTGTGGTAAGCTGGACCTGTTTAAAAATCTAATTTGGTTGTCTTGAGCTTGTATTATTTACCTATATTCTTTTGTTGTTGTATTAATTGTTACTAGAAGGAGATTGATGTTTTAATTGAATTTTTAATCGAACAGTGAACTTATTGAATCTTCATTGGGTTTCTATTTGGCAACAATGAGAAGTTCATTTCTTTTAATCTTGTTAGGTAACATGGTGGGAAATGACTAATATATATACTACCCAGTATTACCTCTAGGCCTCCCAAATGCCAACATATACTTTTATTTAAAAAACATTTTTCAGGAGGTACAGTCCAGTTTGCTTACTTTTTCTGGATTTGTATTGCTTTTAAAAATTCCTTATTTTATATCATCTTTTTGTGACTGGGATTATACTGCTGCAGGTAATAACACTTTCATATTGAGTAAAAGAATTTAGAACAGAAAAAAAAAGGAAGTATGTATCCTTATCTCCACACTTCCATAATTCCCCAAAATCATACTTTAATGTAAAAGTAAGTGATAGCTTTAAAATTTTTCAGTATACTCTCTTCTTATTTATTAATCCAGTTTCCTCTTACCATTCCAGTGAAGTTGAACCTTAGAAGATAGTAACCTTGTAATTGCCAAATCCAGTGAACGCTTCTCAATCCTTATCCTTCCTGATAAGGACTCAAGCACTTTGTCACTGTTGACAGCCTATCCTTTTTTTTTTTTTTTTTTTTTTTAGTTTCTAGGGCACTGTTTTTCTCTACTACTCCAGCCGCGCGTTGCCTAGCTAGCTCCTCTTTACCACCTACTTCCTTCCTTCAGGCTTCTGCTGAGCTCATCTTCAACACTCTCCATATGTATTCCCTCTGTTGGGGGAGTGATTTCACTCTTCTACTCATACATAAATGATCTCCCAATTTGTATTTTCATTCCTGACTTGTTTACTAAAGGAAAACCATTTCTCTATTCATGACACTTCTGACACCAAATGTGTGGGTTTTCATTACCCAGCAATTCTCCAGTTCTCTGGGGACACAAACTAGCTGTCCTACAGTTTAATTCAGTTCTGACACTAACTACCCAGTCAGCACAGACCCCACAGGTTAAAGGTTGAGTCCCATAATACTGCCCCCAACTTGAGACAACAATTTTTTTTTTTTTCTTTTTTTTCGGTACGCGGGCCTCTCACTGTTGTGGCCTCTCCCGTTGCGGAGCACAGGCTCCGGACGCGCAGGCTCAGCGGCCATGGTTCACGGGCCTAGTCGCTCCGCAGCATGTGGGATCCTCCCGGACTGGGGCACGAACCCGTGTCGCCTGCATCGGCAGGCTGACTCTCAATCACTGCGCCACCAGGGAAGCCCCCGAGACAACAATTTTAAGTAGTGGGTTCCCAGCTTACCCACACTTCTGTCTGACTTGGCTATAAATTGGAGGTTCCCACAGTCCCTCCTGCACAGGTATGATAATTTGCTCTAACGGCTCACAGAACTCAGGGAAATACTTGACTTACTATTACTGATTTATTATAAAGGATACAAATGAACAGCCAGATGAAGATGTATATAGGGTGAGGTCAGGAAGGGTCTCAAGGTGTGGGAGCTTCTGTTCCCATAGAGTTTGGGTTGTGCCACCCTACTGGTAGCTTTCTGAACCCATCATTTAGGGTTTTTATGGAGGTTCCATTACAAAAGCATGATTGATTAAATCATCGACCACTGACGATTAACTGAATCCCTAGTCCCTCTCCTCTCCCTGGAGGTCGCTGGGTGAGGCTGAAAATTCCAGTCCTCTAATCATGTCGTTATTTTCTCTGGCAAACAGCCCTTCCAAGAGTCACTCCATTAGCATATACTCAGGTGTAGTTGAAAGGGGCTTATTATGAATAACAAAAGACACTCCTTTCACCCCACCAGTCAGGAAATTCCAGGGGGTTTAGGAGCTCTGTGTGAGGAACTGGGGATGAGGACCAAATATGTCTTTCTTATTATATCTACCAAGCCCCAAATCTTAATTTCCAACCTGTGAGGACATGTATCCTGGACAGTTTACCAATTCTTCAACATTCACACAGCCAAATCCGACTTGACTACCTTCCTTCATTTTTAATCTTATTAATAATTGTTATATTATGGAATTATTAGAATAATTACTTATTAACTTGCTTTTTTAACCTCGCACATCATGGCTAAGTAGAAATTTTAGGGCCAGTGGAAGGGACTGGAAAAAATTGGTCATTTAAAAACTTTGGTCGTATTGAGGCAGGAGATAGATGGGCCCCAGGCTGAGCAGCCAGAGTTTGTCCCCTGTGACAGATACTCCAAAATAGCAGGAGGGAGGAGAAACTGAGCCCTGCCCAGATAAGAGATAAAAGACCACATATTCCTCATTCTCCAAGTCAAGGAGACCTTCCTGACTACACAGGCGCAGAAAGTCTCCTTGGAGGTCAGTAAGGGAGGGGGCACCACCCCATAGTAAGTGATGCCAACCTACACATAGGCCTCTTTGCTAGAATCCATCTTGGCTAAGAGATGCACGCACACACGCACGCACGCACGCACGTGGGAGGACCCTGAGATATACCAAATACGGACTCAAAACCAGGCAAAGGAAGATGATTGGTCAAAGAAAACCCAGAAGAAATGCCCCATAAAAGTGATTCAAACTACCAAGAGGTGCAACTCCCTCTGAGCCCGCCCATGTGTCTATCCACAAGTACTCTTTTTCCTCCTAGTAAACACTTTGCTTGTTTCACTACTTTCCGTGTCTTTGTGGGAATTCATTTCTACAAAGCCGAAAGGCCAGGGCCTTGTCACTGACCACTGGTATAGTGGGTAGGATTCAGCACTCACTGCCGCGGCCTGACTTCAGTCTCTGGCTGGGAACCGAAATCCTACTTCAAGCTGCTGCGGGCCAAGGCCACCTGAGATCAGTATTGAATCATCATCTGAAGTAGCTCAAATTTGTCTTCTTTTCCTTTTTGCTGTTTTAATTCAAACCTTTATTATCTTTCTAGTAATAGCTTCTTAATCGATCTTGACTCACATCTGCCCTCTTACTCCGGTGCACCTTGCAGATTGCTGCCAGAGTCTTAACATGAATCTGATGATGTAATCATCCTATGTAGAAATCTTTGCTGCCTTGCTGTGTCCTCAGAATATAAGGTGCACACCATTACCACGCCATTCAGCATCTTCCTCCTTCTGACCCACAGTATTTTCTCTTGTATACTAGGGCATCAAAGCTGAGGCATCATCTCTCTCATCCTGCTCTCATCCTGCTCTGTTCAACATTTTGCCTTTGCAAGATGTCTTTAATAAGTTGTCTTTAATAACCTTTTTGCTTTTGGATGTAATCCTGAGCATCCTTCAAGGCTGCTTTATGTATTGTTTTCCCTTTGAAACCTTCCTCAGCACCCTAGGAAGGGCTCTGTTATGAGTTGCTCCTCTTGTATATGTCAGTATTCCTAGGATCTAGCAAAGCACTTTGAGCATACTGTTAGCTTCTTTTTAAAATTTGAAGTCCTTATTTTTAGAAACGATCCTTAAAAATGTAGTTTTTATTGCCATTTAGTTCTTTACCTGGTACATTTCCTTTGTTTGATTTCTTAGCAAACGAAACTAACATCATCATCACTGTCATCAACAGTTTGACAAACATTTAACAGATGTCTAGACTGCTTGCATGCAATTAGGGGGCAGAAAGATTTAACAGTTGGTCCTGCACCACCAGCTCAGTCAGCTCCGCGGTAGCCTTGAAGTGATGTTGCGTGATTGTACTTCTTCTAGTGCTGTGCTACCATACAGCCCATGGTGAGTCCTAGCAGAGACTGTGCACAGGAAGATGATGTGCTACTAAGTCTCCAAGTTTCATTTGAAATTCAAGGTCTACCCTGATGCACACTTCACACATTTCTAAGCTTAGTGGCTACTCCCTTATATAATTTTAAACAGGTCTCAAGTCAATTTTGCAGTTAAACAAGTCTAGTCAGTTTAGTTTTGTGTTTAAATAGCAACAGATTTCTCAGTCTCCTAGGAAACTGCATGGCAACTAGGAACTCTTTAAATATAGAGCATGCCAGGATCTCTTAAATCTTTAAAAGCAAGGACACTATTAATTAACAGTTTATATAGGTAAGCATGATGACATGGCAGAATGAAATAAAGCCAACTAATGACTGAATCTAACCAAACCAAACCAAGCAAACTCAAACAAGTAATTATTTATCTTTAATATCTAACTGGCCCAATATTTTACCATAATTTTATTATTCTATAAAAGGATCACATCCTACAGGTATAATAAAATATATAAAAATGTTGAATGTCAGTCAAACAGAAGTACCTATGCCATGGGATAAATTCTTCTGTTTTTACCGACTTGTATACTTGTACAAAGAATGAGTAATTTAAACGACCTTAAAACCCTCACTAGTTTTTGTAGTTATTTGATCGTATTATTGTTAGTATCTATGTTAATAATATAGATATATAAAGGGTTAGTATTATAAACTGTAAAAGTATATCACATAGTAATCATGTTTATTAGACTGAAAGGTCATCAAATGTGCATATGAGAGGTGTTCCATACTGCTCAAAGCATTCTTCAGTTTCTCTTATTCCCAAGCGCCCCTTGTTCCTTTACCTCTCTCCTCTCTGGCTTGGCAGGAACCTTGCTAGTTTGCGTTGTGTTACACCTGTTGTGAATTAACAAGCAGGTGATAATTAGCAACAGTGGTGACACTGGATCTAGCTGTAAAATGGTTGAAACCATCCAATGACCTCTACTGCTTTGGACATTCAGTTTGGTTGGAACCAGTAGAATAGCTAAATTTTTGTTTCCCACAGTCCAGCAATTCTTTAGTGGTTCTAAATACTCAGGAGAAACAGTCACAGGATTTTCGCGACGTTTTCCTGGAGCCTGCTGCCACCTCTTGGCCAGATAAAAGCAGGGCAGCTTTTGTAGGATCCCAGTGGAGCCTGCAGTACAATTAATTCCTCATTCCCACTAACATTTAATACTTTCTGAACAGAGTAATTTGGATTTTCAACATCTAGAGGATTCATCAAATATTTGAATTATAAATAAAAATCATATAACAGCCAAAGGGACCAAATAATCTGAAATACTTCCCACAGAGTTATACAAGGATGCTACAAAGGAGTAAACTCTATTACAGCTAATTTTGAATTATATAAACAGAAAGAAAATTAGCCTTGGAGAATTTTATAGTGAAACTCTTAAGGATCAATTCCTCTTATGCTTATTCAGTCTTATAAGTCTGTCATCTCTTTTTAACAGAGAAAGGTTTATCGCAGGACCAAAAGGGATGTCGGCTCCCCTGGCCCCGAGGGAGCCACCAACTGATAAACCTTTCTCTGTTCCAGACTCCGGCGTTTTGGTATTGTCTGGCGTCATTGGGCACACGGACTTGCATCTTGGTAACAAAAATATCAATAGAGTCAATATGTGCTACATCTAAATTTTTTGATATCTAATCAAATCAACAATGTCTATTAATCATCATCAAGCCAAACACTCTACTAGGTTCTGTGACTACTACAGTGAATAGAAGACAAAGGGTCCTGCCTTCTGGAAACCTGTATAGAGGGTGTCATGGAGACATCAACAGAATTCTAGAACACAGTAAGGTGCATTATACATAGAGTACTTTGGGAGCATGCGGGAGGAACTCTCAACCCCATCTTGGATTATGGAAAATAAAAGACAAAGCAGATTAATGTAAATAGTCTTTAATAGGCACACCAGTTTGCAGCTGACAAATACAGACAAATTTATGTCTCCCCTAACAAAAACTTAAGCCCCAGTTTTATATTGTCAGGTTTCTATCCAAAGTGTGTATTATTCATTGTAAATTTCCCTTTTTCTTCTCTCAAGGTAAAATACTTAAATTTGGAAAAATTGTGTACTCTTTCCATAGTTAAGATGTAAATCATTTAATAACTAAAGCTTAGAAATGACTAGAAGCTATGAAAGTTATATTTATAGTCTCTCTGGGTTTAACATTTAGTGTCTTAGGAATGATCACTTTTACTTTTTTATGATCACTTACCAATGTGGTAATCATGCTGCCCTCCCATTTTATAATTTAGGCTTATGTTCTGTAAAAAATTGCTTCTTTAAATAGATTTTTAGCTCTGTAGGTCTGAAAGCTTTAAGAATATAATTCCCTTCAGCTTTTAAATTTATTTTGTTTAAAATGAAAGGACAAGGAATACAGTGTAGAAGTTCCTCAGAAAACTAAAAATAGAATTACCACATGATCCAGCAGTCCCACTCCTGGGCATACACCCAGACAAAACTAATTTAAAAAGATACATGCACCCCAATGTTCATAGCAGCACTATTCACGATAGCCAAGACATGGAAGCAACCTAAATGTCCATTGACAGAGGAATGGATAAAGAAGATGTGGTACATATATACAATGGAATACTATTCAACCATAAAAATGAACAAAATAATGCCATTTGCAGCAACATGGATGCAACCAGAGATTATCATACTAAGTGAAGTAAGTCAGAAAGAGAAAGACAAATACCATATGATATCACTTATATGTGGAATCTAAAATGTGGCACAAATGAACCTATCTACAAAACAGAAACAGACTCACAGACATAGAGAACAGACTTCTGGTTGCCAAGGGGGAGGGGGTGGGAGAGGGAAGGACTGAAAGTGTGGGATTAGCAGATGTAAACTATTATATAAAGGATGGGTAAACAACAAGGTCCTACTGTATAGCATGGGGAACTATACTCAGTATCCTGTGATAAATCCTAATGGAAAAGAATATAAAGAAGAATGTCTGTATGTGTATCACTGAGTCACTGTGCTGTACAGCAGAGATTGCCACAACTTTGTAAATCAACTCTACTTCAATAAAAAAAAATTAAATAACATGAAAGTTATCAGTCTGGGATGAATGAATGAATGACTAAAATAAACAAGTACATAAGTAAACAAATGAATAAATAGGTAAACACACACAGTACACAGATGATAAGCTGTTGGAATATTTCTCTCAAACTTTAGGTTGCTGCTGTAGTAAACTGTAGCTCTTTGGTATTTCCTACTAGTCATCTTCCTACTGCAAAAGCTGCTTCCCCCACCCCTGCCAATTGTCCACCTTCATTGTTGTCTTTAAACAATATATTTTTTCTCTTTAAAATAGTGTGGCATTTCTAGACCTCAGAATTTCATAAAATTCAGTTGTTAATGCCTTTAAAATTTGCTAAAATACTTTTATGTTTGTTCCTATTTTTAAGTAAATTTAAACTAATTTCTTAGACTGTTGAGTGGGAAATCATTTTTCAGTATTTTGACTCAGGGGCTCTTGGTAGCATCTTAAGACCTCCCAGTCTCTGATTACGTGTTTATAAGAATATTTTCAGTCTATTCAAATTGCTTGGGATACCTTTTAATGGAGGTTAAAATGAATAAAATAATCTTTTCCTAATCTGCTTAAAAGTTGTTTTTAATCTAATATTTTGAACAGATAAATTTTTGAATGATTCAAAAAAGTAACAAAAAGTATAAAATGAAAAATTTTTTCTTATCTACTCAGTTCCCACCTACCTGCCTACCCCTGGATAGCCAATATAAGTGGTTTATTATATATCATTACAGAGTTTCTTTTTGCATATAAGCAATATATATATATATATTTATGTTTTCTTAAGTTACCCTTTACTCAAAAGGAAGCATACCATATATTCTGTTTTCACTTTACTTTAAAAAAAAAACTAATAATAGTTTTAATAATAGATACCTTTCTGTATTATTTAGCTGAAGAACTTTTCCATTTTTTCACAACTGCATAATATTCTATCATGTAAAATTTACTGAACTATAACTTAATCAGGTTATTGCTGATGGACATTTAGGTTGTTTCCAATTTTTTGCTGTTATAAACAGTGCTACAGGAATAACCAGGTATGTTTTTAGAGAGGATTATTGATCTTATTGTTTTCTGTGAATATTTTTCCTCATTTATTCTTTGCTTTTTTGCTTTTCTTCTTTTTTTTTGAGATTTTTTTGGTTTTGTTTTTGTCATGCGGAACTTTTTGATTTTATATAGTCAGTTTTGTTAATTGTTTCTTCTATGGCTTCTTTGTTTTGTATCATGGTAAGAAAAGCCTGCCTTACTGTAAGGTTAAAAAGAAGTTTCTATTTTCTTCTAGTACTTTCATTGCTTTATCTTCACACCTAAGTCTTTGATCCATTTAGAATTTATCCTGATGTAAAGTGTGGGTCTAACCTTTACTTCCAGGTGGCTGTCCAATTGTTACAACACAGTTTATTGAATATTCCAACTTTCCCTGACCAATTTCAGATAACACCCTTTTCATATACTTAACTCCCAAATGTATTTGATTTATTTCTTGGCTTTCTATTCTGTTCCTCTGGGTTTGTCTGGCTATATATGTGTCAGGTTTTCTAATTGCTTTTGATTAATTAAACAGTATGATTTTTGTTTGCTTTTGTTCAATAAATTATATGGCTAGTAAACATCCTGTGCTTTGGGAGGCATATTTTGATTCTCAAGGTAGGGTGTGAATAAAGTCAGAGAGTAGAACTGCCCATGCCTATCCTTGATATGCTCAGTGTCTAGTTCTCTTGTTTTCAGCCTGCAGGCCAACGTTTTCTTAGATGTGTTGGAGAGATGCTTAAAACATTTTATTAGTCATATGGGCTCCCTGATAAGAGCTGTATGATTTGGACATGAAGTAGATCGTGTAAATAATCAAAGATGAAAAGAGGACTTGATCTTGCCCAGCTCTACAACAAAGGAAAGTCAGAAATATGCAAATAATCACTTAGTACTCATAGAACAGTTTTTCTTATAATGTATTATTTCAGTTATTTCTTGCCATGACGTGGTAGATAATGTTATTTTGTTTAAGGATGACAAAACCAAGGCACAGATTGGTTAAATGAGCTCAAGTTCACACAGGGGGTGGTGGAGCCTGGATTTGAACTTAGGCAGAGCTTTTTCTTTGTTTTGTTTTGTTTTCGAGATAACTACAGATTCACAGGAAGCTGCAGAATAGTACAGAGAGGTCCTGTGTACCCTCTACTCAGTTTTCCCCAGTGATTACATAAGATGTAACATAACCACTGGGGAAACTAGATACAGGCATACTTCAGTTTATTATGTTTTGCAGATAATGTTTTTAACAAACTGAAGGTTTGTGGCAACGCTGCATTGAGCAAGTCTATCAGTGCCATTCTCCCAACAGCATTTGTTCACTTGGTGTCTCTGTGTCACATTTTGGTAATTCTTGCAATACTTCAAACTTTTCCATTATTATTATATTTGTTATGGTGATCTGTGATCAGTGATCTTTGATGTTACTATGGCAAAAAAATTACAACTCGTTGAAAGCTCAGATGATGGTTAGCATTTTTTTTTTTTTTTTTGCGGTACACGGGCCTCTCACTGCTGTGGCCTCTCCCATTGCGGAGCACAGGCTCCAGACGTGCAGGCCCAGCGGCCATGGCTCACGGGCCTAGCCGCTCTGCGGCACATGGGATCCTCCCGGACAGGGGCACAAACCCGAGTCCCCTGCATCAGCAGGCGGACTCTCAACCACTGCGCCACCAGGGAAGCCCGATGGTTAGCATTTTTAAGCAATAAAGTATTTTTTAAATTGAAGTATAGTTGATTTACAATGTTTTGTTAGTTTCTGGTGTACAGAAAAGTGATTCAGTCATATATATATATATATATATATACACACACACACATATTCTTTTTCATATTCTTTTCTATTACAGTTTATTACAGGATGTTGAATATAGTTCCCTGTGCTATACAGTAGGACCTTGTTGTTTATCTATTTTATATATAGTAGTTTGTATCTGCTAATCCCAAACTCCTAATTTATCCCTATCCCAACCCCTTTCCCCTTTGGTAACCATAAGTTTGTTTTCTGTGTCTGTGAGTCTGTTTCTGTTTTGTAAATAAGTTCATTTGTGTCATGTTTTACATTCCACATATAAGTGGTATCATATGGTATTTGTCTTTCTCTGTCAAACTTACTTCGCTTAGTATGATCATTTCTAGGTCCATCCATGTTGCTGCAAATGGCATTATTTCGTTCTTTTTTATGGATGAGTAGTATTCCACTGTGTATATGTACCACATCTTCTTTATCCATTTCTCTGTTGATGGCCATTTAGGTTGCTTCCATGTCTTGGCTATTGTAAACAGTGCTGCAGTGAACTTTGGTATCTTTTCAAATTTCAGTTTTCTCTGGATATACGCCCAGGAGTGGGATTGCTGGATCATATGGAGACTCTATTTTTAGTTTTTTAAGGAAACTCCATACTGCTCTCCATAGGGGCTGCACCAACTTACATTCCTACCAACAGGGTAGGAGAGTTCCCTTCTCTCCACACCCTCTCCAGCATTTGTTATTTGTAGACTTTTTAATGATGGCCATTCTGACTGGTGTGAGGTGGTACTTCATTGTAGTTTTGATCTGCATTTCTCTAATAATTAGCGATGTTGAGCATCTTTTCATGTGCTTTTTGGCCATCTGTCTTCTTTGGAGAAATGTCTGTTTAGGTTCTCTGCCCTTTTTTTTTTGATTGGGTTGTTTGTTTTTTTGTTATTGAGTTGTATGAGCTGTTTCTATATTTTGGAAATTAAGCCCTTGTCAGCAACATTGCTTGCAAATATTTTCTCCCAGTCTGTAGATTGTTTTTTGTTTTGTTTATGGTTTCCTTTGCTGTGCAAAAGCTTATAAGTTTGATTAGGTCCCATTTGTTTATTTTTGCTTTTCTTTCTAGTGCCTTGGGAGACTGACCTAAAAAACCATTGGTACGATTTATGTCAGAGAATGTTTTGCCTATGTTCTCTTCAGGAGTTTTGTGGTGTCATGTCTTATATTTAAGTCTTTAAGCCATTTTGAGTTTATTTTTGTGTATGGTATGAGGGTATGTTCTAAATTCATTGATTTACATGTGGCTGTCCAGCTTTCTCAACACCACTTGCTGAAGAGACTGTCTTTTCTTCATTGTATATTCTTGCCTCCTTTGTTGAAGATTAATTGCCTGTAGGTATGAGAGTTTATTTCTGGGCTCTGTATTCTGTTCCATTGATCCATATTTCTGTTTCTGTAAACAGTCAAGTATTTTTAAATTAAGGTGTACCTTTAAAAAAAATAATGCTGTTGCACACTTGAGAGACAACAGTATGGTGTAAACATAGCTTTTTAAAAAAAATTTGTATTGGAGTATAGTTGATTTACAATGTTGTGTTAGTTTCTGCTGTACAGCAAAGTGAATCAGTTATACATAATCATATATCCACTCTTTTTTAGATTCTGTTCCCATATAAGTCATTACAGAGTATTGAGTAGAATTCCCTGTGCTATACAGTAGGTTCTTATTAGTTATCTATTTTATATATAGTAGTGTGTATATGTCAATCCCAATCTCCCAATTTATCTCTCCCCCCCCAAACATAACTTTTATATGCACTGGGAAACTAAACAATTCATGACTCTCTTTGTTGCAATATTTGCTTTATTGTGGTGATCTGGAAGTGAACCTGCAATATCTCTGCAGTATGCCTATAAAAGGGTTACATCTTATGTAACCATGATACAATATTAATACTAGAAAACTGACATTGGTGCAATGTGTGTGTATAGTTCTATGCCATTCTATAACATGTAGATTTGTGTAACTGCCACTGCAATTAAGATACAGAACTATTCCTTTACTGCAAAGATTTCCCTAATACTATCCCTTTATAGGCATGCCCACCCCAACCCTAACCCTGGTAACTGCTAATCTGTTCTCCATATTTTTAATTTTGTCATTTTGAGAATGTTATATAAGTGGAAAAATATAGTATGTGACCTTCTGAGGACTTTTTTCACCCAGCATCATGACCTTGAGTGCCATCCAAGTTGTTGTATGCAGTTTGCTGCAGACAGCGTATATCTGGGTCACGGTTTTTATCCACTCTGCCAATCTCTGTTTAAGTGGGGAACTTAGACTATTTTCATTTAATGTAATTATTGATATCTTATAGCTTAAGTATTCATCTTATTTTTCATTTTCTGTTTGTTCTCTCTGTTTCTCCGTTTTGCCTTCCTGTGGGTTGCTAAAACATTCTTTGGAATTCCGTCTTAATTCATCTATAGTGTTTTGAGTGTATGTCTTTGTATAGCTTTCTGAGTGGTTGCTCTAGGCATTGTATTATGATACATAACTTATCACAGTCTACTGGTGTTGGCCTTTGCCATTTCAAATAAAGTATAGAAACCTTACCTCCACCATTTATAATGTAATTGTCTTAAATATTGATATTTCCTCTACTTACATTTAGAACCACATCAAATAATGCTATAATTTTTTTACTTCAACCATTAAACACAGTTTAGAAAACTCAAGAGGTGAAGGAATGTCTATTTTATTTACCTAAATTTTTACTCTTTTTGTTCTTTCTTCCTTCCTGATGTTCCAAGTTTCCTTCTTTTATCATTCCTTTCTGATTTAAGAACTTCTTTTAGCCATTCTTTAGGGTAGCCTGCTGGCAACAAATTCTCTTACTTTTCTTTCATCTGAGAATGTCTGATTTTCCTTTCATTCTTGAAGGATATTTTCATGGATATAGAGTTTTTTTCTTTCACTGCTGCAAGAATATTCAGAGTCTTCTTATGTGTGTTTTATATATAATGTCCCAGGATTTTAGCAATGCTTAGCAGGAGGATTAGGGAGAGGTACATTTATGCCGTCTTGTCTTGGAACCAGAAACCCATTGGGCAGTTTTTAATATTTAGTGTTATTTGTATTCAGATTTGGAAAATGGAGACTCCAGGAGTCATCCAACATGTAGTTGATTTTTTCAAATATTCTAGAATTATTGTCGGTGGTACTAAAATCATATGTCCTGTATATATAATGGAATATTACTCAGCCATAAAAAGGAACGAAATTGGGTCATTTGTAGAGACATGGATGGATCTAGAGACTGTCATACAGAGTAAAGTAAGAAAGAGAAAAACAAATATCATATATTAACACATACATATGGAATCTGAAAAAATTCGTTTAGACAATCTTATTTACAAAGCAGAAATAGAGACACAGATATAGAGAACAAACATATGGATACCAAGGGGGGAAAGCGGGAGGGGTGGTGGTGGTGGGATGAATTGGGAGATTGGGATTGACACTATTGATACTATGTATAAAACAGATAACTAATGAGAACCTACTGTATAGCTCAGGGAACTCTACTCAGTGTTCTGTGGTGACCTAAATGGGAAGGAAATCCAAAAACGAGGGGATATATGTATACGTATAGCTGATTCACTTTGCTGTACAGTAGAAACTAACACAATATTGTAAAGCAACTATACTCCAATAAAAATTTTTTAAAACATCATATGTCCTGAAGCCACCAGAAAATGATGTCAAGAACAAAGCTTAAGATATTGGATGCAAACTCTAGATGCATTTCTAAGAAGTGTACAATAATTTATTTACCAACAGAAAAAGATATTAGAGTACAAATAAAAAAGCCAGCTGAATATGTCCAGTGTTTGTCACTCAGTCTGTTTTAGATTGATTACTTTCTGGGAGCTTAATGGAATAACTCTTTGAGAAAGGAAAGGACTCCGTTCCAAAATTACGCGTGCAGGGTTTTAGTGAGACACACACTCATTAGTGTTGATTGGAGTTAAGTAACTCATATCACCTAGGGCATTTAGCTCACTTTGTTAGTGTCTAATCTGGTGCCAGACTCCCAAAAGGCCCTGAATTTGGCAAGGCCACAGTAAGATGAAATGCATAGCTGTTTCTTAAAAACAATAAACGCAGTCCAAGCTGTTCTCTATAAGTTTTAAGCTTAGATTTAATCAAGTCCAGCCAAAATTATTCCACCCAGGAGCTATTATCACATTCTTCCTTTTGAAAGCATCTAAAACCACGGAACTGTTGGCAGTCACATCCAATCCTTTAGAAACGAAAAATTCTTATAGCCTCCCAATTCCTAGCTCCAACTTCCTTTTCCTGTTTAACATGTTTGTGGAGTTATTTGGGAAAAAAGAGATTTGAGTTTTAATTTGTAAATCTTCAATTTAATGCAAGGTAACTTTCTGGTAATGAAAAGGATACTGAATCTGGGAGAAAAAGTAATTGGAAAGCTGGCTTACAAAGGGATTAATACAGATTTCTCTCTCTCTCTCTCTCTCTTTAGTTAGCAAAAGATAACATAAGAACAAAACCCAAGAGATAATGGCAGTAAACTCAGACTGACTTTAAGAACTACCAGTTTTTATTTATTTGAATACTTTTTGAGCTGAAAAACTCAAAGCTGGACTTAGCCATAATTCCCCCTCCCCCATCCAAATCTGTTTCTTCACCTTTTTTAAAATAGATGTTTACATGAAAAAGAAAATACTTAAAGATGTATATGTTCTACTAATACCTTGTCAGAACCATCTGTGGTTTTGTTTGGGATCTCTTTCTGTTTATGCAATAGCCACCTGCAGCTTAATAAACAGATACTTTTTAATTGGTTGGGCAGTTCACGTTAGGGAAGGCCTTTTAGAGCTGATCATGCGTGGTACAGGATGTGCTCATTCTAAACAAAGTTGAGAAATACATGGAAGCATGCTTTTGGCTCTTTCTTAAATCAGTACCCTGTTTCTCTTTCCTGAGTTCACCCATTTCTACCTATCCCGAGGCCTGATTGTACTTTCACAGGGCTGTCGGCAGATCTTTGCTACCATTAGCTTAAGGTATATATACAAAATGATTTAAGTAAGGTAAGGTTCCTCCCAATGTGTTTTGCTTTTTAAACAGGATCTTTGGAAGATAAAAAGGTGCTTTTCCTCTTCCACTCTGCCTGCCTGAGGCCAGAAGGAGTTAGTTAGCATGCCATCTTGAAGGAGTATGGACCCCTGGTCTGTGCCTGTTTGATATACACATTAGACTTTTTATGAATTATGGAAGCACTTCTGGGAGGAGAAGGGCTCCAACGTGAACAAATCACTGGAGTCTAGCCATCCGGGGCTCTCAAGGGAAGAGCTTAAGCTAAAGGCCTTCCCTCTCTGGGCCATCAATCCAAATCAAACAATAAATTGCAAGTGACCATCTGCTCTCTTAATCATGTGCTTCTTTCTTTCCTTGGGCAGGCTGTCATCCTCTGGTCTGGCCCCTTTTACTAATTAGCTGAAGCTTGATCTTTAGGTGAACCACAGTTTCATTTTATCCTGAATGGAATATGGGTTTATTTATTCTTCCACTTGGTTAAACCATTTGAGGGAAAATTTAAAAAATTGTTGTTACTCTGAAGTTTACAAAAGCTGGTTATTTAGAATCTGGGTTGATATTTTACTTTTGCTGGGTACCTTTGAATGCTCCCAAATGAATGGTTTTATTTTATTCCTTTTCTCAGCTTGGCAGTGAAAATGGTAATGTTTACGTTTACTGTTTTTTAGAGCTGGACAGTATTCTTTGTTGTTTATTAAGTTTATTAAGTAATACATATATATCACAAAGGATCTAGTTATATTGTATAAAGGCAAAGTTTAGATAACTGGTGCTAACAGTTTGGTATGCATCCTTTTGCTATGTTTATACGAATACAAGATGAACTCAGTATTTAAGTGTAGCAAAGCTATAAGGGAATATTTCTATAACGTGGTGGGGTGGAATATTGGAGTGAAGGAGGGGAGCTTTGTAGGCAAGATGGAAAACCCGGAAGCTTAAAGTCAGATCTGAACTACATTAAAAGTTGAACTTTCTGAAGACGATAACCAGTTTGGGAAGTTGTTTATGATTCCCAAACAGTTGAATGTTTATTTCACCAAGCACAGTGTTTTCAAGGTCCATCCATGTTGTAGCATATATCATGCCATTTAGGCAAGGAATTCCAGAGTCATGGGGACCTGGAGAATATTCTAGAATGGGGATGCTTTGTGCTAAGAGGAGTGGAGAGGAGGACCAGAGTGGGGGCTCAGGGTCCTCATACAGCACGTGAGGAGGAGCATTACGTTATTTATCGAAGCAAGTTATTAGAAATGTTGAACTGCCTAACAATAGAGGGGAGGTTGAGTGTATCCCCTTAATAAGAAGCCATAAACCACCAAAAACTTTAATCTTGGAGGTTATATAGCAACATGGAAAATGTTTATTGTGTATAAAATCCAATGTGAAATGTCCAGACTGTAAAATTGAATGGATACTATGACTTTAACTATAATACATAAAACAACAACTAAAGAAGTTCCACTTCTAGGAATGTATCCCACCAATATACTCTCATATCTGCATAAATATATGAGTACCAGAATGTTTGTTGTGGCATTGTTTGTAATAACAAAAATTACAAACAAGTGATTTGGTATTTTATAGGGACTGGGTAAATAAATTATGCTACATTGTACACTGAAATAACATGCAGGCATTAAAAAGAGTGAGGCAGCTTTAAATACCAATACGAATGCATCTCCAAGAAATATTTTAGGTGAAAAAAAAAAAGCAAGGTGCATATAATATACTCCTTTTGGTGTAAAAGAAAGGATTTTATATATATGAAAAAACAAGACTAGACGGGGATAATGCAAATGATAATAGTTTTAAGGTGGCAGGGATGTGCATGGTGATTTTTCTTCATTTTCTAAACATTCTTTAGTGCTTTTTTTTTTTTTTTTTTTTGTGGTACACGGACCTCTCACTGTTGTGGCCTCTCCCGTTGCGGAGCACAGGCTCTGGACGCACAGGCTCAGCGGCCATGGCTCACGGGCCCAGCCACTCCGCGGCACGTGGGATCTTCCCGGACCGGGGCACGAACCCATGTCCCCTGCATCGGCAGGCGGACTCTCAACCACTGCGCCACCAGGGAAGCCCTCTTTAGTGCTTTTTAACGTAAAAAGGAAGATTAAGGAAAAATGAATGCCTAAGCAGCCATGAGAGGGAGGTTTCATGGGCTTTAATCACCTCTTCTTGTGCTGCTGAATTCTGGCACTACTTAAATTTCAGCAGACTTGTTCATATCACAAGTCTTCATTGTCCCTGTTGTGTTCAGAGGCAGAGTGTTATGATTTGGCTTCTATTAATAGTCATTTAAACATTGAGTATGTCTGTACGTTATAAAATGATGAAAAATATGGTTTCTGAACCTCATTATTGGGTTGCACGATGTAGCTACACTCAAGAGAGAAGGCTGAATTCTAGAGAAATCTCTGGCTTTGGCTAAGATCTACGAAACGGTTCATTTCTGTTAATGATTTCTGGCACATTTCTTATGAACAAAATAAGGCACCTGGATGCTTTTTTTAGCTTTTCTAATTGAGCCTTAGCTTGCATCATTTTATCTTTAGATATTGTACTTCCTTTCATACCTACCCTTCTGACTCTTGATAACTGTTTGGTCCTAATAGAAGAATTAAGGCAGATAACTTCTACAACAAAAGGATCTGGTACTATTTTGAAAAGCCTGGGGTATTGTGGTGATAAAATCAATTAAATCTTCTGAGTTTCTTCATTCTCTGTGTTCTGCAAGACTTAGCAAACTCATAAATATCTATTATTGGCCTGCTTGGCTATATAGGTGACATTTCAAGGGCTAAGCTGGTACTTATTTCCTATTAGCAGCACCTATGGAAGTGCCTGACTTATTAGTCCATGTTAGCTTTCCAGTTGGTGCTAAATTTCTACCCTAGTCTTGCGTTCCAGTACTTTTAATTTTTTTCCAAATTCTTGGTAATAATTACATAAATAAATTACTCTTTTTTTTTGCACAGATGAAAAGGAAATGATCCTAGATTGATTAAATTTTATTCCAGGCACAGGCAAATTGTTTATGATTATAGCTTCCTTAATTGGCACATAAACTAACCTTTAACTGTAGCTTATCTCCTAAAAGATATGATTCATTAAAATTGGAGAAATTCTCTTGGTTTATGCTTACAGTTTTCATGTCCCCTTTGCTGATGCTTCATTCAAATTAGTAAGTAATCAGATTGCCAAGTTATGCTCACAACTGGTGTTCTAATTAGTTTGGGATGGCAGCTCATTCATTTGAACCCACATAATAAGCTGGGAAAAGGGTGTTATATTTTTGAATTGAATTGTTGTCTCAGATCAGAATTCTGTTGCATTTTTTACCTTCTAGTTTTTGAATTTAAAATCTCTCTATTCAAGAGACAGCACATTCTGTATATTTATTCTGTAAACTTTGCCGTTTTTTCCTCTAGGAGGTTATCAGATTGATAATGGAGAGAGTAAGACATTTTATAAGCAGAGTTCCTGACTGGTTTAAAAATTATGTCTTTTCCCTTGTAAAATTTGGCAGGCAGCAGAGTATGTTAAAAACAACATGGGTTTGAAGTAGGCCAAGGTTGGAATGCTAAAGTACTAATTACTAGTTACTTTCACACAAGTTACTAGATGTGTACATTGGCAAATTAAGCTTTCTAACACACAATTGCTTCAAATATAAAGTAGGCGTATAATCTTTGTCATGCTAGGAAGTTGTGAGACATTATAAGAGAATATATAAAACTCTGGCGTGTATGATTTTCAGTTTGGCCTTCAATTCAATAAATACATACTACATTCTCAATATCTCTTAAAAATAAATCTTCTTGATGACTTCTTTTTTTTTTTTTTTTTTTTAACTGCTCCACATGGCATGCGGGGATCTTGTTTCCCCAGCTAGGTCTCATACCCATGCCCCCTGCAGTGGAAGCTTGGAGTCCGAACCACTGGACCTCCAGGGAACTCCCCTTAATGACTTCTAAATAAAAGGATACGTCACAGAATACTGTGCTATAGTAAAAGAATAATTGATATTTTATCATCTGGAAACCTCTCTTATTCAGTATTTCTGCATATCTATTATATAATAACGATGATTAATGTTTATTAGTGTAACCCTGAGCCCAGAGGATCCTCCCAAATGATTAAAAATAGGGAATTCATATGATTTCCTCTTTAAGCATTTTTATTATGTTCTAATTCCTTAAAAGTCAGTAATCCAGTTGATTGGGTTTCCTTTTGGGTACAGGCAAAAAGTTCATGGTTTAATACTACGTATTACTTTTAACAATGATAAATATATATATGAAAACTATCTGCTGACTAGAATATAGCTTTTCATAATCATGCCAGATAACCAGTCCATTGAAAAGTACTAAGAATAACATAATAATACCACCCATTACCCAGTGCTTCCAATGTGCCAAACTCTTGTATGTTTCTCATCTGATCTCAACATCTAATCTTAACGTTAACTTGGACCACAAGGGATGTGTAGTATTATTCCAATTTCACAGATTAAGGAAGTCAGAGAGGTTAAATAAATTGTTCAAGGTCATACAGGAAGTGAGGGACAGAACACAGACTTGAGCCTATAGCTGTCTTACTTAGCCACCTTACTCCAAAGCTCGAGCTCTTAACCTCCGTGGAATTCTAGACTGCCTTTTATAACTAGCTTCTCCTTAGTCTTTTTCTTATGCCTTGTGGTCAAACCCCTTTCTCTGAATGATTCTGTGCTAGGAAAATGGATTGTGCCTTATTATTATGTGTTCTGATATACAAGTCAAGACTATTTCAGCAGGAGGGAAAATGTACTGGCAAGTAGCAAAACAACACCACATCTGTGAGGCTGATGGGGTAGAAAGGTCACACCAAACTTAGCATCATTGTTGAAGATGTGGGGGTTCAACAGTGTGGAAAGTCCATTGTGAGTCATTTCCCTATGTCATGGCCAGAATATAGTAATGGAAACGGTACATTTCACACCCAGTAGAAAACAAACTCAAAGAATGGGAGGGCTTGCTGGTAATATCTGCAGAGAGATGACCTGGCAACATTAACCTGTGACTGAGAAGGATTCTAATCTCTCAGTGGAGACACCCCTAAAGTTGGCAGCCATCTAGACTGTTGTATGTGGGATATGTGTTTTTTTTCTGGGCAGAGGGTCCAACAGCACTGTCAAGTTCTCTATGGTACTCATAATGAAAATAGTTAAGAATTAGCTCATCTAAATTTAGCCTTACAAAGTGATTTTAAAAAAGTTATAAAGATATAATTGAAGATACTTTCTGAGGATGTAATTATGTATGGTTTTATGTTAAGCACTCCAGATAAAGAGAACTTTATGGGCAATATTACCTAATGTTTAGGAGCAGTAAGTTTTGGAAGTCAGTGAGTGGGTTTGAATCATTATCACTGTCCTAGCCATTTCTAACTTAACTTCTGAGGCTCAACTTCCACATCTGTAAAATGGGAATAGTAATATATACTTCAGTGGGTTGTTATGGGGATTATATGAGGGAAATTGAATTATCTGAGCAAAGAAAAATATAAATTATCCAAATAGAGCAAACAGTATGATAAGGGTTCATAGGTATTCAGTACATGATTATAGTCAGAGTCCCATAGCCTTTATTTCAAAACTTAAAACAGCTAAGTGAATCTAGCCCATGTCCAGGACACAGAAAACATAACAAAAAGAGTAAATTAGTTTAAGTCAAGGAAAGTGACTTTTCAGCAAAATTGAGGCAGGAAGTGTGAGAGAAGGCAGAGAGTTTGTTGTAGATGAAGCAAATATCCAGGTTACCTTGGGAAGGCTGGGTGGAGGATTTAGGAGTGATCTGATTGAGCAGTTGCTGGAAGAATGTGATGCTGCTTTGAGGTTACCTCAGATGCAAGAGTGGGTCACACACCATAGGTACCATGTTCAGAGCTTCAGTGTTTAATTATGTAAATGACTTCTTGAGGGGATATTCCAGCTGCTTGCAAAGCCATGCCTCATTTATTATGTCATGAACACACACAAGCCCTCATATTGAAAAATATATTAGTTTGTAATTGGGGTGAGGGTGGGAGATGAAAAGGAAGGCCTTGATAACTAAAAATTCTCCAGAGGTCCCATTGCCCTTAACAACAGTCAGAAGACGGGCAGGCACAATCCTTCACCTCAAGCAGGAGAGAGACTCCTTCACAGGTCAGCTTTCCTCAGCCTGCTTTTAAAAGAAGGTGTTAGTACGATATAAAAGAAATGCACTTTCACAATAAAATTAAAAATTTCCCAACAGAAATTGAAGTAAGAGAAAATTTTTAATGACAATCAGCAATCTTCAAAACTTGAAGATGGAAACTAACATTTTAAATTAGCTATTTCCTTAATGTAATAATTTATATTAAATTTCCCAGCATGGAGCTTGGTACATAGTAGGCTTCACATATTTTTTTCTCCCCTGCCCTTTCATATCTTTCCTGTTCAATGAAAACTTCAGAACTCAGTAGGGAACCTGGTCACAATACTACAGTGGTGTTCTCTAATGAATGACAAGGCACATTTATGTGATAAAATATCTTTTTTTTAAAACTTTCAAAATATATCCTGCATAAGATTTTCGTGCCGTTTCAGAGCTAAACATTCTCTGTTCTCCAAGAATATGAAAGCTGAAGACTTTTAACAAATAGAAACGGGATTTTTTTTTTTTCTTTCTCTGCAGTAAAGGCCATAGAAAAGTTTATGGACTTGTCCTTGGCTTTTATGAATGGGACATGAAAACACCCACTTCCCTTTCCCAGAGACTGTTTCAGGGAAAACCTCTTTTCTCATTCTACTTATATTCTAAATCCTTACACAAAACTATTAATTTATATTTGCTGATTTGACTGAATGTATAATCTCAATCTTAAGGCATTTCAAGTTCTTTTTGGCAATCACAGGAAGTTTCCATGTTCTGAAAGGGATGTTCAGTTTACTTTCTTCTTTAATTATGAGTTTTTAAACCTATCAGAAGTGATACGTTTTGATTGAAAGGATATCTAGATACTATGATGGGGTGGTGAGGGACAATCAAATCATGAAGACTGTTCAGCAAGCAGCAAGTTAAAATTGACCTCCCGTCCTTGGTACTATCAGAACACCAATAGCCAGGATTTGTCTACTTTATTCAGATTTAAAGGGATAAATTCCAAACCTCATAGTAGTATCCCATTGCTTATAGTGACAAAGATCATTACTTTTCATCCAGATGACCCATAATTTTGTGTTATAAGAGGACTTTGGGCTAAATTTTTATATCTATAGTCATTAATTTTACATGAAACATGATAATTTTCTAGTGTTTTCTCTTGTTTTTTAAACAGCATATTTTAGTAGCACAGTATTGTCCCAAATTATCCCTTAGGGGACACAGTAACTTCTAGGCTTATAGCAAATTGGGAAAAGATGCTGGATAAAGATCTAGAAACCTTAATAAGGTGTCTGAGAACATCCAAATGCCAGGATAGATTTGGGACCCTCAGCGTCTCCCTGTGTTTCCCTTGTTAGAAGTCTCACATAGAACTATGATGAACCTGGGATCCACTTGGATGATAGTGGCAAAAGTAATCTGCTCTGGGTACCAGCCAGACTTGGAGAGCTTCAGGAGTCCCTGAAAGGGCGGATGAATTTTTGAGAGCTCTTATCACAGTTAAAAGCTCACAGGAGTGGGTGGCAAGCTGTGGTCTCTGTGGTCAGACTGTCTGGTTTCAAGTTCTAGTTCTGCCATTTACTGGTTGTACAACCCTGGGAAAGTTATTCAACCTCTCTGTGCCTTAGTTTTCTCATCTGTAAAGTGGGAAGATGATAACAGCAGAGTTGTTTCGAGGATTGAATAAATTAATTTTTAAAAAGCCAAATAGGGCCTGGGACATAGTAACTGTGCATGTTTAGAAAAGAAACTACCAGAGAAGAGGAAGATCAATATAGTCTAGAGCAGGAGGTGGTAAATTATCACCCGTAGGCCAAATCTGGCTTGCCTCTCTCTTTTTTTGTAAATAAAGTTTTATTGGAACACTGCTACACCTATTCATTTATGTATTGTCTATGGCTGTTTTCGTGATACAACAGAAGAGTTTAGTAGTTGTCACAGAGACCTAATGGCCTGCAAAATCTAAAATATTTACTATTTGGCCCTTCACAGGCTCTGAACTATGGTCTTCATTCTTTTACATTAGTGTATTTCCTTTATTCAATAGTAAATGCTTTTGCCACAGATCCAGCAAAAGTGCTTCCAGCCACTCTTTCCCTCTCCAAATGCGTGGGAGTCCGTAGGTCATGAAACTCCCACGAAGCAGCATATTATACCAAGCCAACAGGCCGCCCATGTCACAGAATGAATTGTGACTGGATCTTTTGTGGTGGTACTGTGGACCATTGAGACTAATATGACAATTACCTTCTGAGTATTTATGTGAGATAATTTAATTTTAGAGCTCATAAACAAGATCAGAGTTATGTGGTTTAACAAAAGGTCTCCTTATGTGTACATACTCTTGCCAAAAACATGATGAAATCCTGAAACACGGCAAACTTAATGTGCACTTTTAGATTTACATGTGGCAAACAGAATTGAGTAGCGTATCTGTTCGTAAATATTCCTGCTGCTATTAGCTATTAGGAGGCACTTGGGAAACCTGGATAGTTCTATTCAATATGAAAATGATTTCCTCCCTCACTGTGGAGCCCCCTCCCAGTAAATACACTCATACCAAAACCCTGCAGGTGATTTTTCTTTTTAAAATTTTATGTTCACTCGTACCTGGCCTTGCTTGCGCTGCCTGCTCATTGTAAAAGGAACTCCTGTCTTGAGGCTGCCCTGGTGCCGTGTCTTCCAGAGGCTCCAAAAGCATAGCAGGATACAAGAAAAGTTAAGTCTGTACTGGTACTAGGTTAAAAATCAGATTTGGTTTATTTACCTAACTTTTCAGGTAACTTTAACATTAAAAACAACCTTTTTTCTTTCAACCCAATTTGAAAACACCAGGCCCAGTCATGCCTACACGTCAACTGGAAAAGAATTGGTAGAGGAAAATGTGTTCAAATTAATTCAAAGTTATTGAAGAGATACACAACCACTCAGCAATGCACTGATAATCAGGGGCTTTTTTTTTTAAAGGAGATGGTTTTATTACCTTTGCTGACAGCAAAGGCCACCAGTGATCAGTTTGGTTCAGCAAGTACTTATTTAGTACAGATTCAGTACAAAGCTTGTGTGGCCATACTTCTTTAAATTAGATATAGTGGAACCAGTTTTCTAATTACCTGACTATAGATTCGAATAAAGATATTTTAGCAATTTTGATTTTTAAACATAATATATATAATATAAGCATTTAATCACTGTAAATATAATAGTATGTATGAAAAAAGGACGGTAGTCATCTTATGAAAAATGCATACTGTATAAAACCTCACTGATAATTAAAAGAAGCAGACCAAAATAAGATATCACTTTTTACTTACAGATTGGCAAAGTTTGATAATGTGCCATGTGTTGGGTATGAGGGGAAATGATGACTCCCATACACTGTTGGTGGAAGTTTAAATTTGACAAACCTTTTTGGAGGGCAGTTTGGCAATAGGTACGAAAATATATTCCTTTGACTCAGCAGTTCTGCTTCTAGGAGTTTATTCTACAGATATACTCACACATGTTCAAAGATACGTGTACAACGATATTCATTGCAGCACTGTTATAATGGTAAAAAGCTGAAAACAGCAGAATTTATAATGCATTTGTTATGGACTGAATTGTGTTCCCCCCAAATTCATATGTTGAAGTCCTAACCCCCAGTATCTTAGAATGTGACTATATTTGGAAATAGGGCCTTTAAAGAGGTGATTAAGTTGAAATGAGGTCATCAGGGTGGGGCCTTAATTCAATATGACTGGTGTCCTTATAAGAAGAGAAAGAGACCAGGGGGCACACACAGAGAGGAAAGGCCATGTGAAGACACAATGAGAAGGTAGCTGTCTGCAAGGCAAGGAGAGAGGCCTCAGGAGAAAACAAACCTATTGGCACCTTGATCTTGGACTTCTAGCCGCCAGAACTGTGAGAAAGTAAATTTCTGTTGTTTTAAGCCACCCGGTCTGTTGTATTTTATTGGGCAGCCCTGGCAAACCAATGCAGCATCCATCCAATGAAGTACTCTACAGTTTCAGTGTAAGGTATATTATCCTCCCATTTATTGGATTCAAAAACATTTTAAAGATATACTATGGTATGCTTGTATATTCATAAACATTTTGCAGTTTTTTGGGGGGAAAGTCCTCCTAGTGGGGCTTGGGAGTAGGTGAGGGAGGCTTTTATTTTTCATTATATACCATTTTGTATTGCTTGAATGTATTTCTAAGAACTTATAGGTTTTATAATAATAAAGCATCCGGTTAAAATAGATAAAAGCAAAACAACATTCTGCCTAGAATATGAATATTATTTGACAGATAGGGGATGGAGTACTCCCCACACACCATACATACTTATAGAATAGTGTTTGTTTTATTGTCGTTTTTTCCCATTGAATTTCAGCATTGAGGAATTTATCCTAAGGATAGGATCAGAGATAGGTAAAATGATAGATGTTCAAAGGTGCCCAATGTAGCTATGCTTATGAGAATGAAATATTGGGAATTTAAACAACAGGGTGTGGTGTAAGACCTAGAGTTAAGTTTCAAGATTATGTACTGCCTTCTGCTATATTTAAAATAGATAACCAACAAGGGCCTACTGTAGAGCACAGGGGACTCTTCTCAATATTATGTAATAACCTAAATAGGAAAAGAATTTGAAAAAGAATAGATACATGTATATGTATAACTGAATCACTTTGCTGTACACCTGAAACTAACACAAAATTGTTAATCAACGATATGCCAATATAAAATAAAAAGTTAAAAAAATAAATAAAAAGATGATGTGCTGCCTTGACATCTGAAACTGTGTGTGTGGAGAGGCTTGAATGGCTTAACTGCAAATCCCCCCCCCCACCCCCCCTGCCCAATTCTGCTCCCTCGGATAAGATACACTGGCCCAAACCTCTCCTTATCGGGGGGCCAGGCACAGTGCTGCTTATCCCTGAGTAGTGGGTTTCAGTTTCCTGCCAGTCTGCAGGATTATTCAGAGAAGCCAATGGCACCCTCCTGCAGGAACTAGGGGTCACCTCACCCTATTGTTTCAATGGAGCCTGCCTCTCACAGACCCTGCTTTTTCACTCTGTTCCTGGGGGGTAGCCCCCAGCCGGCTCCATGTGTTATGCAGTGTCTTCCCTGGGACGTGAGTATATGGGAGCAATAAACTGTTGTTGGTCTCATCAGTCCAGGTGTCATGTATCTGGCCATCCCTGTCACCCTAGGGCAGGAATCCCTCCCTCACCAGTGGGGTGAAGTGGAGGTAAATAAAACACAGGGGATTGATGAATTAAATTATGGTACATCCAAAAGCCAAAAGGCTATACAGTCATTAAAAATCTTGTAAAATATTTAATAATATGTAAAACTGCTTATAATATATTAGGCTTAATAAGTAAACACTTTGAGATGTTGTGTCATCTGTCAATCTCTTGGTGGTTTTGAGAACTAAATGGACACAGGGGACAGTACTTGGAGGAACAACAGAAAGTCCCCCAGGACTCCAAGAGTTTGATTAATGGTATCAGACTTTTAGACTGGAAATCCACGGAGGTCACTTCTTGCCCTGATGTGTTGACTCATCTGAAAAATGAAGAGGTTGGACCGCTTCCTTTTTTATCTCTGAGGTCTCTTCTAGCTGTAACATTGTGATTCTATAGGATCAGTTTCAAGGGGAATTGCATTCCAAGCAGCAATGTTAGAGTCACATTACAGTCCCCTGAGCGTAGTGACAGTACTTCCTGCATTGACACAGGGACCAGGGCCTCTTTTGGGACTGCTTGTGTATGTAAGACACACACACACACACACACACAACAGAGGCACACGTACAGTCTCTTTTCTACTCTCTGTCTTGGAGAATATATCAGTAATTACCTGCACACTAATATGCCTAGTCAAAAATTGGCTCTTGGGTCTCATGAAAGCCCAGGACCATCATTATGACGTGTCAGAGCATTCCACAGTGTTGGTTGGGAAATGGTACTCCAGGAATAGGGATACAGAAATAAGCCCTATTCCTAGGTATTTTTTCTTCTCACCATTTTTGCCTTTCAACATTCTAAAGAACTTGAGCAGAAATATTCATAGTAGTCTTTACTGCTTAGATTCTCATAAAAGAAAGACTAAAGCCCAGACAGTTGAGACCTAGAAAGGAAAAGCATATAATTTTTTGAGCGATCAAATTTCATTGGAAATGATTAATTTCAGAAGTATTTAAACTGATAATTCCATACCATAATATAACATGTAATATGATATAGAAGGGAATAAAGTAGTAAAGGGAAGGTGTAAGAAAACTATTTAACAGACTTGGATTCCAGGAGGCCCCACAGAGGTCAGAACTATTCTAAGGTAACACTGGAGCCCGTTTACATTTATCCTGGAGAGAGAAAACCTGAGATTCTCCAGTAATTTAGGAGGTAGTTTAACATGGTGGTTGAGAACATGATTTCTGGAGTCAGACTGTAATAGGGTCCCAACAGGAATCAAACTATACATTCAAATTAGGTTAATCTATGGAGGATTTAATTCAGGGACAGTTTACAAGGATAGAAATCCCATTGGATAGTGTGTACCCAGAGCTAGTAGCAATATAGCTGTTACCAGCTCTGGCTTGAAGGGATGAAGGAGTGGGGGCATTTGGCTCCTGGAACCCTTCAGGAGAGAATCATCTAGAGAGCCACGTCTTGAGAAGAGCAGTGATATCACTTGAGGGGCATAGAAACTTGAGGTGACTCCACAGGCAGGAAGCCCAGGGAATAAGCAGCCCAGCCTTAGTCTCCTTCTTCCCTCTGACCTCCTGCCTCGGCTCCTATGGGCTAAACAACTGCCATCCAGAAGGCAAGGAAGCCCATTGATGCGATTCACAGAGGTCAACCGCCTGGGTATAAAATTGGCACAATTTATCACATTGGTGCAGAGATTAGGGTGGAAGGTAGATCTGGGGGGGCAAACGAAGAGGTTCAGCGTGAAGACCCATCTGAGTTTGGGTTGAGGCCTTGCTAGTTCTTAGCTGTGTAACTTGGGGCAAGTTACTCGGTCCTCGTAAGCTTATTTCCCATATGTAAACTGGGCTTGATAATCCTATCCCAGAGTCATTGTAAGGTTTAAGTGAGCTAATTTAGGTCATGCTCTTTGTGTGATACTTCACTTGTAGAAATGAACAGTAAACGCCAGCTATTTTCGTTGTCATCACCATATCCTCCTCCTCCTCCACAGATCATGTTTCTCAATGCACGACTACCCTGGGTTTGATTTCAAGGATCTATTGACTAAGACAAGGATCCCTTAGGGGCGGGTTTGATCCCTTGCAGAGGGGAAGCAGTGTCTCACGCTGATTTTTATGTCCTTTCAAGCCAGGGCAACAGATTTATTGTTGAAATGACCTGATATTTAGTTACAAAAAGTTTTTTTCTTGTGAAGATAACTTTTAAGATCTATTCTCTAGGCAACTTTCAAATATGCAGTATGGTATTAACTATAGTCACCATGCTCTATATTACATCTCCAAGACTGGCTTATTTTATTTATTTATTATTATTTTTTTTGCGGTACGTGGGCCTCTCACTGTTGTGGCCTCTCCCGTTGCGGCCTCTCCCGTTGCGGAGCACAGGCTCCGGACGCGCAGGCTCAGCGGCCATGGCTCACGGGCCCAGCTGCTCCGCGGCATGTGGGATCTTCCCGGACCGGGGCACGAACCTGCATCCCCTGCATCGGCAGGCAGACTCTCAACCACTGCGCCACCAGGGAAGCCCTGGTTTATTTTATAACTGGAAATTTGTACCTCTGAACACTCTTAACCCCCCCTTTTTTTTTGTTTTTAATGTTTCATTTTACATGAATACATAATGTTGTCAGAATGTGATAATGTCTATTGTCTGGTAATAAGTTTGGAAAGTCCATCAGACACAAAATATCACCATAGCGGGGAAAAGGACAATCACTAAACATGTTAACTGCCATGATCCTTGGAATAGTTTCTGAAAAACTGTGTGAACTTTTTCTGGAGCCTACCTGTGTGCAATTCATTTTATTTTTGTTTAAAAATGTGCTGTTTTAAATTTGTGTTTAGAAAAGGTATCTGTGCATCTCATAATAAAACACAAAGTGAATAGTACATGACATTTCATTGAATGGGAAAACATTACCTTCTTGACAGTGAGTACAGCTTAATTCATCAGAGAAGGAAGATGTGTGAGAGAATTTCTTAGAGGAACATGTCTTTATAATTATGATTCCTTGGATTGTGGTTATTTTTATCATAACAACCATATATTGAAACCGTGTGAAATGAGCCAGTTAAAAATCAGGGTTCTGGGCCTCCAACTGAGGTGTCCTCCATTCACAGTTTGTCAAGTAAAGTTCTTATTACATAACCCCAAACGTCTATGGCAACAATATCCCATGATCTCTTCATACTCCCTCATAGCCTCAAAAAGTTACTATAACATGCTGCACTCGGGACCCAAGGATTAATATGTGTCTGAGACTTCCGTACTTTAGGAAGGTCAATTGAGAAGAAAGTCTTTTCATTTCATTTCATTTCATTTTTTAATTTCAGAGAGTACTAGTTATCCCATTGCCTTTGTTAGAACTGCTTAAGGGTTACACTGCCCTTTTTCACTTTAAACAGTTAATGTCAGAATGATACAAGAGGAAAGTAAAGGTTAAAAATGAAAATGTATGTCAATATTGCATGTTTCTTTTTCTAAGAATTCAAAATACTTTTCATGATGTATAATAATTTCATAAAATATCAGATTTTAAGTAAAATCCATGTTAATCCCCTTCCCTCACTCCTCAAACACACACACACACACACACACACACACACACACTCACGCACGCATACATACACACACATCATGTGCCAAAAGGGAAATCAGCCATTGTCCTTAGAAATGGTGCTGGTTTGGTTAACTAAAAACTCAAGTACATCCCAGACCTCATCCAGCGTCAAAGCTGAAATGTTGTGGAAAATCAACTCCAGAAGAGCATGGGAGATATTTCCTAACTTCACCAAAGTTTTTTTTTTTGTAATGGAAATCTATAGTAGTGATTCATACAGTCTCCAAATTGCAAATTGATTTCGTTCCAAAAGTTCACTTGTAAGCCAGTTGTCATCGCTCAGAACTCATTTTTCCATATAAGCAATGTTTTACTGTTCCGTTCCCAGGCTGGTTCCTGAAAGCTTATTTAACACATGTGCAATTGAGCAATGCTGCTCTAGACTTGCAGATTATTAGTACCTGAAGGATCTTCAGAGGTCTTCAAGTTGAGTAAAAACATTAACTCATACAAAGGATGGGAGAAGGTGAGTGACTTGTTTGGGGTTATCCAGCAGAGCCAGGACTGGATCCATGTCTGACTTTCAGGTTGTGACCTTTCCAGTGTCCTGTAATTTATAAAATTAGACCACTATTTACCAGCTTATATCTCTAAATAGTTTACTTCTGAATAAGTATGTATCGCTATAGCACTTAGAAAATGCTTTCCCACATAGTAGGCTCACAAAATCTTCACAACAATCCTATGAAGATGGTAGAGCAGATGGTCTTCCCATTTTAAGGGTAAAGACATGGAAGCTGAAAGAGGTGAAATAAAGTATCCGTCGACACACAATTAGGAAGTGGAGGACTTCGGACTCAAGCCCAGCTCTTCGGAGTCTGAGGCCGGTGTCTGCTCCTCCGTAGACATTCTGGCAGGAGTGCAGCCCAGGGCTCGCTTGCACACCAGGTGTCCCGAGCAGGGAATGGCAGCTGCTGTGCAGGCTGGAGGCTGGGTCAGTCCTGGAGCTGAGGGGCACCTGCCGAGGGAGGCTGCACCGCTGATGGGGCAGCAGAGGGGAGGAGAGAGGATGGGAGGGGAGATCAAGGGCTCCGGTGATGGTATAGCTTAGGGCAGTTCCCGGCGCCATGGTGGGGTGTAGGTGGTGCTCCGTGGCAGGAGGTTGAAATGAACGGGTGAGTTGTGCTTGTTGATCTGTTCACATCACTTTTCCTTAGGAACTGCCTATACATAAAGGTGAGCTTTAATATATCATCTAGCATATGGTCGACAGTTTAATTTTTTAAGTTTGTGTGGATTAGACCATAGTACCTTGATATAAGTAGGCACTTGTAACGTAAATCCTTATTGAATTAACCTAACTGGAATTAACCTAAAACTTCTTTATAAACAGATGAAATGGCTACAAAGTGCCTTAAAACAAAACCAAAACCAAAACCAAAACTAATCCCCGCTTGAAGAGCAAGTGCTTAACTGGGCAATATAAGCTAATAATTTTACTAAGTCTCCCTTTACAGCTTTATGGATTTTAACCACTACCTTTTTAGAAAGAAATATTTACCTATAAAAACAAACCTAATGAATATGGAAGAAAAATTGATGACGGCTACAGGGTTTTAAAGGCTCTAACATTTTTGAGCATTCTGAATGTGATTTTTTAAATTCCCTGAAAGGGAGAGCAAGAGAGAAAACTTTAGGAAGAGTGTGACTTTTCCCTGGCGTGTGTCACTGCTGCTTGCCACTCAGCCCTTCAACCTGCTGGATAAAGGTGTTGGCAGGTGTGGGTGTGGTTGGGAGCATGAAGATTCCTCCTGCCTGTTCAGTAGTAAAGATGGAGTCAGATTCCAATGTACACTGGTGGACTAAGGGGGGAAGAAATAAAGTCTGTAGCAGCAGCCTGCAGTCTGGAGGCTCGCTGCAGAACCGACAGTGCTTCCAGAACAACATCATGTTTCAGTGCCACGTGCCACATTTCTAAGCATTATGTCATGTCGGGATTTAATTTGCATTCCTCAGTGCTTAATTTTCATTGTGAGGGTCTGTTTGCTCACTGATGCTTTCAATTTATTACCCTCCTATTGCAAAATGTAGCACTCAAAGTTGCTGATCCTGTTAATGTCAGGAAAGGGAGGGGAAAACCCACATGGCAGGACATGGAACTAATTTATGAAATGATTGGAAACCTGCATCTGCCTTCTCCTTTATGTCATTCATTTTACCCCCCAACTTCTTTGTCCCACTCTTTCCTCTAATTTTTGGTTTTTTCTTGTTCTATATTCCTTTTACTTTCTCTAACTCTTGTCTTTCTCCATCTCCAGATTTCACCTTATCTCCTAGTTCTTTTTATGCCTCCTTTATATATATTCCTTCCTCTCCCACTCTCTCTTCTTATTCTTTGAGTCTCAGGATTCTTTCCCATTCCTCCTCCAGAACTCACGCACAGTTACCCCCTACCCACCTACTGTCTTTGGTTTATTCATTTTTCTTTCTTTGTCCGTAATAATGCTGTTTATTTTTAATTATGTCTTGTACTATAAGAAAGAGAGTCTGGTTCTAAGCTTGTGAGCTCTATCCTAAGGTGCCATTTGAGAAGAGGGGATAATTTTCACAATCTCATGGTCTAGGATTACTGAACCATCTCAGAGACATTGGAAAAAAGGTAGTGTATGCATCCAACATACTTGCCACATTTGCATTATTATGTCTGCTAATAATAACTATGTAATGATGAGTTACATCTACTTTGCAGGTCTTCCAACTTGGTTATGTACTAGTTCAAGCAAATGGCATAGTTTCTATTTTGGAGAGGCAAGGCAGCACAATATTGTGAGAAAAAACATGGACTTTTGAGTCAAACAGATGTGAATTTAAATTTTGGTTCTGCCCTTAATTAGCACTATAACATGGGCAAATTATTACCATCGTTATTGATTTTTTTAATTATGAAGTATCTGAAGCTCAGAAAGATGTATATACAATACCATGTTTAGCCACCATTGTAACTTTGTCAGATCTTATCATTTTGCCATATTAATTTCAGATCCCTTCCTTTTTTGTTAAGAAATAAAATGTTACAGCAATTACGTAGTTGCTCTGATTTGCAGTTTCTTCTACTCTGAAATGTGTCTAATTATATTTCTACTCCAGAGTCGTTAGAATTAAACAGCATGACATATCTAAAGGGTCTGCCGTATTTTAAGGCATGTAGACAAGTTGTTATGTAGACAATCATGAATAAATCACTTTAGTGGCCTTTTAAAAACTTCAAATGAATTAAAAAAAAAAAGACAACATAATTTTGCTAATTCTACGTAGGCCCTAACCTTGATTTTGTTACTAGAAAAATAAAGATGATTTTCTCTACCACTGACTTAGAAAAATAACTCCAAATTTAGTATTTCCTGAGTCTAAGTTTTTCTAAGTATTAAACTTTCACAAGTATTAGAATTTTTTTCTTCAACATCTTTATTGGAGTATAATTGCTTACAATGTTGTGTTAGTTTCTGCTGTATAACAAAGTCAATCAGCTATATGCATACGTATATCCCCATATCCCCTCCCTCTTTGTTTCCCTCCCGCCCTCCTTTATTTTTTAACACCTTTATTAGAGTATAATTGCTTCACAATGGTGTGTTAGTTTCTGCTGTATAACAAAGTGAATCAGCTATACATATACATACATCCCCATATCTCCTCCCTCTTGCGTCTCCCTCCCACCTTCCCTATCCCACCCCTCTAGGTGGTAACAAAGCACCAAGCTGATCTCCCTGTGCTATGCGGCTGCTTCGCACTAGCTATCTATTTTACATTTGGTAGTGTATATATGTCAATGCCACTCTTTCACTTGTCCCAGCTTACCCTTCCCCCTCCCCGTGTCCTCAAGTCCATTCTCTATATCTGCATCTTTATTCCTGTCCTGCCCCTAGGTTCTGCAGAACCTTTTTTTTTAGATTCCATATATATGTGTTAGCATATGGTATTTGTTTTTCTCTTTCTGACTTACTTCACTCTGTATGACAGTCCCTAGGTCCATCTACCTCACTACAAATAACTCAATATCGTTTATTTTTATGGCTGAGTAATATTCCATTGTATATATGTGCCACATCTTCTTTATCCATTCATCTGTCGATGGACACTTAGGTTGCTTCCATGTCCTAGCTATTGTAAACAGAGCTGCAATGAACATTATGGTGCATGACTCTTTTTGAATTATGGTTTTCTCAGGGTATATGCCCAGTAGTGGGATTGCTGGGTCGTATGGTAGTTCTATTTTTAGTTTTTAAAAGAACCTCCATACTGTTCTCCATAGTGGCTGTATCAATTTACATTCCCACCAACAGTGCAAGAGGGTTCCCTCTTCTCCACACCCTCTTATTGTTTGTAGCTTTTTTGATGATGGCCATTCTGACTGGTGTGAGGTGATACCTCATTGTAGTTTTGATTTGCATTTCTCTAATGAGTAGTGATACTAAGCATCTTTTCATGTGTTTGTTGACAATCTGTATATCTTCTTTGGAGAAATGTCTATTTAGGTCTTCTGCCCATTTTTGGATTGGGTTGTTTGTTTTTTTGATATTGACTTGCTTGTAAATTTGGGAGATTAATCCTTTGTCAGTTGCTTCATTTGCAAATATTTTCTCCCATTCTGAGGGTTGTCTTTTGGTCTTGTTTATGGTTTCCTTTTCTGTGCAAAAGTTTCTAAGTTTCATTAGGTCCCATTTGTTTATTTTTGTTTTTATTTCCATTTCTCTAGGAAGTGGGTCAAAAAGGATCTTGTTGTGATTTATGTCAAAGAGTGTTCTGCCTATGTTTTCCTCTAAGAGTTTTACAGTGTCTGGCCTTATATTTAGGTCTTTAATCCATTTTGAGTTTATTTTTGTATACGGTGTTAGGGAATGTTCTAATTTCATTCTGTTACATGTAGCTGTCCAGTTTTCCCAGCACCATTTATTGAAGAAGCCGTCTTTTCTCCATTGTATATTCTTGCCTACTTTATCAAAGATAAGATGACCATATGTGCGTGGGCTTTTCTCTGGGCTTTCTATCCTGTTCCATTGATCTATATTTCTGTTTTTGTGCCAGTATCATTCTGTCTTGATTACTGTAGCTTTGTAGTATAGTCTAAAGTCCAGGAGTCTGATTCCTCCAGCTCCGGTTTTCTTCCTCAAGATTGCTTTGGCTCTTCAGGGTCTTTTGTGTTTCCATACAGTTGTGAAATTTTTTGTTCTAGTTGTGTGAAAAATGCCATTGGTAGTTTGATAGGGATTGCATTGAATCTGTAAATTGCTTTGGGTAGTAGAGTCATTTTCACAATGTTGATTCTTCCAATGCAAGAACATGGTATATCTCTCCATCTATTTATATCATCTTTAATTTCTTTCATCAGTGTCTTATAATTTTCTGCATACAGGTCTTTTGTCTCCTTAGGTAGGTTTATTCCTAGGTATTTTATTATTTTTGTTGCAGTGGTAAATGGGAGTGTTTCCTTAATTTCTCTTTCAGATTTTTCATCATTAGTGTATAGGAATGCCAGAGATTTCTGTGCATTAATTTTGTATCCTGCTACTTTACCAAATTCATTGATTAACTCTAGTAGTTTTCTGGTAGCATCTTTAGGATTCTCTATGTATAGTATCATGTCATCTGCAAACAGTGACAGCTTTACTTCTTTTCCGATTTGGATTCCTTTTATTTCCTTTTCTTCTCTGATTGCTGTGGCTAAAACTTTCAAAACTATATTGAATAAGAGTGGTGAGAGTGGGCAACCTTGTCTTGTTCCTGATCTTAGAGGAAATGCTTTCAGTTTTTCACCATTGAGGATGATGTTGGCTGTGGGTTTGTCATATATGGCCTTTATTATGTTAAGGAAAGTTCCCTCTATGCCTACTTTCTGCAGGGTTTTTATCATAAATCGGTGTTGAATTTTTTCAAAAGCTTTTTCTGCATCTGTTGAGATGATCATATGGTTTTTCTCCTTCAATTTGTTAATATGGTTTATCACATTGATTTGCGTATATTGAAGAATCCTGGCATTCCTGGAATAAACCCCACTTGATCATGATGTAGGATCCTTTTAATGTGCTGTTGGATTCTGTTTGCTCATATTTTGTTGAGGATTTTTGCATCTATGTACATCAGTGATATTGGCCTGTAGTTTTCTTTCTTTGTGACATCCTTGTCTGGTTTTGGTATCAAGGTGATGGTGGCCTCGTAGAATGAATTTGGGAGTGTTCCTCCCTCTGCTATATTTTGGAAGAGTTTGAGAAGGATAGGTGTTAGGTCTTCTCTAAATGTTTGATAGAATTCGCCTGTGAAGCCATCTGGTCCTGGGCTTTTGTTTGTTGGAAGATTTTTAATCACAGTTTCAATTTCAGTGCTTGTGATTGGTCTGTTCATATTTTCTATTTCTTCCTGATTCAGTCTTGGCAGGTTGTGCATTTCTAAGAATTTGTCCGTTTCTTCCAGGTTGTCCATTTTATTGGCATAGAGTTGCTTGTAGTAATCTCTCATGATCTTTTGTATTTCTGCCGTGTCAGTTGTTACTTCTCCCTTTTCATTTCTAATTCTATTGATTTGAGTCTTCTCCCTTTTTTTCTTGATGAGTCTGGCTAGTGGTTTATCAAGTTTATCTTCTCAAAGAACCAGCTTTTAGTTTTATTGATCTTAGCTATTTTTTCCTTCATTTCTTTTCATTTATTTCTGATCTGATCTTTATGATTTCTTTCCTTCTGCTACCTTTGGGCCTTTTTTGTTCCTTTCTCTAATTTCTTTAGGTGTAAGGTTAGGTTGTTTCTTTGAGAAGTTTCTTGTTTCTTGAGGTAGGATTGTATTGCTGTAAACTTCCCTCTTAGAACTGCTTTTGCTGCATCCCGTAGGTTTTGGGTCATCGTGTTTTCATTGTCATTTGTTTCAAGGTATTTTTTGATTTCCTCTTTGATTTCTTCAGTGATCTCTTGGTTATTTAGTAGTGTATTTTTTAGCCTCTATGTGTTTCTATTTTTTACAGTTTTTTTTCTTGTAATTGATATCTAGTCTCATAGGGTTGTGGTCGGAAAAGATACTTGATACAATTTCAATTTTCTTAAATTTATCAAGGATTGATTTGTGACCCAAGATATGATCTATCCTGGAGAATGTTCCATGAGCACTTGAGAAGAAAGTGTATTGTGTTGTGTTTGGATTGAATGTCCTATAAATATCAATTAAGTCCATCTTGTTTAATGTGTTTAAAGCTTGTGTTTCCTTGTTTATTTTCATTTTGGATGATCTGTCCATTGGTGAAAGTGGGGTGTTAAAGTCCCCTACTATGAATGTGTTACTGTCGATTTCCCCTTTTATGGCTGTTAGTATTTGCCTTATGTATTGAGGTGCTGCTACTTTGGATGTGTAAATATTTACAATTGTTATATATTCTTCTGGATTGATCCCTTGATCATTATATAGTGTGCTTTTTTGTCTCTTGTAATAGTCTTTATTTTATTTTTAAGCATTTCCAATGACCCTCTTAATTCTTTTTTTTTAAATTAATGTTATTTATTTTTGCTGTTTTGGGTCTTCCTTTCAGTGCGTGGGCTTTCTCTAGTTGTGGCAAGCGGGGGCCACTCTTCATCGTGGTGCACAGGCCTCTCACTGTCGCGGCCTGTCTTGTTGCAGAGCACAGGCTCCAGACGCGCAGGCTCAGTAGTTGTGGCTCACAGGCCCAGTCGCTCCGCGGCATGCGGGATCCTCCCAGACCAGGGCTCGAACCCGTGCCCTCTGCATTAGCAGGCAGACTCTCAACCACTGCACCACCAGGGAAGCCCAATAGTCTTTATTTTAAAGTCTAGTTTGTTTGATATGAGAATTGCTACTCCAGCTTTCTTTTGATTTCCATTTGCATGGAATATCTTTTTCCATCCCCTCACTTTCAGTCTGTATGTGTCCCTATGTCTGAAGTGGGTCTCTTGTAGACAGCATATGTACAGGTCCTGTTTCTTTATCCATTCAGCCAGTCTGTGTCTTTTGGTTGGAGTATTTAATCTGTTTACATATAAGGTAATTAGCGATATGTATGTTCCTATTACCATTTTCTTAATTGTTTTGTGTTTGTTTTTGTAGGTCTTTTCCTTCTCTTGTGTTTCCTGCCTAGAGAAGTTCCTTTAGCACTTGTTGTAAAGCTTGTTTGGTGGTGCTGAATTCTCTTAATTTTTGCTTATGTGTAAAGGTTTTAATTTCTCCTTCATTCTGAATGAGATACTTGCTGGTTAGAGTAATCTTGGTTGTAGATTTTCCCCTTTCATCACTTTAAATATGTCCTGACACTCCCTTCTGGCTTGCAGAGTTTCTGCTGAAAGATCAGCTGTTACCCTTATGGGGATTCCCTTGTATGTTATTTGTTGCTTTTCCCTGCTGCTTTTAATATTTTTTCTTTGTATTTAATTTTGATAGTTTGATTTATATGTGTCTCGGCATGTTTCTCTTTGGGTTTATCCTGTGTGGTACTCTTTGTGCTTCCTGGGCTTGATTGACTATTTCCTTTCCCATGTTAGGGATGTTTTCAACTGTAATCTCTTCAAATATTTTCTCAGACCCTTTTTCTCTTCTTCTTCTGGCGCCCTGATAATTCACATGTTGGTGCATTTAATGTTGTCCCAGAGGTGTTTGAGACTGTCCTCAATTCTTTTCATTTTTTTCTTTATTCTGCTCCCTGGCAATTACTTCCGCTATTTTATCTTCTAGCTCACTTATCCATTCTTCTGCCTCAGTTATTCTGTTACTGATTCCTTCTAGGGTATTTTAAATTTCAGTAATTGTGTTGTTCATCACTGTTTGTTTGCTCTTGAGTTTTTCTAGGACTTTGTTACATGTTTCTTGTGTTTTCTCCATTCTGTTTCTGAGATTTTGGATCATCTTTACTATCATTACTCTGAATTCTTTTTCAGGTAGTTTGTCCAGTTCTTCTTCATTTATTTGGTCTTGTAGGTTTTTACCTCGCTCCTTCATCTATAACATATTTTTTTGTCATTTCATTTTTTTTTTTTGATGGGTGGTTCTGTATTCCTGTCTTACTGGTTGTTTGGCCTGAGATGTCCAGCACTGGAATTTGCAGGCTGTTGGATAGAGCTGGGTCTTGGTGCTGAGGTGAGGACCTCCAGGAGGCCTCACTCTGATTGATATTCCCTGGGGTCTGAGGTTCTCTGTTAGTCCAGCTGTTTGGACTCAGAGCTCCCACCTTAGGAGCTTGGGCCCGACCTCTGGCCTGGGCACCAAGATACCGCAAGCTTCATGGCGCAGTTGGAAAAAAAAAAAAGGAAGAAAGAAAGAAAAAAAGGAGTAGTACAATGTGAAAGAATAAAAAACAAAATAAAATTAGAAAGAAAAAATATATTAGGAAAAATAAAACTATAATTGAAACAACTGCAACAAGGTAAACTAAAAGCACAACAGAAAAAAGAAAGAAAAAGGGGGGGAACAAATGAAAACGAGAGAACAATAACGAAGTATAAAGAATAAAATAAAATTAGAAAAATAAAAGATTTTTTAGGAAAAATAAGAATATAAAAGAATCAACAACAATAAATCAACAAGGTAAAACAGAACCCCAATCTAAAAGGGGAAAAAAGAAAAAAAAAAAAAAAACCTTGGCCATGGGGGTGGAGTTTAGGTGGGTGTGGAACTTAGGCAGGGGTGGGGTTTTGGGTGGGGCGGGACCTAGGCAGTTGGTGGGGGGTGACATTTGAGTGTGGGGCAGGGCCTATGCAGGGCGAGGTTCAAGCACTTGGCTACTTTGTAAAAAGTGGAAGAGTTACTTTTCCTGGCACATGAGGTTTGAAAGTCTTTCTAAGTGAATTTTCCAGATGTTGGGATGGGAAGTGTTTCCTTCAGTAGTTGATTCTGCTGCAGCAGCAGCTGCCCTAAAATAAGCTGTTGTCCAGGCAGATGAGGAAAGAGTGTCCCAGGTGGGGAGAGGGTGGCACGTCAGGGAGGCGTGATTGCCAGGGAACCTAGGAGGATCACTGCCTAGAAAATGCTAAGGCTGTCTGAAACCAGCTAAGCAGTGGAAGCTTGTCATTAGTTTGTGTTTATTAAGTGCTTACTGAATGCCAGGTGCTATTCTATGCACTTGGGATTCAGGGATGAACCAACGGTCAAAAGCCCCTTTGTCATGGAGGTGACATTCAGAGGGACGTGGAGATGAGGAGATAATAAGTAAAAGAAATAAGTAAATTTATAGCATGTTAGAGGCAGTAAGTGCTATGGAGGGGAAAAAACAAAGGAGGGGAGGGGGTTAGGAAGTGCTGGGTGGGGGCACGGTTTACAATGGCTGCGGCTTTATTTAATATGTTCATTCATTTATTCAACAAACATTTGTTGAACAACCATGTTACCTGGGCCATCTGGGTAGTGTAGCAAGACAGTTCAGGATCAGAAGTTACTTAAGGCATTTCAACTTTTTAGGGTTAGGGAGGGCTTCTTGGAAGAGGAGACAGTTTTGTTCTGTTTTTTTTTCCTCTTTTTAAAAAAATTGAAGTATAGTTGATTTACAATGATTCAGGTGTACAGCAAAGTGATTCAGTTTATATATATGTATATTCTTTTTCAGATTATTTTTCATTATAGGTTACTACAAGGTACTGAATATAATTCCCTGTGCTATACAGTAAGTCCTTGTTGGTTATCTATTTTATGTATAGTAGGGTGTATCTGTTAATACCAAATTCCCGGTTTATCCCTCCTCTCCTCCCCCTTTGGTAACCATAAGTTTGTTTTCTATGTCTGTGCATCTATTTCTGTTTCATAAATAAGTTCATTTGTATCATTTTTTTAGATTCCACGTATACGTGATATCATATAATATTTGTCTTTCTCTGTCTGACTTACTTCACTTAGTATGATAATTTCTGGGTCCGTCCATGTTGCTGCAAATAGCATTATTTCATTCTTTATGGCTGAGTAATAGTCCATTGTATGTATGTATGTGTGTATATATATATATATATATATATATGTATGTACACACACACACACACATATACCACATCTTCTTTATGCATTAATCTGTTGATGAACATAAAGGTTGCTTCCATGTCTTGGCTATTGTAAATAGTGCTGCTATGAACGTTGCGATGCATGTATCTTTTTGAATTAGAATTTTCGTCTTTTCGGGATATACACCCAGGAGTGGGATTGCTGGATTATACGGCAACTCTATTTTCAGTTTTTAAAAGAACCTCCATACTGTTCTCCATAGTGGCTACACCAATTTACGGTTCCACCAACAGTGTAAGAGGGTTCCCTTTTCTCCACACCCTGTCCAGCATTTATTATGTGTAGGCTTTTTGGTGATGGCCATTCTGACCGGTGTGAGGTGGTACCTCATCGTAGTTTAGATTTGCATTTCGAGGAGACAGTGTTGAGTAATAATAAAGAGTTGGAATTGATGGGACATAACTGGAAGTTGGGGCTGACTGAGGCAAGGTATCCAGGACAAGGCCTGGTTCCGGCATGGCAAGCCGGGTGGCAGTGGTTCTGTCTCGTTCAGTCAGGGGATGCAGGAGGAGCTCGGTGGTTTGGGTGTGGTGATGAGCTCTGTCTAACGCCTTTGGGAATCTGGGGCAGTCGAATAGATGCGCTCACAGCAGAGAAGTCTGGCCTGGAGAAACCACGTGGTGCAGTGGGGGATTCCTGGCAGGTTGTCCAGAACGCATCGTGCTCATAAGCACAGCTCCCTTCTGTGCAGAATGACTTAGAAGACGAAAGGGATCTCACAGACTGCCTGGTGCACTCTTTTATGTGGGCCAGCCACAGATCTTTCTGTCCCTGCCCTTGTTCCCTTCTTATAATCTTACACCCACGCTTTAGGACTAATCTTTGGGGGAAATTAAGGAACCCTTGTTTAAGAGCTCAGGCAGGTCAGCCTTGTGGCCAGTCATACGCAGAACCTCAGCACCTATCACTTGCCTAGGACCTCGACCACCACACAATTTAATAACTGGGCCTTTATTTTCCCAGATTCTAAATCCTGTCCTGATACCAAGTCTTAGACACTCACTCCCTTAAGACTAGTTCCCTGCTTTGACCTTGATAGTTCAGTTCCGTTTATTCCTGAGCACTTGCAAAGTATCGAGCACCAAAGGAACCATGCAAGGTGCTGAGATTCAAAAATGAGTTAAACATGGTCCCTCACAGACCTACTGGAGAACGGACTTGAGGATATGGGGAGGGGGAAGGGTGAGCTGTGACAGGGCGAGAGAGAGTCATGGACGTATACACACTAACAAACGTAAGGTAGATAGCTAGTGGGAAGCAGCCGCATGGCACAGGGATATCGGCTCGGTGCTTTGTGACCGCCTGGAGGGGTGGGATAGGGAGGGTGGGAGGGAGGGAGACGCAAGAGGGAAGAGATATGGGAACATATGTATATGTATAACTGATTCACTTTGTTATAAAGCAGAAACTAACACACCATTGTAAAGCAATTATACCCCAATAAAGATGTTAAAAATAAATAAATAAATAAAAATTTAAAAAAAAAAAAAAACATGGTCCCTGCCTTTATGGAGCATATTAGTCTAGTAGGATAGCTGGTCAGATAAGCATGCAATGATGATACTGTATGATTTGGTATAATAATAGAAGGTTGTTTTCTGTCTAGAGGACGTACAGTTCTGCCGAGGAGTAGGGGTACTAAAACCCAATCCTGGCCTCAGAGCCACGTGTACCTGCTGTAAGGGTTCCCTGTTGGTGGCTTCCCAACACTATTCCTCACTCTGATTTTATAGGACTGACCCATCAGTGGCTCTAAGCATTCTTTTGGGAGCCTAGACACTGTGTTTTGCCTGGTGCCTCCACTGCCTTTCTCTACTAAAGACCTGAACTGAGCAGCCTGTGTCCCTTCCCTCTGTGCCCTCCCATCTCACTTTGACCTCATGTGTACACTAGTTCCTAGTCCCCATTCTTAACATGGAAATTAACCCATGTAAGAGTCTCAAATCTGTATCAGAATTTGAATCCATTGTCCTGGAGTCCTAGCACAGTGCTCCTCCCATGAAAGCTCCTGGCCACGTATTTGAAAGGATGATGAGGAATCTGCATTTTCAATAAATACAGTACGGTGGTTTTAAACACATCTGCAAATTCTTTGACATTCCTCCTATCAAAAGGTGGAATCTAATCCCCCTCTTTGAGTATGGACTGCCCTTTGTCATTTGATTTTAGAGAATAGAATGTGGCAGAATGACAGTGATTGACTTAAAAGGCTAGGTTAGAAGAGGTGACGTGGCTTATAGCTGGCTCTCTCTTGGGATGTTGGTGTGTGGGACCCAGATGCCATGTTGTGAGGAAGCCCAGGCCACACAGAAAGGCTTTGTGCTGTGGCTCTAGTCCAGCTAAGGTCCCAGCTGACAGCTAACTTCAACCACTGGACTTGTGATCAACGAGCCTTCAGATGCTTGCAGCTCTCAGCCTTTGTGCCATCTGAGATGGCTCTGAGTGAAACAGAAATGAGCTGTTCCTGTTGAGTTCTGACCAAACTGTATATAAGACACTAGCTTTTGCAGTGGTTTTTGATATAGCAGTAGATCATCAGAACACATAATAAACAGAATTACTGGTCATGTTAAAAGTTGTTTGTAAGGTATCTGAAACCTTGATTTTGCATAAGGAAGGCAAAGAAAAATAGCAAAACTGTTCCTTCTTGTACTAGAATTGTTTGATCATCTGTGAATCACACACATTTATAACATTCTTTTGAAGAACTAAATCCTTCTCAGCTTTTGTATGAGACTGATTTGTCTATTTGCAGTTAGTTATGCCTATCTCTACAAGTGATATAATTTCAGTAGATTCGAGCAGAAGGAGGCCAGTCTCTAGTTTCTTATGTGTTATTTTTTTAAAAAAACAGCTTTATTGAGGTATAATTGACATTCAATACTGTACATGTCTAAAGTATGTGCAGATAGTATTGATACATTTTGACCTATGTACACACTGGTGAAATCATCATTACAATCAAGATAATGAACATATCCATCACCTCCCAAAAGTTTCCGTATGACCCTTTGCAATCTCTCCCTCCTGAGAGATCTGAGGCAACCACGTTGATCTGTTTTCTGTCCCTGTAGATTAGTTTTCTAGCATTTCATATAAATGGAATCATATTTTTTATATATATATATTTGTCTTTTTTTATTCAGAATAATTATTTTAAGATTCCTCCTTGTGTTACATGTATCATTACTTCATTCTTTTTATTTCTCAGGAATATTCCATCATATGGATATATTACAATTTGTTTAACAATTCACCTGTGAGTGTGCATCTGGGTTGTTTCCAGGTTTTGGGTATTACAAATAGAACTGCTGTGAACATTTATGTACAAATCTTTGGGTGGAATGGCTGGATCATATGGCAGGTGTATATTTTACTTTTTAAGATATTAACAAATTGTTTTCCAAACTGGGTATACCATTCTACATTCTCACCAGCAGTGTATGAGTGTTTAAAGTTGCTCAGTTTACTGTCACCAACACTTGTTCCTGTGAATCTTGGTAATTTTAGCCATTCTAATAGGTGTGTAGTGGTGTCTCTTTGCTATTTTAATTTGTATTTCCCTAATTACTAATGATGTTGAGCATCCTTTCATGTACTTACTTGCTACTTGTATATCTTCTTTGATGATATCTGTTCACATCTTTTGTCTATATGTTTGTTGGATTGTTTGTGCTGTCATTTTGGAATTTTGAGAATTCTTTATATATTCTGGATACAAATCTTTTATAAGATAAATGCTTTGTGGGTATTTTCTTCCAGTCCGAGGACTGTCCTTTCATCTCTTAACAGGTTTTAGTTTTCATGAAGTCCAGTTTATCAATCTGTTTTCTTATGAATCATGCTTTTGACGTTGTAGCTAAGAAATCTTTGCCTAACCCAAGGTCATAAAGGTTTTCATATATGTTTTGTTTCTGAAGTTTTATCATTTTAGGTTTTACATTTAGGTCTGTGATACATTTAAAATTAATCTTTGTATATGGTGTGAAGTATTGATCTAAGTTCACTTCTTATGCATATTCTAGCACCATTTGTTGAAAAGATCCTTCCTCCACTGAATTGCTTTCACATCTTTGTTGAAAGTCAGTTGGCCATATATGTTTGGGCCTTTTTTATAAGCTCTTTAGGCATTTCCATCGATGCACTTGTTTATCTTCATGACAATACCACACCATCTTTATTACTGTAGCTTTATAACACCTTTTGAAATCAAGTAGTGTTAGTCCTTTAACTTTGTTCTTTAAAAACACTTTTTCTATTGTTATTCTGGATCCTTTGCAGTTCCATATGAATTTTATAATCATCTTGTCCTCGTCTGCAAAAAGTCAGCTGGGATTTTGATAGGAATTATGCTGAATCTATAGATCAATTTGGGGAGAGCTGCCTTCTGAATAGTATTGAGTCTTTTGACCCATAAACAATGAGCAGATTTCCAATCATTTAAGTGTTCTTTAATTTTTTCCAGCAATGTTTTATAGTTTCAGTGTATATATCTTTCAATGTATATATCTTTTATCATTGTGTAAAAGATGTTTATATACATCTTTTTTCATATTTTTGATGCTATTGTAAATGATATTTTATTTCAATTTCCAATTATTCATCACTAGTCTATAGGTACATAGAAATACAATTGATTTTGTACATTGCTTGTATCCTGCAGTGTTGTTAAATTCACCTATTAATTCTTGTAGCTTTAAAAAGTATTCCTTAGGATTTTCTACATAGAAAATTATGTCATATGCAAATGAACACTGTTTTACTTTTTGCTTTTTAAGCCAGATGCCTTTTATTCCTTTTCTTGCCTTATTAAACTGGCCAACATCTCCTGGGACATCCCACAAATGGATTTCCACTTGGAATTTCCCTCAGTCAGTAAGCTAGGTAAATCATAGGGCTCACCTCATTTGTTTCCTGTTTCTCAGGAATCACTGTCCACCACTGTGTGATATGCAGTATCTTGAAAACCATTGTTTCATACATTTTGTCTGTTTTTTGCTTTTATTTTTTAACCTTTCAGGTAGAAGGGTAAATCTGATCCTCGTTACTCTATGATGCTTGGAAGTGGAAGTTCTTATGTATTCTTAAAAAAAAAAAAGAAATTCATTTACAGGCTTTACTTTGACAGTAGAGTTCAGTGTTCAGTTTACTTAGCCTAAAATTTATCTTCTCTTTCACCCTTCAGACACCAGACCTGACATTACTTTCACTAAGAGATAGAGTGTTGTAATTAAAAGCTCAGATTTTCTTCCTCTTCATGAGACTTATCAACTTTCTGATATACTATATAGTTTGGTTATTTATTTTATTTATTTACTTTCTGTCCCTCCCCCTCCCAACAAGTGCTGTGAAGAAAAGGATTTTTGTCTGTTTGATTTCTGCTGAGAGTCAGATCCTAATTTGCCACTTTTACTAACTGGACTATATACTTCACCTCTCTCTGCCTCAGAATCATCATTTATAAAGTGGGAATAATAGTGCCCGTTCTCAATGTGTTGTTGTGAGGATTAAATGTGTTATGTATAGCACTCAGAACAGCGCATGGAATATAGTAAGTCATTTTTCTTAGAGATGTTACTGAATATTCCTCGCTAGAGATTGGACGGGGTAACAGGCGATGATAAACGCAAGCTCAGCTCTCTCAGGTCAGCCACCAGCCAGTAGCTCTTAACACAGTTTGGATGGGGGTGTATATTGGAATGATCCATTTACGTATGACTATTAGATTATGTGCAGACGTAATAGCTATCCTTTTCTGAATTAAAAAAATTGAACATTGACTATTAAATTAGTAAAAGGGCTCTGATGACCTAAAGGAAGTAAATAGTAAAATTGTGTGCTTTGTGACTCTCTGTTTCTCATCAGAAAAGTAGAGATATCTGAAATTCTTGTGTCTAGGTATGTTTTAGAATTCAGATATTTTTAGATTTTAGAAAGAAAAAGGTGCATATGTAGTCTATAATACATCGTATGTTACATCCCAGTAGAGCCTGGGACTGTGCCCTCAAATCCAACACATTAACTCATTTGGCAGCAAAATGTATGGACGTTCACACCAAGTGGATAAGTAAAGACTGTAAAAACCCAGTTTTGGTTCACATTAGGTTTTGCCACAAAAAGAGTTTCCTGTATACTTAGGAAAATACATTTGAGTTTTCAGAACTTTTAACTTTTAGAATTGTGGATGTGAATTATGGACCTTTTATCATAAGATTTGGGAGAGGATTAAATATATAAAGCACCTGGAATATAATAGGAACTCAATCAGTTATTACTACCATTGTTATTCATTGCCTCACTATTATTAGTAGGAAAATGTTGTAGTAGGATAGTATTGTAGTAGTAATTATTTCAAGACTGTAGAAGTATGCAAATAGAAAGAAAAATAGACAAATGGGATCTAATTAAACTCAAAAGCTTTTACACAGCAAAGGAAACCATAAATAAAATGAAAAGACAACCCACAGAATGGGAGAAAATATTTGCAAATGATGCAACTGACAAAGGATTAGTCTTCAAAATTTACCAATGGCTTATGTGGCTCAATACCATAAAACAAACAACCTGGACTTCCCTGGTGGCGTAGTGGTTGAGAATCTGCCTGCCAATGCAGGGGACATGGGTTCGATCCCTGGTCGGGGAAGATCCCACATACTGTGGAGCAACTAAGCCCACGCACCACAACTAGTGAGCCTGCACTCTAGAGCCCGCGAGCCACAGCTACTGAAGCCCACGCGGATAGAGCCCGTGCTCCGCAACAAAAGAAGCCGCCGCAGTGAGAAGCCAGTGCACCACAACAAAGAGTAGCCCACGCTCGCTGCAACTAGAAAGCCTGTGCGTGCAGCAACGAAGACCCAATGCAGCCAAAAAATTAATTAATTAATTAAAAAAAAACCCTCATAAAAAACAAAAAACAACCCAATCAAAAAATGGGCAGAGTGGGGCTTCCCTGGTGGCACAGTGGTTGAGAGTCTGCCTGCCAATGCAGGGGACACGAGTTTGTGCCCCGGTCCGGGAAGATCCCAGATGCCGCGGAGCGGCTGGGCCGGTGAGCCATGGCTGCTGACCCTGCGCGTCCGGAGCCTGTGCTCCGCAACGGGAGAGGCCACGGCAGTGAGAGGCCCGCATACCAAACAAACAAACAAAAAAAAAACAAAAAAAATGAAAGAAAAAAATGGGCAGAGGCCGTAAATAGACATTTCTCCAAAGAAGATATACAGATGGCAAAGAGGCACATGAAAAGATGTTCAACATCGCTAATTATTAGAGAAATGCAAATCAAAACTACAATAAGGTATCACCTCACACCAGTCAGAATGGTCATCATCAAAAAATCTACAAACAATAAATGCTGGAGAGGGTGTGGAAAAAAGGGAACCCTCCTACACTGTTGATGGGAATGTAAATTGGTGCAGTCACTATGGAGAACAGTGTGGAGGTTCCTTAAAAAACGAAAAATAGAGCTACCATATGATCCAGCAATCCTACTCCTGGGCATATATCTGGAGAAAAACTTGGTTCGAAAGTATGTATGTACCCCAAGGTTCATTGCAGCACTGTTTACAATAACCCAAGACATGGAAGCAACCTAAATGTCCATTTACAGATGAATGGATAAAGAAGATGTGGTACATATATACAATGGAATATTACTCAGCCATTAAAAAGAATGAAATACTGCCATTTGCAGCAACATGGATGGACCTGGAGATTATCATACTAAGCGAAGTAAGTCACACAGAGAAAGACAAATATCATACGGTATCACTTATATGCAGAATCTGAAAAAAAATGATACAAATGATCTTATTTACAACACAGAAACAGATTCACAGAACCTAGGGAATGAATTTATGGTTACCAGGGGAAGGGTGGGGGGAAGAGATTGATTGGGAATTTGGGATTGATATGTATACACTGCTATATTTAAAATAGACAACCAACAAGAACCTACTGTATAGCACACACACACACACACACACACACACACACACACACAAAAGACTATAAAAGTAAAGCCCTGTTAGAAATGTTACCCAGTTTTCTTGTTCATTCAAGCCAGGTTGAAACTATGGGTGGTGTTTTAGGGAGGGTTTAGATAGAAATAAAGGGACTGGGAAGCCCATTCTTCGTGGTCTTTCATACGTTTACTGGGGATGAGGCAGAGAGTCTGTTGATAAGTGTACATAGTGGAGGTGAGTAGGAGCTCTAGGTAGCATTGGTTCCCCAGATACTGGGAACTGCCTTTTTCCTCCTCCTCTTCCTCCTCCCCTTTCCCCTTCTCCTTCTCCTTCTTTTATGTACTCAGTCTCATGACTGTCATCTCATGAGACAAAGGAAATTACTTTAGCCATGGGCTAGAGGTTGAGGTTCACATGTAGGTGGTGGAAGCCTTGAACAAAGCGTTCTTGATCCTCTGAGAGTAAAGAGATCATTCATTATTGCCTGCATGGGGGAAGGTGAGACTCAAACTTAATGAGTTTGCATATTAATGAGTCTGCATATTAATGAGTCTGCATATTAATGCTAACAGCTTTCCAGTTACATTTTGGTCATTCACTGATTCAGTAGCACCTTGTTTTGCTCTTCTTTCCTGGATTTAGGTAATGAACAAACTGACCAACTTGGGGATTGCTAGGTTGGGGTAGGTTCCTAAGGAAGCTGGTAGACTTACGATTTTTCTGGTAGTCATCTTGTCTTAACTGGAGGGTAAGGTGGTTTATGAAAGCTGATGCCTGGTGCCTCAGAAATATCATAGACTTTGGAGTACTTTGAATCCTACCTACCTCCTCCTTTGTAAATGTGGGCAAGTCATTTAGCCTCTCTGAGCCTCAGTTTCATGAGACATAAAAATAAAAAGAACAACAGCTTCCTTAGAGTTGTGAGAGTTAAATGTGCAAATACCTAGTATATTCTCCAGTGCATAGCATGTGCCCCATTAAAAGTAGCTACATTATCTGTATAATTTCCTAATTTTTATCTAGTAAGAACGTGCTAAGAATGATCATTTGAATTTTCTTTATAGTTAAAAAATGATGATGAATTGTAACATGTGTGTTACTCTGGTGAGGGATGTTGATAATGGGTGAGGCTATGCATGTGTGGGGACAGAGGGTATATGGGACATCTCTGTACTTTCTGCCCAATTTTGCTGTGAACCTAAAACTGCTCTTAAAAATAAAGTCTATCAAACAGTAATAAAAATATTATGATGATGCAGTAACTGCAATAGCAGCTGTAGAGATATTCAGCATTATACAGTAAAACAGGTTATTTCTCAAATAATTTAGAACATGATGCTGCTGTGGAAAGAACCTGAGGTTCAGTAACAGAATACCTGGCTTCCAGCCTGAGTTTTACTGATTGTGTGAACTTGAACAAATCACTTAATTGAATTTATCTTTACTGTCAGTAAAATGAGGATTATGATGTAGACTTTGTCTACCTCCCAGGGCTGATGTGAAGATCAAATGAGGGAATCTATATGGAAGCATTGTGTAACACTCTGATATGTCATAGAAGGGATAGGGTTTGGGTTTTGTAAACTTATTCTTTTCCTTGCCTTTTTGGCAAAAGGACCCCGGGTTCTGATCCAAGGGAGAAGGGTTAATCATAGGGTAATAGCCTGCATTCAAACGGAGTCTCCTCCTCCTCATTTCCTGCCAAAGCAACATTTTGGTTAGAAGCAGGGGAATACTGTCACTGAACGCAGTGGGAAGAGGATAGGCAGGGAAGAGCCTTTAAAAATGAAGTAAATGAATAAAACACACAGAAATTCCCTATTTTGCCCTTTCTCATTTAGTACCTAGCTCATTTCTGGCAATGTATACCTGCTTCCCTCCTCCTGCTGGTGTTTTCATTTATGTAAATTTCTTTATTTCCTTTTATATAAATCAAATTAACAGTGACATTATTTGGAACATAGAGAATGCTTGCTGCTCTGTGCACTGAGTGGGCCAACTTGGCTATTGTAACCCCAGATCATAGTTTTTTCTTCCTGTACTATGTTGTCAAGTGGTTTTACTTTTATTCCAAGTGCTCTCCTTATTATAATAGCCCTTGAAAGGTAGCCTAGAGTTTCAGTGACGCTGACTTAATTACTAAAAGGCCCTGGGAAAGGCGGCCTGGCACAGTGGCAGGAGCACGGGTTTGGAATCCTCAGACCTGGCTTTGAATCCTGGCTCTGCCACTTGATAGCTTTGTGACATGAAAAGTCAAGTGACCTGTCTGAACCTCACCTTCCTCACGTGGAAAGTGAGGATAATACCCCTCTGCTTTTTAGGGTGGTTTATAATGGTTATAAATATTGGTTTGGCCAAAAAGTTCATTTGGGTTTTATGGAAAAAACCCAATAGCTTAGGACAGTACTCACTACAGGGAAGTCTGGTTTTTTTAATCCAGCTATAGGCAAGTCACGTAATGTTCCTGAGTGTCAGTCCACTCAGGTGTGACAAGGGGATCACAGCAATTCCTATCTACCAGGGTTATTCTGAAAATTAAAGATAATGGAATTAAAGTTCTGGGAAGTGGTGGGAACTGGCTCTTCTTAATGCTGCTTGTTCAGTGGCTGAGTTTGCAGCCAGAAGGACCTGGGTTTAAATCCTAATTCTGCCACTTAGCTCCTTTGAACATCTTCCCCTTAGAAAAATGGAGATAACATCTTCCTTGCATAGTTTTTGTGACGATTAGAGATAATGTATAGAAAACGTCTGGCACTTTGGTAAAACAGCTCAATAGATGCTAGGATTATATTGTAATATGCAGTATAAGTACATCACTAGGGTTTGATTTGCTAATTGTGATTCTTCCTTTACTGGAAAATATCCAGTAACTGACAGGAGTGTTTAAACTTTAACTCTTGTCTTTCTAGACCTGTGAGCATTGCAGCAATGGAAAAACCGAGTTCTTGATTTAGTTAAAGGAAGAAATGAGGCTGGGCAGATGGCATCTGGTCTGAAGGCGCAGTATGGGGAAAACAGTTGAAAGTTTTTCAGGCTCATGTGACAGTGGCCTCTGTTCTCACCCTCACACCTAGGAAAGGTCCAATAACCTGAGTCTCTCGGCCTCCAAGGGAATTAAGCTGAGTTTATTCCTGAAGTATAAACTTTCAAACAGTGGCTCTTTTTTTTTTTCCCTTTTAGAATATGGTTTGGAACCTGATGCCAAAGCTAAAAGGTTGATTGTATATTGAACCAGAAAGCTAGATAGCTGGTCCAGGTAACTCAAACCAGACATTTTTCTAAAATCTGAACCAATGGATTAAATTTAGTCATATAATTTTAATGGTTTTCTAAACTGTTTTTCTGCCTGTGTGGATCCAATTCAAACATATAATTGCCAATTAATAGTGCAGCATGTTCTCTGACTTTCGGCTTTGTAGACCAGCTTGCCTGTAGAAATTACAAGGCCGTTGTGCGATCCTCCCTCGTACTCAAAAGAGAGGATCTTTTTGATTCTAGAGTAGAAAGATGATTCCCTTATCCCCAGTTGAGTATCTTATCAGTGGAATGATTGTAAAGTAATAATTACAAAGTTGCTCTGGAATCAAGACAATCAGTTAAAGAAACCTCAGTTTCAGGGCACATTGTTGCAACCTGAATAATTTGAAAATGTGGATATCTAAACAGATCTCAGCTCAATTTACTGCATCCAAATAATGGGTGCATTGGTTTCCTAGGGCTGTCATAACAACGTACCATAAACTGGGTGGCTTAAAATAACAGAAACGTATCACTTCAGAGTTCTGGAGACAAAAATCAAAGTGTTGGCAGGATCGTGTTCCCTCTGAAGGCGCTAGAGTAGAGTTTGTTCCAGGCCTGTCTCTTAACTTCTGGTAGCCTCAGGCATCCCTTGCCTCACAGATCATCACTCCAGCCCTCTGTCCTCACATGGTGTTTTTCCTGTGTGTCTTCACAACATTTTCCCTCTGTGTATATCTGTTTCTGTGTCCAGATTTCCCCTTTTTATAAGGACACCATTCACATTGGATTAGGGCCCACCCTAATGCCCTTGAGGTCACATTCTGAGGTACTAGGGGTGAGGACTTTGACATCTCTTTCCTGGGGGACATGATTCACCCCATAATGATGGGCTTGGGTTTCTCACCAAAGAAAGCTTGTGAACTTTTCAGTATTCACCCCGTGACTAAGGGACTCTCTGCTAATGTCTCCCTCTCCATCAGATGCATCTCTTAAAGGCATGAAACGTTCACAAATTCCAGGGGCTATAGTTCTTACAGAATTTCTTGTAAGATAAAGAACTGAGAGTTTAGCTGTATGTATATATGACTTAAAATTTACAGAGTTGGCAAACAGAGATGCTGATGCAAATTTTTTTGTTGACTAAGTACATAAAAATCCATGGTCAATAGAGCAGAGCTAATGTAGAAAAGATTTAAGAGGAGGAGGATTTAAATTGGAGCTTGAAGTGAGGAAAAGAGGAATTTATATTGCTAGAGAGGTTGGGGAAAGTCAGTCTAAAAAGGGAACCGTGACACAGATAAAACTTCAGAGAATAGAATGGGCAAGTTGGTGGTCTGGTGGACTTTAGTCAATTAATATTCACCCAGTGTGTCTATATTCTAGGCCCTTGGAATATCTCAGTGAACAAAATATAAAAATCACTGCCCTCATGGAGCTTATACTCTTGGTGTATATGTGTGTGTTGTGGGAAGAAACAAAATAAATAAGTAAGTAAATATTAGAAGGTGATAAGTACTTTAGAGAAAGAAAAAAAATGTACGGTAGGGGAAAGAGGATTGGGAGTTGGGGAGAGGGTGGCTGCAATTTTAAGCAGGCATTCAGAGTGGGCCTCACTAAGAAGGAAACTGTTGAGCAAAGACTTGAAGAAGGTGAGGGGACCCTATGGCTCTCTGAGGGAAGAACATTCTAGAAAGAGAGAAGCACCAGTGCAAAGGACCTAAGGGAGGAACGTGCCTGAGATGTTTAAGGAACAGCAGGTGGCCTTTGTGATCAGAGCAGGTTGATCAAAGGGGAGAAGAAGGAAACCAGTCCATTGTGAGGACTTTTGTTTTTACCTGCGTGAAACAGGTAGTCTGGGTAGTCGTTACTGAGTTGATGCGGAGGAATGAAATGATATGACTGATGTTTAAAGAGGATCCCCTTGGCTATCCAGGGGACAAGGTTGGAAGCAGAGAGAGAATTTTGGAGGCCATTAGGTAACCCAGGTAAGAAATAATGGAGCCTGGATCAGGGTAGTACCTATGAAAGTGATAAGGAAACAGATTGGATCCTGGATATAAGGTTTTCTTGAGGGCTTTCTTACAGCCAATAGGATTTTCTGACAGATTGAATGTGGAGAGTGAGAGTCAAGTGTAACACTATAACTTGTCTTGAGCAACTGGAAGGATGGAGTTGTCATTAGCTGAGAACAGGAAGCCTTGTAGGGGCAGGGTGTTTGTGGGATGGCGTAGGGAGAAACTGGGACTTCCATTTGGGACACAGAAGTTTGAGATGTCTATTAGGCATCCAAATGGAGATATTAAACAGGCAGTTGTGTATGTAAGTCTGGAGTTCAGCAGAGAGGTTGGAGCTGAAAATATAAATTTGAGAGTCTCTGGAATATGAAGACGGGATGAACTCTCCAAGGTTGTGAGTGATGATAGAAAAGACATCCCAGGACTGAGCCCTGGGACCTTCCGACGTTAAAAGGAGAAAGAAGAAAAAGAGACTGAGAAGGAGTAACCAGTGAGGTAGAAAGAACAGCAATAGGATTTGTTTGACTAGCTGAGGGTTAATAATCTGTTGAGACAGGACAAGGGATAAGTTGGACTTGAAGACCAAGCATAGTCCCTAGATTCTTTTAGAGGCTGAAACTAAGGCATAACTTGATAAAAGATTTGTCTAAAATGACTTCATGGTAAATATCTCCTTCTAATCCCAGTCCCTTGATTCAATCAGAACCCTCATGGTTGAGGAAAATTTTGTAATGTGCAAGGTTTAGAGATATGTATCCCACTCTCCCATGGAATTCGATAGGAGAGGCTGTTTCATTCTGAGTTGTTCAGAGTAACAAATTCTTCATCTACTGGGTGTGTGTGTGTGTCTGTGTATGTATTTCTGATCAGTGGCATTTTAGAGAAGCATCCACAGAGCCACCAAAGTTAATAGGTCAGTATTACTTTCTTCAAACGTAGTTTTACTCACAAGCTTGATAAAGGCTAGAGGGTGCAGGCTCAAAAGCCAGACTTAAGGAAAGAGTTCCCTGAATCCTGTTTCTGGTCTCATGCTCTTTTGTTTTGGTTGAGATAATTTGTCTTGCTTGTTGATCTTTGACCTGAGACTTAGGGTTTTCTTTTTTGCAGGATGAAATTGAAGTTTGAAATTAAAGACCAGTAGATTCCAAAGGAGACCGAAATAATACCTTCGGAAGTTCAAGTGTGATGTAACAGTATACTAGAGAGGAAGACGTGGAAATTCAACAATATCACACAAGAGAGTTGAAGAATCAGAGGTGGTGGTTTGGCACCTCCTATGACACACAGATCCCAGGTGGGTCATCCCGAACTTGGAAAGAGAGCATGTAGTAGAATTTTCACTAATTTCTGTTTGTGGCTCTAGGGTAATTGCTGACTAAACTGATGCTTCAAATAAGTAACTAAGCGTTGGCATTTTATAGCCTTTGAAACTTGTTTTTAGACATTTTTTGGTCTTATTTCTCTGTTGCCTTTTTGATCTAAACTCTCAAACTCTTTCAGAACTGAAGCAGGAAATTTAGATTTAACCTCAAGAGTCAATGTTTTGTCTTGTGTCTCGTCTAATATAATACAGATGTGAAGATGGCTGTATTTTACTTGAACACTTATTGAATTTATGCCTTACTCCTTTCTCTTTCTAATGGGAAACAGTCTAACTCTAGTCCTCATTAAACTCAGAGAACCCAAGCTGTAATCTTGAGAATGTACATGGAGAGAAGATATATTTAGGTTATTTACTTAGGTTACAAAGCCTTAAACTGCTTCACTATTTGAGGAAAAATATCTCCTGTCTATGAAAGACAATGAGAAACAAAGAAAAATGTTAAAGATTTAAAAAGTGTTAAAGAATTGAAAAAATGGCCCTTCAAAATGCTCTTTTCTGACTAGAATGAGTGTCAGTTCATTACCTGGGCAGTCTGTACTGTAGTGAGATGTCCCTTTTGAACACTCTACATTCTAGCTTGACAATGACTATATTTCCTTTCTTTCTTTCTTTCTTTTTTTAAACATCTTTATTGCAGTATAATTGCTTTACAGTGTTGTGTTAGTTGCTGCTGTATAACAAAGTGAATCAACTATACGTATACATATATCCCCATATCCCTTCCCTCTTGCTTCTCCCTCCCGCCCTCCCTATTCCCACCCCTCTAGGTGGTCACAGAGCACGGAGCTGTTCTCCCTGTGCTATGCGGCTGCTTCCCACTAGCTACCTATTTTACATTTGGTAGTTCATATATGTCCATGCCACTCTCTCACTTTGTCCCACCTTACCCTTCCCCCTCCCCATGTCCTCAAGTCCATTCTCTACATTTGTGTCTTTATTCCTGTCCTTTCCCTAGGTTCTTCAGAACCATTTTTTTTTTTTAGATTCCATATATATGTGTTAGCATATGGTATTTGTTTTTCTCTTTCTGACTTACTTCACTCTGTACGACAGACTCTAGGTCCATCCACCTCACTACGAATAACTCAATTTCGTTTCGTTTTATGGCTGAGTAATATTCCATTGTATATACGTGCCACATCTCCTTTATCCGTTCATCTGTCGATGGACACAGGTTGCTTCCATGTCCTGGCTATTGTAAATAGTGCTGCAGTGAATGTGGTGGTACATGACTCTATTTGAATTATGGTTTTCTTAGGGTATATGCCCAGTAGTGGGATTGCTGAGTCATATGGTAATTCTATTTTTAGTTTTTTAAGGAACCTCCATACTGTTCTCCATAGTGGCTGTATCAATTTACATCCCCACCGACAGTGCAAGAGGGTTCCCTTTTCTCCACACCCTCTCCAGCATTTATTGTTTGTAGATTTTTTGATGATGACAATGCCTATATTTTCTATCTACAAAGCTAGTTCTCCCAAATTGTGCTATTCCAGAGAACTGCGCAGACTGAATATTTCAGCAACTTTGAGGTCACCATCTCAGCTTCCTGTGGCATAAATCTTCTGTAGGTCAGTTGGGCAGAGAAGGGCCCAACTTGTCCAGTGACTGTGATACAGACAATGACACCCAGCTCCTTTGGCCGAAGTGCTACATTTATCTATCAGTACTGATCCAACAATCTGAATTTTTTTTTCAGGTTGGTGGCAAATGTATTTCAGAGGGAAAAAATACTTCATAGTGTAGACGTGTAATGTGAGCTCATTTATATGGTTTAGGAATGATTTCTTCAGTGGCCCAGTGACCTGATCTGCTTCAACTAGTCTAAACATGTGTCACAATTATGTTTGTACCTCTCTTTGGATTTATTTGATTAGAGGCTTTCTTGTTGACTTGTGTTACAGGGGAAAATAAACACGTATCCCTGTCCTCAGACCAGTCACTGGTTTGTTTACTCTGATGGTTGCAACCAATCATGAAACAGAGCTCTCCAAAGATGGCATGGTGGCCTCTCCTAGGACATAGTGAGCTTTCGGTCGGTGTAACCAGGGACAGACACGACCCTGGCATGCAGCCAGGTGGCTTCATGGCCAGGGTCTTAGAAGGAGACTCATGACTGAAGGACCAGTTGGTCTAGATGGCTTCCACATCCCCTTCTCACTCCCAGCTGCTTTGATCAGTGCATTTGATTCAATCCTTTCAGGACTGACAGTATCTGGAGAGCTTGGTTAGTAAATGAACAGTTTGGAGTCATGTTTACATCTGGTCCATTGGGTGCCAGTGAACCAGCTAATAATCACATGTGTACACTTGGCCATGGTGTGGAGAATCAGCATTCTGTGAGAGGAACATTTAAAATCACTTTTTGTTTTGGCATTGACATTTTCTTTGAAATTTAAATTTTCTATCATGTCCTCATTAGAAATGCTGGGCATCTGATTTAAAAAAAAAACAAAAACCCCAAACAACCTATGTTAGCTGACACTTCTAAAGTAATATATATTTATAAATATATAAGAGTATAATAATAAAACTAATGATCATGTCAGCAGTACCACTACTGTGGCAGAATGCAATTTGGTATATCTGGTCAAGAATTATATTATTTTCTAATAAGACAGTAAAATATTTCTATTGTTGTCACTATGGTACACCTTACCATTGTGGAATTATAACAAATCCTCATTTGTTCCCTCCTCCCGATCCTGCCGTGTGTTCCTTGCTTTGCATAGACGTTGCATAACATTTACATGTAAGTTTAAACCTAGAATGGTGAACTAGAAGGTACTAGAGGAAAGAGTACGGAGCTGTTGGTTCAGATTGTTCTGGGTTTGAAACTCCGCTGTGAAACTCATCAGCTGTGTTGCATAGTTTCCAACTTCTTCGATTCTTTGGAAAAAGACCCTGGGCTTCATGAAATTCTGCTTGATGTACATCCTGTGTCCAGAGAGACATCGTTCATAAGAGGGACCGTTATTCCCAGTTGGGCCTGGGGCATTAGCGGGAACAAGGCGCAACAAAGTAGTTGAGAAGCGACAGCATCCTTTTTCATCTGTGTTATTGGCTTGTCCCTTGTTCAGTGGTTGATTGGAGATCAAAGGTGGAAGGGAAACCAGGGTGTGCTCAACAACAAGGATCTTGATGTTCTTGAAAGACAGTATTTAGCTCAAATACTTCTGTGTGGCAAAGATGAATGCATATTAGATTTCTGAGAGTTTTTGTGATGACCAGGAAGTCTTCTAGTCAGTATTTGTTTGTTTTTCTTTATAGGGCGTATCTGAAGAAAGCCCCAAAGAAAGATGGTTTTTATGAAGCTTTGCTCCTTTTGGTGTTTCCTGCCTTGTTTTCCTTCCTTACTCCAAGGGCAGCCTTGCTCTATGTGATGTATGACCAGGCAGCCCAGACTTCTTTTTTTCTTTTTAAAGGATTTGTTTGTTTATTTATTTATTTATGACTGCATTGGCTCTTCTTTGCTGCGCGCAGGCTTTCTCTAGTTGTGGCCAGTAGGGGGCTAGTCTTCAGTTGGGGTGCACAGGCTTCTCACTGTGGTGGCTTCTCTTGTTGCGGAGCACAGGTTCTAGGCATGCGGGCTTCAGTAGCTGTGGCTTGCGGGCTCTCTAGAGTGCAGGCTCAGTAGTTGTGGCGCATTGGCTTAGTTGCTCCACAGCATGTGGGATCTTCCTGGACCAGGGCTCGAACCCATGTCCCCTGCATTGGCAGGTGGATTCTTAACTGCTTTGCCACCAGGGAAACCCCAGACTTCTTATATTCATGTCTGGTGCTGCATTCTCCAGTGTGTCTGTAGAATCTCAAGGCCTTGCTAGTGTTGTTTCCCTGGCAAAGGCTCTTCCAAAGTGGAAGTGTGAGTTCTTGAACCAAGCTTGCTCTGACCAAGCCAGCCAGTATATACATTGCACATTTAGTGACGGCCTATCTTTTCAAAAGAGAGCTAGCTTCAGGCCTTCAGGTGCTGGGATGGCAAAAGTTATTTCAGGATGCCCTTCCCATATTTGATGATCCCACATCAAGACTTGGAATTTATATGGATTTATATATAGAAGATTCTCAAAACTAAAGTTCTTGGATGCAAGGAACTTGAATTTAAATCACGCGACTTATGTGTTTTGACATTCATACCTGCTGATGATCACCAATTGTTGTGTAAGATGACTTACGGAGGATCTAGCAAAATATACTCTGAATCATGTGACATTGCTGTTCTAATTTACAATTAATTTATCATGGCATGAATGACAGATTTTAATTAGTTTGGTTAATACAGGGGATGAGAAGTCATATAGTTCAGTAGAAGCATCAGAAGGACCCTCATATATGTGATCGTTTTTGTCAGACACACTGAATCAGTGAATTCTTTCCTTCTCTTTGGGAAGATGTTGCACTTGGGTGACATAGCGGGAAGCTCAGTGATGTTGGAGAATGTCTGTAGATAAAACTGATCTGTGTCCAAACCATTCCACTTGATAGGCAAGTGGCTTGGAGTTGCAAAGACTGGGGCTCCTAGAGCTGGAGATGGGTTCAGAGGAAGGGCAGGGCTGGCCTGGCCCTTGGGCTGCAGAGCACAGAGCCTTAGGAGATTGAACAACAGCATCTAGACCAAAGCTCGAGTCGGGTGCCAGACTAGGTGAAGGAGCAAACCAGAGTAGAGAGAGGAAGACTGGGCATGAGGCTATATAGCAAGGTATCTGAGGCCACTAGACCAAGAAAGTGAGGGTACAGGGCAGGCAGGAGGCAGAACACAAGGGCCTGGGTCAGGGTCTGACAACCTAGCTAATTGGAGAGCTATGTATAACCAGCTCACTCACTTGGCAGTGAGCATGTCTTAAGGCAAATGCACTGTGCAGAAGATCTGATCACCGGACACCCTAATTTTAATTCCTTGGGATCCCTGGGCTTGCAGATCTGACTCTTCTGGTTTTGGAAGAGTGAACTCTGGAAAATGGGTTATCCCCAAAGAAGCTGGGGAAATCTGACCCTTCCCTACTCTACCTTCCCTCACCAGTCAAAAAAAGTAGCAAACCTCATAGCAGGTCTCAGGAATGTTCATGGTTAATGGAAAATGCTGGAGAAGAGGTAGGAAATTTTGGTCCTTTATAACTGGTTTGAAGCTTTACATTCTGGCAGCTGAAGATGTATTGAGTCCTCATTCCCTGTCATCTGCTTTTGCTATTTGGCCTGCAATATCATGCATTTAATGCATGTCTACTCTTGAATTTTTGTATGGGCCTATAAATATTAGACGTTAACAGTGAAGGGGACAGGGACATTTTAGTGGAGTAAGCCGTTAGATGGTCTTGGTTTCCAGTTTCATTTCGTTAATTGATGGTCTGCTCATTTTAATCTGAAATACAAAGGAGCTATTGAAGTGGAGGAATGTTTTCATGTTCTCATATCAGAGCCACATGAGCAAAACATTAAAGAATAGTACTAGTTCAAATGGTTTCCAAATCAGTCACATTTCTCTATAATTTTCTCATTCTGATTCCTGTTTGTATTTTCTGTGGAGGCCAACTTGTGGTTGTCATAGCAATTCCTTTTTTCTACACGAATCTCTGATATTTTGATTTTTATTATTTGTACCTCATAGCAAGTCAAGATCTATTAAAATCTAAATATTTTCTTTAAAATAACCAGAATAGATCTTTAACCTTCACCTCATTACTCTTAATGTCTTTTGACCTCTGATTTATAGGATTTCTTAGGATTCTCTTTTGATGTAAGAAGAAATAGTCCCATGAACAGGGTGGTTTGAAGACGATGAAAGTCTGTGAGTCCTGGTACCCACCATTCTTCCCTTTGCTTTTAGCACCTTCAGCGGCTCTGAAGCCATTGGGTATTTCTATCATGGCTGTACACAGGTGGTCCTGGCTGAAATACCAAGAGTCTTTGCTGGATTTTGTTCCCTTTTCTTTCTCCCATCCTTATTATTTCCTTCCGTATGCTTTTAGATTTTTTTCCATGCAGTTTTCATGTATTGTTTTGACTCCACTAAAATTTTTCTATTAAAAAGTTTTGTTTGAAGCTGGCAATGATCCGATTCTTGTCAAATCCATAGCTTCTCAGAATTTACCATTGTACCTTTTCTGTGGCTTTGATATTGTTGACCAGTCAATCCTCCTTGAAGCTGTCTCCTCTGGGTTTTTTTTTTTTTCCTCTTTTTTGTCTTTCCATCTTCCCACCCATCCAGTGGCTATGTCATGAATACCGTGCAGGGTCCTGCATTGTTCTGGTTATCTGGCTTGGCCTTTCCCAACATCTCCTAGGCTCTTCTTTAGTTCCTGCTCCAAAAAGGAGCCCCTCATCCCAGGTTCTGCCTTGAACAGCTCCAGGTTCCACATGCGCTTCCTGGGTGGGCTTATTCACCCTCTGGATGCCACCTGTCATGAGAGAAGGCTAACTAACCCTCAAATCCATATCCCTGGTTTGGACCGCTCACCTCCACTGCAGTTCTCTGTCTCCAAAGAGCGATTGAGACATTGCAGGACATCTCCACTTTCAGGACCTGCCATCTAACAGTGGGTTCATATCTTCTCTCCCAGTTCCAACCTGGCTATTCTCAACTACCAGAGGCACTAGTTTCCTGCCAGTTGCCTAGCCTAAAAACCTTTAAATCTTTGACTCTTACTGTTTTGCATTTTCTATATCCAGTTTAATATGAATGGTCGCTACTATTGGGCTGGCCAAAAAGTTCGTTCGGACTTTTCCGTAAGATGCTACCCAAAACCCGAACGAACTTTTTGGCCAACCCAATAATTACTTCACAATACTTTTCCGATCCCAGCCTCTATGTTTACTGTCACCTTCTAATGTTACAGGTGAGGCCATGGAGCTTAGAGTGCTTCTTTGCCTCTTTATCAGTTACAACATAGAAAAGCCAGGACCTGATTTCCTGATTCAAATGCAAATCCCTGGTTGAAGACCATGGGTTTAGAGCAGTGGTTCTCACACTTAATGGTCTCAGACCCTATTTAGACTCAAGAAATATTGAAGACTCCAAAGAACTTTTATTTATATGGGTTATAGTTATTGATATTTATCATTTTAGAAACTAAAACTGGGAAGTTAAAAATACTAATCTTTTTAAAAAGCAATAATAAGCATTATATATGAACAAAGAATATTTTTACAAAAAATAACTTTTTTCAAAACAAAAACAGTGAGAAAAGTGATATTATTTTACATTTTTTTTGCAAATTTTCTTAAGGTCTGGCTTAGTAGAAGACAGTTGGACTGTTAAACCTGCTATTGCTGTGATGTCATCCTGTAACCCTGGGAAAGATCTGCTGTACACTGACTGGTGAAAGGATGGGAGTGAGAAAGGCAGATAACATCTTAATATCATCATGGAAATGATTTGATTTCAAGGACTCCCTGAAATGGTCTTGGAGATCTCCAAGGGTCTCAGGACCATATTTTGAGAATCACTGGCCTAGAGGGTTGCTAAGTCTTTTTCTGACTCAACATCTTCTTGTTCTTGTCATGACCTTTCCATTTTTGTTTTGAGGTTTATATAAGAAAAGTTCAAAGTCGAACATAATCATGTAATCAGAATCTAATATATATTGAGGAATTCAATCTCTAAAGCTTGAAAATACAGCATATGATGAAGTGGTAGCTTTTTAAGAATCATGATGTTAAATTTCCATGCTCATGACCAAGAGGTCACACTTCATTGTTTTCTCCAATTCTGTGTTCTCATCTCTCTAGTTCTTCTGACCACCTGGATTGTGATTTTCTTTAATATAAAGCTAAATTTTTGTTATTTGTGTTAATGGAGAGCAAAATGGAGATATAGGAAATAACTCTAAACTCTATCACGGCGCCTTTCCCCTTCTTTATTTGGTAATCAGTCATACACTGAGTTTTGCTCTGTGCTCAAACTGCTCAATGCTGGGATATTAAATCTATAGCCACAGTGGTCCCATCCCTGAATTCATACCTTGGTATGAACACAGGCTTAAACACCAGTAATCACAATATAATGTGTTAAGAGAGAAGACCTAACTCCTTCGAGAGAAACCTGTGGTGACACCAAGCAAGGTCATTCTCTCTTTTAAGACACTGCTAGATGAACAATGATCTCCAGTCCCCTTTTGGTCAAAAGAAACTGTTTGGAACATGTAGATCCAACGGTTTCCAGTGTTTAGTGTTGATCAGAAAGCTTATCATCTATCAGTTAACTGTGGAAACTTTTTTTTTTTTTTTGGCGGTACACGGGCCTCTCACTGTTGTGGCCTCTCCCGTTGCAGAGCACAGGCTTCGGACACGCAGGCTCAGCGGCCATGGCTCACGGGCCCAGCTGCTTCGCGGCATGTGGGAACCTCCCAGACCGGGGCACCAACCCGTGTCCCCTGCATCGGCAGGCGGACTCTCAACCACTGCACCACCAGGGAAGCCCAACTGTGGAAACTTTTATTCTTCTAGAGACTGAACATAAGCCAGAAGAGTATATCATGGTGGGTAGATTGTGGAGAGAGGAGGCAGGAATTTAAAGCTAGAAATGAAAATGGTGGTGATGGGGATCTGAAAAAAGCACTAGCGCAGGGACTGTCTCTGGATGGCTGCTTCCCTCTCTGGAGAACAGAGAGAGTATCACCTTTTCACACCACAATTCAGGCATGGATTGAGAGAAATAATACCACCACCACCACAACTGCTATTACTACTATTACTACACTACTAATTGTAGCAGGCAACAATGTACTGAGTACAGGCCTACCTCAGAGATATTTTGGGTTTGCTTCTAGACCACTGCAATAAAGTAGATATAGCAATAAGGTGAGTCACACAAATGTTTTTGGTTTCCCAGGGCATATAAAACTTATGTTTACACTACACTGTAGTCTATTAAGTGTGCAATAGCATTATGTCTAAAAAATGTACATGCTTTAAATAAAAATATTTTATTGCTAAAAAATGCTAACCGTCATCTGATAGGGTTGCCACACACCTTCAACTGTAAAATGCAATTATCTGCAAAGTGCAATAAATTGAATCACAATAAAACAAGGTATACCTGTACTGATTATGTGCCAGGCACAATGCTAAGCTCTTTGCATGCATTATTTTACTGATTGATTGAAGTATAGTTTATTTGCAATGTTGTATTAGTTTCTGCTATACAGCAAAGTGATTCAATTATACATATATATATATATATTCTTTTTTATATTCTTTTCCATTATGGCTTATCACAAAATACTGAATATACTTCCTTGTGCTATACAGTAGGACCTTATTCTGTATATAACAGTTTGCATCTGCTAACCCCAAACTCCCAATCCATCCCTCCCCCACACCCTCTCCCCCTTGGCAACCACAAGTCTGTTCTTTATGTCTGTGAGTCTGTTTCTGTTTTGTAGATATGTTCATTTGTGTCATATTTTAGATTCCACATATAAGTAATATCATATGGTATTTGTCTTTCTCTTTCTGATTTACTTCACTTAGTATGATAATCTCTAGGTCCATCCATGTTACTGCAAATGGCATTATTTCATTCTTTTTTATGGCTGAGTAATATTCCACTGTATATGTATACCACATCTTCTTTATCCATTCATCTGTCAATGGGCATTTAGGTTGTTTTCATGTCTTGGTTATTGTGAATAGTGCTGCTATGAACACAGGGGTGCATGTATCTTTTTGAATTATAGTTTAGTCCAGATACATGCCCAGGAGTGGGATTGCTGGATCATATGGCAACTCAATTATTAGTTTTTGAGGAACCTCCATACTGTTTTCCATAGTGGCTGCAACAACTTATATTCCTACCAACAGTGTAGGAGGGTTCCCTTTTCTCCATACCTTCCCCAGCGTTTGTTATTTGTAGACTTTTTAATGATGGCCATTCTGACTGGTGTGAGGTGGTACCTCATTGGCATGCAGTATTTTATTAAATCTTCATAACAACCCTCTGTAGAGGCAGTTTTCACTCACCAATAGGTGTATTGTGCACCTCCTCTGTATCAGCTCAGGGGGCTAGATGCTAGGGCCGGAATGTTGAGCCATACAGATACAGTCTATGTGGCTATGGTGCATGGAATTTAGTAGCGATGACAAGATTAGAAATTAGCCAAATAATTACACTGATAAGTATACATAGGTGATTATACACTGTGCTGAATGCTCACGTATGTAACTGTTATTTGTTGAGCACCTATGATGTGCTAGGCTGTGGCCATACAGCAGGGCTACCATTACTCTCCCTGTTCTAGATAAGCAAACTGAGTAAGTTTTAGCAAATGGCCAAAAAACTTGCCAGGCTTCAAAGATGGGTCCTTGTACACTGTTCTGGTAGATGAATCACTGAGCGCATGTTGGGGTGTCAGGGAACGGACCGCCTGCAGGGTCACCGCCTTTGCCGTGGTTGTCATCAGACGTGGCTAAAGCAGAATGTGCTGGTGGGTCTCACTAGGCAGTTGGGAGCTAAGATCCTGATGAATGTGGCAAGGCTAGGTTTTCCCCCTGGACATTCAGAAGTTGGGAATACGGAGAAAGGTGGACAGTGTGATTTCTATGTTGAAAGCGAAGAGCCAGTCCAGTGAGGTATGTTTTTAAAATTATCTCTGAACTGTTTTAAAAATGTATCCAAGGGACTTCCCTGGTGGTGCAGTGGTTGAGTCCACCTGCCAGTGCAGGGGACATGGGTTCAATCCCTGGTCCAGGAAGATCCCACATGCCATGGAGCAACTAAGCCCGTGCACCACAACTATTGAGCCTGTGCTCTAGAGCCCACGAGCCACAACTACTGAGCCCATGTGCTGCAACTACTGAAGCCCCCACGCCTAGAGCCTGTGTTCCGCAACAAGAAAAGCCACTGCAATGAGAAGCCCATGCACCGCAACGAAGAGTAGCCCCCACTTGACGCAACTAGAGAAAGCCTGCGCACAGCAATGAAGACCCAACACAGCCAAAAATAAATAAATAAATAATAAAATTTTAAAAATCACTAAAATGTATCCAAAGTATTTCCCATAAATAGTCTTTTGGAAATAGCCCAGGTTTTCTCAGTATAAGGAAGGCAGTTTCAGGGAAAGGAAGTTTTGGGGAGAGAGCAGCACAGAAAGAACAGGAAACTTGTATAGATAATGGAGACTTTTAGTGTGCTTCCTTTAGCCATAGCTGCCTCGCTGGTTACCTGGACGTGTGCTTGTTTGTTATTTTGATAGTGAGTGATCATCACATCAGAGCCCTTTCACTGGCTCTTTCTCCTGGCCCCATGGTCCTCTCTGCAGTTACAAGGCTTTTAGAAAGCCTAGAGGAATTGATACTTGTCCTGTTCACGGCGTCAAAAACTGTATCATGGGCTTCCCTGGTAGCGCAGTGGTTGAGAGTCCGCCTGCCGATGCAGGGGACGCGGGTTCGTGCCCCGGTCCAGGAAGATCCCACATGCCGCGGAGCGGCGGGGCCTATAAGCCATGGCCGCTGAGCCTGCGCGTCAGGAGCCTGTGCTCCGCAACGGGAGAGGCCACAACAGTAAGAGGCCCGCGTACCGCAAAAAACAACAACAACAACAACAAAAAAACAACAAAAAAAACTTGTATCATGTCCACTGCAGAGGGTGGGATGAGTATATGATCATTTTTTTCTTCTTAGGAGTGAAAAGAGGTGCCCGAAATGAGGTGGGCGCAGGTGAGCCTCCATGTCCTTATTGTTGAGAGGGGGGTTTAGGAAGATGGGTGTTGTATGTAAAGGGCACGTCCCTGTGGCCGCCACCTGCTCTCCTGCCCTGGGAGGGGATACCCTGAGTGGCAGCAGGTTGGGTAGATATGCCCGTTGGCTGGAAAGCTAGTAGAGGAGAGTGAAGGGAGAAAACAGAGATCATTGTTTAACTTGTGTTGAAAATTCACTTTGAACCTGTATGTATTTACTCTTCCTTATTTCATTTGCTCAGGAAGTGACCTCTGAGCATATAAGTGAGTGAGAAAAAACAAATTTAACTACCCATGAAAGTGACATTTCAATGCAAACAACATATTTTGAGCACTGACTATGGGTAGAGGGTAGCAGCCTCTAAAAGCAGAGTTTTGTTTCACATTTGACTTTTCTCCAAATGCCTCCAAGGTAGGAACACTAGGCCTCACTCAGGGAACTGTCCCTTCAGGGACTTGGGTTTTTGATTGTTATTTGTCGCGAGTCAGAATTTTTAAGCACCAGATTGGTCTGGCTCGTAGTCAGGCCATGTGGTCACTGGCAACCATAGGTTGACTGCCCCTGGGTTAGACGTCCACTCTGGACCATCGGCTGTGGCGGAGAGGGGGCAGGATTCTGTGGTATAATATACGGCTGCTAGGGCTGCTCCTGCAGGGGTGATGGGAGCAGTGGGCAGTAGTGAGATGTCTAGTACCAGGGTTGCAGTAGTATAATATCTATATTACCTCCCTCACAGGACTATCAAAGCCAAAACTAGTAACAGTAGCTACTATTTATTAACTATCTACTATGTGTAAGGTACTTTATACCTGTAATCTCATTTATTCTTCAAAACAAGTTTGCCAGGTAGGTTTTCTCTACATATTCAGAAGAGGAAATGGAGACTAAGAAATGGTATGCGGTCTGTTGAAAATCACACAGCTAGAAGTGGGGTGGCTGGGATTTGAATTCGGGTCAGAGCATTTTCAAAGCCTATTCTCTTTTTCCTCCACGCGGTTATTTGGGAAACTATTTTGCAACCCGTGAAGGGTTTTATAGATACAGTTAAGATTTTTATTAAAATATTATCCCTTCTTTCCCTGCAGACTTAGGTCTGGACTTAGTCCACTGACAGATGGTGTTTCCTATCTCTAGGATAATTTTGAGGGTTATGGGAGTAACAGCCAGTAGTTTCATATTTGCAATCTACACTGAAAACTGCCTTATCGGTAAATTGCCAAGAATAATAGAAAAAACAGAAACTCACAAGTCAGATCTTACAATGCTCTGGGGAAAACTGTGACCCTGCGCATGGGCCTCCTGCCTTCTCCATGAGCGGTGGGGTGGCCTGCACTTCCAGCCGTGTGCCGGCCAGGCTCCTCAGCCTTCAGCATGAACTGCTGCCCCACACCCAAGGTGGGCTGACTGTCAGGAAAGGGACTGGGTCTTGATAGGTAGCCTTCAGTCCTAGAGCTGCCCTCTAGTGCCGGTCAGGTCATAGAAGGGCACACTCTCTGCCCTGCAGGGTCCACCTCAGCCTCCACGGCAAGGAGTTGAACCGGTAGCAGCCCCACCACGCACGCTGTTCCTCTGGATACTCTTAATCCTGGGATGAAGCCCGAAACTCCGGGGGCTAGTTCCACGCACAGACAGTTTTGGTCCCTGGTAGACTAGTCTTTACTGAACTGAGTCTTGGCATTATGGCATCAGGGATAGTACTGATGATTAATAGGGACAGGCCAGTTAGACCGTTACTGTATTTGCTGTGAGATACTGTGAAAGTCAGGTTCCCTGCATCGTTAATTTCTTAGGAGGAGGAGCCATGGAGAAATGTCTCTTAGGCCTAAGTATATGTACTCCTAAGCAACTGATTTGTTTTCAGCTTATGGACACTTTGGAGTGATGATTACTTCCTCTCTGTGCTGGCAAGTAGGAAGGTCAGAGATAATTTTTCCCCCTTGGTCCTTGTAAAGTCTAGACCTTTAGGGCATGTGTGAGGCCACTGACATACTGCTGGCTTCATTGTTCCCTCCTTCTCTCTGATGTCCTCACTTATGTGTAATATACTGCTTTAAAAAATATGTGAACTGCTTCAGTTTACTTTCTATGGACTGAACCAGGTATGGATTCAGAGTGCCTCTTTAGAGTATTTGAGGGACAGTGATATGATATTTTAGTAGTAAAAAGTCACTGGTGACTGCTGCGTTTTGCCCATGGTTGGTGCTCAGCTTTTGAAAACAATTAAATTGGAGGAGAAAATAAAAACACTCTTCCCTTACCCCTGCCTTCTTTTTAGCTTAAAAATTTCTTATGGGTATATCTGAGGAAGAATTAGCAGCTTTCTTGGATATGTATTTTACATATAAAGAGAGCTGTGTTAGGTAATTTTTTTCTCCCTCTATTTCTCTTGAGGAGACAGTTGAGTGAGCCTTTGAACATATACACCTTTCCATGTAAAAAATGTGCCCAGGAATAAACACCCTTTCTGTGAAGCAGCAGCCACTTCCTGTTCTGGATTCCAGGGCATGGTTTCTCCCAAGGAGCAATGTTAATGGGCCAAATGACCAAAGGCCTTCATGGTTTTGTTTTTATTTTATTTTTTAACATATGCAGATTACATTTATTCCGCACTTACTATGTGGCACATGTGATACGTGTTCTGCTTATACTTTCTTTCTTTTTTATTTTAACATCTTTATTGGAGTATAATTGCTTTACAATGGTGTGTTAGTTTCTGCTGTATAACAAAGTGAATCAGCTATACATATATCTATATCCCCATATCCCTCCCTCTTCCGTCTCCCTCTGACCCTCCCTATCCCACCCCACTAGGTGGACACAAAGCACCAAGCTGATCTCCGTTGTGCTATGCGGCTGCTTCCCACTAGGTATGTATTTTACATTTGGTAGTCTATATATGTCCATGCCACTCTCACACCTCGTCCCAGCTTACCCTTCCCCCTCCCCGTGTCCTCAAGTCCGTTCTCTACATCTGTGTCTTTATTCCTGTCCTGCCCCTAGGTTTATGAGAACCTTTTTTTTTTCAGATTCCATATATATGTGTTAGCATATGGTATTTTTCTCTTTCTGACTTACTTCACTGTATATGACAGTCTGTAGGTCCATCCACCTCACTACAAATAACTCAATTTCGTTTCCTTTTATGGCTGAGTAATATTCCACTGTTATATGCGCCACATCTTCTTTATCCAATCATCTGTCGATGGACACTTAGGTTGCTTCCATGTCCTGGCTATTGTAATACAGCTGCAGTGAACATTTTGGTACATGACTCTTTTTGAATTCTGGTTTTCTCAGGGTATATGCCCAGCAGTGGGATTCTTGGGTCATATGGTAGTTCTATTTTTAGCTTCTTAAGGAACCTCCATACTGCTCTCCACAGTGGCTGCATTAGTTTACATTCCCACCAACAGTACAAGAGGGTTCCCTCTTCTCCACACCCTCTCCAGCATTTATTGTTTGTAGATTTTTTGTTAATGGCCATTCTGACCAGTGTGAGGTGATACCTCATTGTAGTTTTGATTTGCATTTCTCTAATGATTAGTGATACTAAGAATCCTTTCATGTGTTTGTTGGCAATCTGTATATCTTCTTTGGAGAAATGTCTATTTAGGTCTTCTGCCCATTTTTGGATTGGGTTGTTTGTTTTTTTGGTATTGAGCTGCATGAGCTGCTTGTAAATTTTGGAGATTAATCCTTTGTCAGTTACTTCATTTGCAAATACTCTCTCCCATTCTGAGGGTTGTCTTTTCATCTTGTTTATGGTTTCCTTTGCTGTGCAAAAGCTTTGAAGTTTCATTAGGTCCCATTTGTTTATTTTTGTTTTTATATCCATTACTCTAGGAGGTGGGTCAAAAAGGATCTTGCTGTGATTTATGTCATAGAGTGTTCTGCCTATGTTATCCTCTAAGAGTTTTATAGTGTCTGGCCTTACATTTAAGTCTTTAATCCATTTTGAGTTTATTTTTGGGTATGTGTTAGGGAGTGTGCTAATTTCATTCTTTTACATGTAGCTGTCCAGTTTTCCTAGCACCACTTGTTGAAGAGGCTGTGTTTTCTCCATTTTATATTCTTGCCTCCTTTATCAAAAATAAGGTGACCATGTGTGCGTGGGTTTATCTCTGGGCTTTCTATCCTGTTCCATTGATCTATATTTCTGTTTTTGTGCCAGTACCACACAGTCTTGATGACTGTAGCTTTGTAGTGTAGTCTGAAGTCAGGGAGCCTGATTCCTCCAGCTCTGGTTTTCTTTCTCAAGATTGCTTTGGCTATTCGGGGTCTTTTGTGTTTCCATGCAAATTGTGAAATTTTTTTTCTAGTTGTGTGAAAAATGCCATTGGTAGTTTGATAGGGATTGCATTGAATCTGTAGATTGCTTTGGGTAGTACAGTCATTTTCATAATGTTGATTCCTCCAAGAACATGGTATATCTCTCCATGTGTTTGTATCATCTTTAATTTCTTTCATCAGTGTCTTATAGTTTTCTGCATACAGGTCTTTTGTCTCCTTAGGTAGGTTTATTCCTAGGTATTTTATTATTTTTGTTGCAATGGTAAATGAGAGTTTCCTTAATTTCTCTTTCAGATTTTTCATCATTAATGTATAGGATGCAAGAGATTTCTGTGCATTAATTTTATATCCTGCTACTTTACCAAATTCATTGATTAACTCTAGTAGTTTTCTGGTAGCATCTTTAGGAATCTCTATGTATAGTATCATGTCATCTGCAAACAGTGACAGTTTTACTTCTTTTCCAATTTGGATTCCTTTTATTTCTTTTTCTTCTCTGACTGCTGTGGCTAAAGCTTCCAAAAGTATGTTGATTAATAGTGGTGACAGTTGGCAACCTTCTCTTGTTCCTGATCTTAGTGGAAATGGTTTCAGTTTTTCACCATTGAGAACGATGTTGGCTGTGGGTTTGCCTTATATGGCCTTTATTTTGTTGCAGTAAGTTCCCTCTATGCCTACTTTCTGGAGAGTTTTTATCATAAATGGGTGTTGAATTTTGTCAAAAGCTTTTTCTGCATCTATTGAGATGATCATATGGTTTTTCTCCTTCACTTTGTTAATATGGTTTTTCACATGGATTGATTTGCATATATTGAAGAATCCTTGCATTCCTGGGATAAACCCCACTTGATCATGGTGTATGATCCTTTTAATGTGCCGTTGGATTCTGTTTGCTAGTATTTTGTTGAGGAGTTTTGCATCTATGTTCATCAGAGATATTGGCCTGTAGTTTTCTTTTTTTGTGACATCTTTGTCTGGTTTTGGTATCAGGGTGATGGAGGCCTCATAGAATGAGTTTGGGAGTGTCCCTCCCTCTGCTATATTTTGGAAGAGTTTGAGAAGGATAGGTGTTAGCTCTTCTCTAAATGTTTGATAGAATTTGTCTGTGAAGCCATCTGGTCCTGGGCTTTTGTTTGTTGGAAGATTTTAAATCACAGTTTCAATTTCAGTGCTTGTGATTGGTCTGTTTATATTTTTTATTTCTTCCTGGTTCAGTCTCAGAAGGTTGTGCTTTTCTAAGAATGTGTCCATTTCTTGCAGGTTGTCCATTTTATTGGCATATTGTGACTTGTAGTAATCTCTCATGATCCTTTGTATTTCTGCAGTGTCAGTTCTTACTTCTCCTTTTTAATTTCTAATTCTGTTGATTTGAGTCTTCTCCCTTTTTGTCTTGATGAGTCTGGCTAGTGGTTTATCAATTTTGTTTATCTTCTCAAAGAACCAGCTGTTAGTTTTATTGATGTTAGCTATTGTTTTCTTCATTTATTTTTTATTTATTCCTGATTTGATCTTTATGATTTCTTTCCTTCTGCTAACTTTGGGGTTTTTTTGTTCTTCTTTCTCTAATTACTTTAGTTGTAAGGTTAGGTTGTTTGTTTGAGATGTTTCTTGTTTGTTGAGGTAGGATTGTATTGCTATAAACTTCCCTCTTAGAACTGCTTTTGCTGCATCCCATAGGTTTTGGGTCATCGTGTTTTCATTGTCATTTGTTTTTAGATATTTTTTTGATTTCCTCTTTGATTTCTTCAGTGATCTGTTGGTTATTTAGTAGTGTATTGTTTAGCCTTCATGTGTTTGTGTTTTCACAGATGTTTTCCTGTAATTGATATCTAGTCTCATAGAATTGTGGTCAGGGAAGCCCCAGTCTGTGTCTTTTGGTTGGAGCATTTAATCCATTTACATTTAAGGTAGTTATTGATATGTATGTTCCTATTACCATTTTCTTAATTGTTTTGGGTTTGTTATTGTAGATCTTTTCCTTCTCTGTGTTTCCTGCCTAGAGAAGTTCCTTTAGCATTTTTTGTAAAGCTGGTTTGGTGGTGCTGAATTCTCTTAGCTTTTGCTTGTCTGTAAAGGTTTTAATTTCTCTGTCAAACGTGAATGAGGGGCTTCCCTGGTGGCTCAGTGGTTGAGAGTCCACCTGCCGATGCAGGGGACATGGGTTCGTGCCCTGGTCCGGGAAGATCGAAGATCCCACATGCCATGGAGTGGCTGGGCCTGTGAGCCATGGCTGCTGAGCCTGTGCGTCCAGAGCCTGTGCTCTGCAACGGGAGAGGCCACAACAGTGAGAGGCCCGCGTACCGCAAAAAAAAAAAAAAAAAAAAAAAGTGAATGAGATCCTTGCTGGGTAGAGTAATCTTGGTTGTAGGTTTTTCTCTTTCATCACTTTGAACATGTCCTGCCATTCCCTTCTGGCTTGCAGAGTTTCTGCTGAAAGATCAGCTCTTAACCTTATGGGGATTCCCTTGTATGTTATTTGTTGCTTTTCCCTTGCTGGTTTTAATATTCTTTCTTTGTATTTAATTTTTGATAATTTGATTATTATGTGTTTTGGTGTGTTTGTCCTTGGATTTATCCTGTATGGGACACTCTTTGCTTCCTTGACTTGATTGACTATTTCCTTTCCCATATTAGGGAAGTTTTCAACTATAATCTCTTCAAATATTTTCTCAGTCCCTTTCTTTTTCTCTTCTTCTTCTGGGACCCCTATAATTCGAATGTTGGTGTGTTTAATGTTTTCCCAGAGGTCTCTGAGACTGTCCTCAATTCTTTTCATTCTTTTTTCTTTGTTCTGCTCTGCAGTAGTTATTTCCACTATTTTACCTTCCAGGTCACTTATTTGTTCTTCTGCCTCAGTTATTCTGCTACTGTTTCCTTCTAGAGAATTTTAAGTTTCATTTATTGTGTTGTTCATCATTGTTTGTTTGCTCTGTAGTTCTTTGTCCTTGTTAAATGTTTCTTGTAGTTTCTCCATTCTGTTTCCAAAGTTTTGGATAATCTTCACTATCATTACTCTGAATTCTGTTTCAGGTATACTGCCTATTTCCTCTTCATTTGTTAGTTCTTGTGGGTTTTTACCTTGGTCTTTCATCTGCTGTGTATTTCTCTGTCTTCTCATTTTGATTAACTTACCGTGTTTGCAGTCTCCTTTCTGCAGGCTGCAGGTTCGTAGTTCCCGTTGTTTTTGGTGTCTGCCTCCAGTGGGTAAGGCTGGTTCAGTGGGTTGTGTAGGCTTCTTGGCGGAGGGGACTTATGCCTGTGTTCTGGTGGATGAGGCTGGATCTTGTCTTTCTGGTGGGCAGGACTGCATCTGGTGGTGTGTTGGGGTGTCTGTAAACTTATTATGATTTTATGATTAGCAGAGACGCAGCCTCTCTGCTAATGGGTGGGGTTGTGTTCCTGTGTTGCTATTTATTTGGCATAGGGTGTCTAGCACTGTAGTTTGTTGGTCGTTGAGTGGAGCTGGGTCTTAGTGTTCAGATGGAGATCTCTGAGAGAGCTTTCGCCGTCTGATATTACGTGGGGCCGGGAGGACTCTGGTGGACCAATATCCTAAACTCGGCTCTCCCACCTCAGAGGCTCAGGCCTGACACCCGGCTGGAGCACCAAGACTGTCAGCCACCCGGCTCAGTAGAAAAGGGAGAAAAAAAAGGAAAGAAAGAAAGAAAAAATAAAATAAAATAAAGTTATTAAAAAATATATTATTAAAAATAAAAAGGTAGTAAAAAAAAAAAAGGGAGAGCAACCAAACCAAAAGACAAATCCACCAATGTTAACAAGCGCTAAAAACTATACTAAAAAAAAAAAAGAGACAGAACCCTAGGATAAATGGTAAAAGCAAAGCTATATAGACAAAACCACACAAAGAAGCATACACATACAGACCCTCAAAAGGAAAAAATATATATATATAAAAGGAAGAGAGCCACCAAATCAATAAACAAATCTACCAATGATAATAAGCTCTAAATACTAAACTAAGGTAAACATAAAACCAGAAACAAATTATGTGCAGAAAGCAAACCCCAAGTCTACAGTTGATCCCAAAGCCCACTGCCTCAATTTTGGGATGATTCATTGTCTATTCAGGTATTCCACAGATGCAGGGTACATCGAGTTGATTGTGGAGATTTAATCCACTGCTCCTGAGGCTGCTGGGAGAAATTCCCTTTCTCTTCTTTGTTCACACAGCTCCTGGGGTTCAGCTTTGGATTTGGCCCCGCCTCTGCGTGTAGGTCGCCTTAGGGCATCTGTTACCCACCCAGACAGGGCGGGGTTAAAGTAGCAGCTGATTAGGGGGCTCTGGCTCACTCAGGCCGTGGGGCGGGGGGGGGGGGGGGGGAGGTAGGGGTACGGAGTGCTGGGCGAGCCTGCAGCAGCAGAGGCTGGCGTGACGTTGCAACAGCCTTAGGCACACCGTGTGTTCTCCCCGGGAAGTTGTCCCTGGATCACGGGACCCTGGCAGTGGCGGGTTGTACAGGCTCCCAGGAGGGGAGGTGTGGATAGTTACCTGTGCTTGCACACAGGCTTCTTGGTGGCTGCAGCAGCAGCCTTAGCGTCTCATGCCCGTCTCCGGGGTCCGCGCTGATAGCCGCGGCTCGTGCCCGTCTCTGGAGCTCCTTTAAGCAGCGCTCTTAATCCCTTCTCCTTGCGCACCAGGAAACAAAGAGCGAAGAAAAAGTCTCCTGCCTCTTCGGCAGCTCCAGACTTTTCCCCAGACTCCCTCCCGGCTAGCTGTGGCACACTAATCCCCCTTCAGGCTGTGTTCACGCAGCCAACTCCAGTCCTCTCCCTGGGATCCGCCCACCGAAGCTGGAGCCTCAGCTCCCAGCCCCCACCTGTCCTGGCCGGCGGGTGAGCAGACAAGCCTCTCAGGCTGGTGAGTGCTGGTCGGCACCGATCCTCTGTGCGGGAATCTCTCCACTTTGCCCTCCACACCCCTGTTGCTGCGCTCTCCTCCGCGGCTCCGAAGATTACCCGCCCCCCGCCCACCTGCCGTCTCTGCCAGTGAAGGGGCTTCCTAGTGTGTGGAAGCTTTTCCTCCTTCACAGCTCCCTCCCAGAGGTGCAGGTCCCTTCCCTATTCTTTTGTCTCTGTTTATTCGTTTTTCTTTTGCCCTACCCAGGTACGTGGGGAGTTTCTTGCTTTTTGGGAAGTCTGAGGTCTTCTGACAGCTTTCAGTAGGTGTTCTGTAGGAGTTGTTCCGTATGTAGATATATTTTTGATGTATTTGTGGGGAGGAAGTTGATCTCCATGTCTTACTCCTCCACCATCTTGAAGCTCTCTCTGCCTCATGGTTTTTCGTTTTAAGCTCAGGTGACTGGACAGTGTCTATGTCTACAGGACAGGAAGGTCCCTGAACCTGTCTTTGAGACGGCTTAGCTTATGAGACATTTTCTTTCTCTGACATAACTTTCATGCTGGTAAAAAACTGTTCCATTGGTAGGAGGCTACATTTCACCTGCATCATAAATGTATCAGACTGGAAGAGAGTGTCCTAGTAGTAAGCTGTGAACTTGAATTAGACTAAAATTCTGAAATCATTTATGGGAACTTTTCATTACTTCTGTAATTTCTAAAGCCTCATTTAAATGGTCAGATTTGACCAATACATTTTAGTGAATAAGATAAATGTATCTTAAAAATTTTTTTTTTTTATAATATACAGGTAACCTTCAAGACTAAAAGGAATACCATAGTGTAAAATATGAGGGGCTCTTGCTACACAGAAAGAAATGTGTACTTTATTTTCTGAAAAAGAATGCATTTAGGTACTGGGCTAGTTGGTTATGAATAGCATCAATTCAAAGGTACATTATTAATGTGCTCTTGCTCTTTAAAAACAATTTACACCCTGTCTTGATAAAATAGTTACAAAATATAAAAAGAAACCTGTTTAAGAAATTAAAACTTGGCAAAAGGTTCAACATTTTAGGTCAGTGGAAAGAGAGAAAAAGGCATTCAACAAGTAAGCTCCAGCTGGGCGTTCCATTTTTTTGTTCCAATCCTAAACCCAACAGGAGGAGGCAAGGCCTTAGCAAATGCACCTTCTGTGTAAGCCCTACTGGGGTCCAGGTCACAGCCTGGGGGAAGGGTCTGCCCTTGGGCAGTCTTGTGAGCTGAAGTCCTGGTGCCATCTGAGGGTCAAGGGTTCAATGGATTTTACGCTTTGCCTTCTGTTAGGCAGTAAAGCCCGAGCTCTTCCGGTGAATGGAGAGTGTCTCATGAGTTCCCAGTTCAGCAAAACAGGAGCTGTTAGACATCCAGGGAGATGCTCTGTTCTCACACTTGGTGCTGTTTGGCGACTCAGTGACTATTTACTCATAATAGCAGCCTAAACGGTCACGGTGGCTGTGTTCTTGCCATTAAGAGGAAGCATAAGAAAGGTCAGAGAAATGAAGTTTGTGTTTAATTTTAGAGAACTGGCATCTTGTAACTCGAACTTAGTGTAAGTATATTAACTTTTTCCCCTTCCCTCTGGACTCATGGGCCTACCCATAATACCAGTAGGAACACCTCAAATTTTTATCGATGATCTCAGATTTAATAAAATGGAGCAAACATGCTATCTCACCACTTTTGAACTGTTTGTGATGTGTTTAGAGTCCACCAGTGTGCCTTTCAAGTAAAATGAATCACATGTATTCTTGAGTATTTGTGCACAAATGTCTAAGATCTAGTGTTTAAAACCCTAGGGTTGGTGAATTAAATGGAAACATGTGTGCTTTGAGTATGAGCTTTCCCAACCCAGGTAACGGCTCAGACTTCCATCACGTAAGTACCCTGTGGAGTAATGTGTAGGTGGAGAGCAGTGGTGGTAGCTTTATTTTCCTGCTTCTCTGCTTTTAAAAGGAAAAGGCCTAAAGGCAAATGAATGGAAAACAGTTGCCAGAGGACAGTACAGAAACAAAACTGGGCTCTAGGTGGTGCTTGAAAGCAGGTTCAGTAAGGCTGGCATCCTTCAGGGTAAAAGGGTGTCCGCTGAACCTCAGTAACCTGGAGGCTCCTGGGCAAAGTCTTCAACAGACTGTCGTCACCTGTTCTACAGGGTCTCCAGGAGGGCAGTGGGCCAGTTCAAATACATTTTTTCAGTTATTCCTGTAAGGTTGGTATTCCATTTATGTCTATAAATCATCACTGTTAAAGTCAGCAAACTGGTAGGCGGGGAGGGAGGAGAATACACTTAATCAAAGAGCTTTTGCCAATCACAGGTCGTGTTGCCACAAAGCTTTACATCGAAACACCTGCCTGCTTTTGCCCAGCCTTTGTGTTGTCCAGATGGAGCAGGTGAACCTGCAGGAGCGAGGCCTTTGTTTGCTTTGCAAGTGGAATGTTTCCTAAGGGAATGAATGGTGTATCTTTCTTTTTGGTAAGAAAATATTTTTGGCAGAGTTTTAGAAAGGTAGTACAGCTGCTACATTGGCTATCAAATACTAACCTGTAATTCCTGTTAAAACATTTGCCGTCAATAAAAACAAGGCCCCCCACCATGTAAATCATAATAAAATGTGGGATCTATGTGTGAATTTACATAAATAGCCAATTCGTATAACTGTGCTCACTCAAAACGAAACCTTTAGCATAAACATTTAAGACTCTATAGATCCAGGCCGATTTTAACATATACCTTTTTTTTTTTATTAAATATGTAAAAAGATAAATGCAAGTCAAGTTATTCACATATTCAGAGACAAAAAACTATTCTACCATGCGACAGTAGGTGGGTAATGTAAAATGAATGTGATACATCTGAATAAGACTTTTTCATCTATTATGTCATTACTTATCTATATTTATAATTAACAATACATATGTTTACATTCCTTTCAGTTTACATTTAATATATAACAAAAGCTTTATGGTGTACTATTTAGTAAAAGTAATTTGAATGCATATTAAACCTTAACGGAATAATGGGAATACTCACCAGGGAAGGGAGGAGTTCCTGGTTCCCTTCTGGAGTTTACTTCTCTCGGGTCAACAGGGTGTGTCTTTGTCTTTTCTTTTTCTGCTTTTCTGCTCTTTTCTCTTTACCCCCTGCTTCAATCACTTCCTACCTGATATGAGCAGTGGAAGTACTATAACCAGCTGCGGCGGGTGTGAAGGGGACTCCAAGACCGAAGTCTGGCTTCTGAGAGGGAGGAGCAGAGCACACACCAGGGGAGGCGTCTCGGCCCAGCATGACGACACGTGACGGGGTCCACAGAGGAAAGCACGCACTGGCTGCCGAGATAAGAGAATGACGGGGTAAAGCCATCAGGGAGAAAGGAGCAGTCCTGGGAAATGAGAGGTGGTCTGCACAGAAGCTGGGGTGCAGCCGAAGAGGACCGGGATACTTAGCTGTCAAAGATTCCCCAAAGCATCAGTGATGTCCCATGCGATGCAGGGCAATGGAAGACGTTTCAGATGTTGACAGAAAGAGAAGTATATAGCTCCTCTCTAAATAAATGAATAGTCTGCCCCAAGACTCCGGGAAGGAGAAGGAAGTAGGATGACTGGCGAAAGTTGTCTTTGCCAGATATATGGCCAGTGTGTTTGTAGCTGAGAAAGTTGGGGATTTGGGGAGGAACAGAGTGGCTGAGTGTCACTGGTGAGGCTTATGCACGTTACCCAGTAATCACGTGCACCCCCATGATGGGAGTGTGGTTCCCGATCCACCTGGCACTGGGTATTACTGACACGTCCAAGGCAAGCAAAGAACTGCCCAGGAACCACTGAAGGATCACCTGCATGGAATTATTTATTGTGCCTCTTTACAAGAGCTGTTTAGAAAGAAGGAAACTCAGTGAGTGCAACAGGCTTGGCGGGGCGGGGAGGGGGAGGGAGGGGGTGGGGACGACACACTGTTAAGCACGATGCTGCGTATAGCACGACCACTCCCTGCGACCAGGTGTGGGAGGATGTCACCGCCGAGAGCCAGGCCGTATTCCAGCCTGAGAGAAACGAGCTGCCGCTGTAGTGCAGAGCAAGCAGGAGAGAGAAGAAAGGGAAACCAAACCCCATGAAACATCTGTCCAGTTCTGCACAGTGTCCTGTAATAACCTCAAAAATACAAGCAATCTTTTTCACATGTTACTCAGTAAATACCACTCTGCCACAGAAGATTTATTTTGAGAAGACTTCTTTTGGTGGAAAGCTTCAATGCTAAAATTTAGGATTAGTATTTCATCAGTTAATAAAGAAATGTCAAAGCTTTATGATACATAATTCAGAAATTTATTTTAAGCTTTTCAATTAAGAGGAAAGTGGGGTGGGCACACTTGTTTGCTGTTTTTGTTGTACCTGCTAAGTCAAATAACAAGTGAAAGAAAATCTAAAGTCAGAAACCGAGTGAAATGAATGATCCAGGAAGGGAAACCATCTGTCAAAGGGCGGGGTGGGGAAGAGGCAAAGATTTGGAAAGATACTAAGAAAATGTGCAAATATTAGTTAAAAAAAATAAGGAATGCTTTTAATTCATTACTGTTTCCTCTGTTTATGAAGTGCCACGATTTAGCGAAGGTCAATGACAAGGAGGGCCATAGTATTGAAGAGGGGGAATTCTTTATTCCACAAGGCATTGGGAGTCAGATTTTCCTGTGCTGTCATTCCAGTGTCAACAGCAGACTTCAGAACCAGGATTCTCCCTTGGGCTTACGCGCCTATTCATAAGGTCTTCACTCCCAGCCTTCCAGCATGATGCGGGACCCTGCCGCCCGGGGCTGCACCCCCTGAAGTCATTCTTTAGTAGGAATCCCCTAGTGTGGATGAGAGGATCTGGGCTGAAACCCACAGGAGGAGGCAGGAGGACCTGTGCCCATGCAGACCCCCTCTGACTGCAGACAACTGATGATAGCTTTTGAGGAGAGTGGCTCCCCACCAAAGAGGACCCTGAGAAAGAAAAGAGCATGAGAATCTGGGTGGGGGGAGGCGAGGGAAAGGGCAAGCAGTTAGAGGGCCAAGTCGAGATGGTGTTTTCCTTGAGTGAATGTCTTTCAAAACTAACAACATACTGTGTGGTTGTCTAACATGCCGATGTCTGAACACTGCTGGGCCCTGACGTCCTAGTTTTGATTCCTTTTTTTTTTCCCTTTTGTTTGTGAGTAGAGGGAGAAACTGACTTGGTGTTTTTCCCCGTGAAATAAGTCACTGTCATATGGCTTTCATATCAAGTATCTCTTTCCCTTTGTTCCAATTTATTATCTGACCAAATTTATGTTCAGAGGTTAGACTTGCAAACATCAAAGCACCACAAATGTGTGTGACATCTAGTGACACTGGGTTGAGAAATGCCAATATAAATACCATATATCAAATTACCATTGTTTCACACCAGGATAAAAAGGGGGTGGGGTGGGGGTGGGGACAGTTGTTCTGGAAAGAAATGCAAAGAGCAGAACCAATCTCAAGCAGCCAGGTGGTGAAGTTGAAGGTATGTGACCCCGTGATGTCTTGGGGAGGCTGCCCACGGCCGCAGCTAGTGTGTCTTGGCGAAGGAAATGGGAACCGAGCGCGGTGGCTGGCATGGGCGCCGGCGCAGTGATGGGACAGCAGGCTGGGAACAACTGGTTTCTGATGAGCTTGAGGCCACAGGTGTTCCAATTCTCCAGAAGAAAAGTTCCCACCAGAACGGAAGTGTGGAGAGCTGCCGAGACGGTTCAGTACTCTTCCTGCTGCTGGGGCTGCTGTTCGTGGACTTGTTCCTCTGCTTCCGGCTCCTCCGGGTGGCCCTCCTGTGGGGCAGGGGGAGAGGTTTCAGCTGAAGCGGTTCACTGCCGGCAGCCCTGCAGCGTCCCCAGCCCCACCATCGCTGCACAGCACGGCATCGCCACGGCTTTTGCCACGCAAGTGCCTCCCCGCTCCCAGGAACGGCCCATTCTGGAGCGCGGCCAGCAGGCTTTAGGCACCACGTTTTCCTTCTGACCATTTTGGAAGGACGTCATCACAGAACATACGACATCCTTTCCCACCCGCTGTACGACAGTAAACCAGATGCAAAGACTCAAGAGCGTCACGATAACCACGAGTGAGCCTGCTGTGACACAGCACAGGGCCCCAGCCCCTGCAGTGTGTCTGATGGCTTCCTGTTTCCTGCCCTGAGGTCCTCCTCCTCACCTGGTAGCATGTCTGCTAAGCAGACTCCTTGTTATAATCTGTTACTCATCTGATGCAGAGAAGCAGCTCGTTAGAGTGGGTAGGTAAGGAAAGGACAATAACTATGGTTCTGGGTTGCCCCCAGCCAGACGGCGTCTCCAACAGGGGAGCTCAGGAGCTTGTACTCAGGGACTTCGGGACATCTATTTTGGGTATGTGAGGACTTTTTTTGCTTACTTTCTGATGGTTGAGGTGTTCCTCTACTTGGCTTCAAATGACCTATTTACTCACTTGCGTATAACCCGGGGAAGCACATCATGAACACAAAACTCCAGGGAACATAAACCCTGGTCAGCTATATCTGCCAATTCTTTTTTTTTTTTTAATCTCACAAAGGATAATTAGCTCTTTACTACCCAAGCAGAGGGAGCGTAGCTAATCAATAGGGCCGACTGCTCCCTCCAGAATGCACAATGCTTTTGCGATGCAGTTGGGAGCGTACGCTGGGACGTACAGACGTGCTTGTGTTCGCTTGCACTTTGCAAACGCCCCTTCTGTCTGGCCCGTATTCCCTTTAGCCAAGGACACACCCGTCAAGATCCAACTCAAATACAGCATCATTTCCCCCGATCCCTGAGCCAGGATTCTCTCCCTCCTCCTGCATTTTGCTTCTTCCTTGGCCTTAAAACTTTTGACTTGTAATCTTGTTTGTCTTGAACCTTGTGGCCTCATCCACTGGATCCTGAAGTCGGGATAGGGCCTCATCCATCTGTGTCAGACCTTGCTTACTGTACAACTCAATGCATGTGTGTGAGGAAGAAGACATCAGAGAGGGTGCACGAACAGATAACCGAGACTATCAGACAAGGTCACGTGCCGCTTGTCTTCTGAGAGGCAGCATAATGTCAAGGTTATAAGCATGGAACTGGAGTTCATCTCCCAGATCCATTATGTACAAGCTGGGTGACTTAACTGTTCTGTGCCTCGGTTTTCTCATCTGTACAAGTGGGAGATAGGACAAGAGTGCCCATTTACCAGAGTTTTCAATGAGTGCCATTGGTCAATGAACCAATCAATGGAGTCACTGAGTTCAACAGAGAGCCCTGAGTTAAAACAGGTGAAGTGCCTAGAACAGTGTTTGGCACATAACATAAGTGTGAGCTGTGATTCTTTTTTCTTGGTAACTCATTGGAATATGTTCTAGAAGTAAAAATAATTTTTTTAAAAATAGTCTTTTCTATGACAAGAGCAGAAAATGACATCGTATTGAAGACTTGGGCTCAAATCTAGCACCGTCCCTTACTGGCTGGGTGTCTTCAAGAAGCACATTATTTAATTTAATAAACATTAGCTCACCCCATGACCACACCCTGTCACATACCTAAAACTGCTCCACCTCTGAAATGTGAAGGCCCAAATCCTACTCTCCCTGCCCACATCCTGCTGCCCTTCGGGACACCTCGCTCCTTAATTCCTTAACCACGATGTCCTCTGACCTCAGAGCCCCAAGCCCCGCTTTGCTCCCGGCTCTGCCAGCTCGTCCCCGGGCCGGCCCTGCAGCATCCCCCACAAGCCTCTTTGCCCACCGCTCAGCACACGTGAGGGTGGTCCTCTCGGCTCAGTTAGTGCCTCAGGGACAGAGGTGCCCTCTTGGGAGCAGGAGAGCATCTCTTGCTGGGATAGAACAAGCGAGGAAGAGCCACCAGCCTCCCTCTAGTCCAGGGGCAAAGAAGGAAAGTCACGCTCATGGGAATTGACCAGGATGGTGGACCAGGAGCTCCGGGTGTCTGCTCTGCCGCACGCTCCTCCCCACGCCTTTCTCACTGCCTTCACCCCAGAACGGATCACTCCTCTGAGCTTTACATCCTTGAGTCATGCTTCCATCCGGTTGCACACTGCAGCCCTGTGTGTGTATGGGCGCGTGCTCGTGTGTCCCCACTGGCTGGCTCCACGGCTGCCTCTTCAGCCAGGCTCTGAGCCTCTGAGTCCCTTAAGGGGTAGAGATGTTGTTGTATTTGTCATCCTAACCTTTTAATGCCAGTGTGGTGCCTTCCGTATCATATTATCCAGACTTCAGCTGGTCTGAAGTGCACTTTTCTTACATAATCGTTTCTGTGAGTGTTAGGCTGCTGATGGGAAGATCGTCAGAAATGAGGATCTGTTTGACATTTTACAGAAAATCTTATTTGCTCACATCATGGACTGCGAGTTAACTGTGGGATAATGGATTTAATTCAGGACTGAGAGTCAGAAGATTTGGATTCAAGTAACTGTGGGCCTGTCAAACCAGCTGCGGGACAAGAAACGCACTAGATAAGGCTTCCCCTCGGGCTTCCTTTCCATACTTGATGAGCCAGGGGGTGGGTGTGGTGCCCTTGTCTCCAGCTGGCCAAGGGCAGCTCCCTCACTCACGGTGCACCGCTGTGAGGTCATGCATCTCATCTGCAGGAACTGCGGACCCCAGATCACTCTTATTGGGTACCGTGGCTATAAAGAACAAACGTCCTGGGTTACCAATGGATTGCTAATGTTTGGGGTTCAAATTAAGGTGCTCTGAAAGCCTGGCAGGACGCACCTGTAACTCTGAGGCAGCTGTAGCCCATCACCACTGGGAGGTCCCCACCCACGCGTGGAGGCAGTCACACATCAAAATGATCTTTCTCTTATGCCCCAGGCAAGACTAAGAAGAACTTAAACGCACAGGTGAGGAGGAGGCCAGGCGAAACCTAGGCCAAACATGTGACTAAAGCACTGGGGCGCCACCTACTTAATTAAGTCTAATATTTGCATATAAATCCACCCACAGCTGTGAGTGACGCTTTGGAGTTCCTTATTCTTATAATAACCATTAGAAGGAGAAGCAAGCAGGAAGACAGTACTGAAGAATGCTCTCGGCTACTGTGGGAGGAGAGCGGGGACAAAGGAGGGGAGGAGGGGGAGGGCCGTCAAGAAGCTGGGCTGCAGGGAGTGGGGAGGGGGCATGGCCCCCACCTTCCCAGATGTAGGAGGCAGCGCACAACAGGCTCATCTGCCGCCACTCACACCAGCGAGTCCGGCTGTTCTTTCCTCTCTGCTTTGTTCCTGCCATTTCCTCTGCTGAAAAAATACTCCCCCGTCTTACCTCTGTAACTGCTGACATTCCTAATCATCTTTCCATGGCCAACACAAATGTCATCTTCTCTGTGAAGTCCTTGCCTGTCCCTCCAGGCTGTCTTTATGTGCTCCCCACACAAGTTTATTTATGTCTCTATTACTGCGTTTATCACAACCTGACAAATTCCAGTTAGTGGTGTCCCTGTCTGTCTCAAGGGGACTGTGAGCTCTTCTAAGGCAGGGGCTGTGTCTGTTTTCTATAAACCCAATGCTGCGTCCAGTGACAGAAACGCAGGCTGAATTCAAAAGATGTGGGCTGAAGCGGGGAGTATCTTTAGGTCATTCGACAGTGGCTTCCGTGACAGGACCTCAGGAAACAAGTGTCTCTGTATTAGCAGGTGACCCTCAGCCTACAGATCCACAGGGCAGCAGCTAACCAACGACGTTAAGCCCAGACACCTGTGGCCCCTAGTTAAGTAGTAAAGATAATGAGAATCATAATGAGAGGCACTGGACGGCCAGCTGGCCATCTGCTCTGGAAACTTCCATTAGGTTTCTGTGACTGCAAACTGAACTGCCTCTGTTTACTTCCACACTCAAAACTCTCATCTGGATTTCTACATCTTCCAAACATGTTATCCTAGGATTGCTTGCTCAAGAGAATCAAAGACCAGACATCACTAAATAAAGACTGAAGGATGAGGCCTCTCCAGCGAATGCCTCCACCTGAAGTGTCAACGTCGGGTCCATCTGTGGTGAACTGAAGAGCAGGCACTCACTGCAGCCTCTGATTCCTCAGCACCCCTCTCATCTCCAGGAGGGAGGCAACCAACCAGAAATCTCTGCCTCTCAGATGTGCACAGAAGTCCGACCGGCGGCATCATGCATAAAGTACCGGCATTTTTTCCCAGACATCATGCCCCCCGTGGCTGCACGTCCACCTAGCACTGAAGTGTGTGAATGGCCTGAAAGCAGGACACAGTGTCAGGGTCAAGCACAGCGAGGGAAAAAGGAGGCTCCGAGAGCTTGCGGGTGGGTGCAGTGGCCCAGCAACCTCTGAGCACATTTTTTCCCAAGTGATGCCTTTCCTAGGCAAGCGTGGAAGCTTTTTAAAGGCTCACTGCCTCAATGGTAGAAGCTGGATAAGCTGGGAGGCTACCACAGAATCAGGACTCGCTACGCTTAGGGAGGGAGGCAAACGCTTGCGGCTCTAAGGTGTCTAGGACGGTTCCATGAACCTCCAGGAAGGGAAGCAGACAGCAGAGCAGGCCAGCCGCTCCTGAGCCTCTCGCCATCCGCCTCTGTAAGAAGTGTCATGTGTGTGCGTGTGCAGCATGGAAAATACCGTGCAGTGTCCAGGCACGTGGCAGACAGCCTTCGCCTTCTCTCTATATAGAAACCGAAGTTTAAAAAAATGGGTCTTGTCACATTCTAAACAAGGACGCTTGGCATATTCCAGCTTATTCTCTATAGAAAACTCAGCATAGCCTGATGTGTTTCTTTTGGAGCTGTCCAGACACAGAGTTGCATTAGAAGTTATCCTGGAATGAGAAGAATTAAGGCAGCAGCTGCATTTGAAGACTTTGCACTGGTAACCCACACGTGTTACGTTTGTGTTAAGTCTGTTTTCCCTTCCAGATTCCAGTAGCCTGGTTACTGCCTCTAAATCTCTTCCTGGACTTTGGATACTCCTTAGCTGACACTCAACAGTGATGCCACTGTCTCTCTCTCCTCCCTGCCACGTTTCTCTCTGTTTGATGACATCAGCACAGTGCCAGTCAGAACAACGAAGGTGGGTTTAGTGACACTACCCGCCAGAAAAAAATGGAGGTTCTTGCCGGATGCTGAATTAAACAGACTGCCCAGAGAAAGAGGCCAAGACAATACTTTTGAAGGTGTCAAACAACAAAACAAGGTGAAGGGAATTATTTGGAGAAAATCCAGGTAGGAATTTGACTGCTCGCTTCTTCACATACAGAACACGTGCAACTCAATACTGTCAATTAGACAAAGTCTGTCCTGCAGTTTCCCCCAAGAGGTACCGCCTTTACTTTTTCCCTTCCCCATGGCACCCAATATACTGAGAGGCAGGGAACACAGTCCTTAAGATTCTGGGCTCTGAGTTAGAGAAACCTGGGTAGTGACGGAGCTTATTAAAGATGGGTCATTGGGCTTCCCTGGTGGTGCAGTGGTTAAGAGTCCGCCTGCCAATGCAGGGGACACGGGTTCGTGACCCAGTCTGGGAAGATCCCACATGCCATGGAGCAGCTGGGCCCGTGAGCTATGGCCGCTGAGCCTGCGTGTCCGCAGTCTGTGCTCCGCAACGGGAGAGGCCACAACAGTGAGAGGCCCGCGTACCGCAAAAAAAAAAAAAAAAAAAAAAAGGGTCATTGAGCAAGTAATTTTTATCTGTAAAGCAGAGATAAGTAATAGTACACCACATAAGGATGTGGTGAGAAATATATATATAGAACATAAACGTAATATCTAGCACATGCTAAATGCTCAAGGTTAGCTATTACTACTATCATGTTCCCCATTTAAAAGGTGGCTCAGGCTTGGAGAAGGGAGGGCACGAACTCAGGACTCGAGTTCAAATGCAAATTACGCTGCTTATTCACTCGGGAACGTTATTTAACCTCTCGGCTGCCTTAGTTTCTCTCATCTATAAATGGGCTAACACACATATCTACCTAATAGGATTCTCCAGACAATTAAAGGAGCTGATACATGTAAAGCCCTTGGCCTTCCCCCTCATCTCCCATCCCAAGAGTTCGAGGAAAGGACCTGCTAAACCCATTAGTCTTAATGATTGATGATACTCTGAAGTATTACTTCTTTGAGGGGTGTGTGAGTTAACTGCCCATACACTGCAAGAATGGCTCTCTGAATCCAGGCCGCGGTAAGCTGGTGCTGGTGTGTGTGCTGGGGGTGTTGGAGATATAAATGGTCTAACAGAAGCTGAGTGTAGTCATCCAGGAAGACACTCCTGAACTCTCAGGAGGCAAGAGCTCTTGCCGAAGGCCAGCCCCACCTGCCATTAGCTAGGAATTCAGTGGCCCTGCCAACCTTTAATTTGGAGTTCACCTAACGGCGCTACCTCACGACGACTCCTCCTTTGGGACAAGATCTGGCTCGAGGTTAGCACCAGAAGGCTAGAGGTTAGCATCAGCAGGGAGATTCCATCCTGCAAGCCGCCTTGCTCCCGCGAGCGGGCACCGTCCCAGATGGGCAGCAGCACGGTTCACTCGGGCTCACGGGGCTGCTGCACAGAACTCATCGAATTCAGCCTCAAACAAGCTTGTGAAGAGAATAACCGTAACTCGTCTAGCGCTTGACAGAGGACAAAGCACTCTCTACATACAGAACATCATAAAAATGCCACTTTGGGTGGTGCAGATACACACACTACAAACCAACCTTTGGCTTCTTCCGTCAGATCTGAAAATACTGAGAATATTTTGTAAAGCCGTCGCTATCTCTGGGACCTGGGCAGGTGGGTCCCCAGAGCTTCAAGATCTATAGTGTGAGCTAACCGAGAAAGAGGTTTAAGAATATATACACATCTGGGGGAAACCAAAAAAGTGCTGGAGAGTCCCCAAACTCCAGTTTCTTACAGTTTAGGAAAATTTCAGAGCTAGGATTTTAATCTTACACGGAGTAAACAACTGCCTGGTATTCGGCTGAAATAAGATAAAAGTAAACTTGCTGGTGGCTTCCTATGTTCTGTGGAAATACCAACACACGTGCAACTCGACCACAGAGCCCTCAGGGCACCTGCAGGCCTCCTAATCACACCTACCCAAACATTTCCTCAGCCCCAACCTGGCAGCAGGACGCCTGCAACCCTGGCCTGTGCTCTCCTGCCTTTCACCGCGCCGCCCTCATGAAAGTGAAGCCCCACGGGGCTCCCACTGCGGCTGCCAGGGCCTCTCCCTGCCTGTCTGGGCGGACTTGGGGTGACCTGCCTTGGGCCCTGCCGTGTATCCTGCCCCTTCCCCTCCTCGCTTCCTGAGACTCATGTTCCTCCGCTGCTCCTCACGTCGGCTTTCCATGCGCGGACGGAGCCACATCCTGGGTCCCCCCCTCGGCACATCCACTCGTGGGGAGCAACCCTGGTGGGCAGGGCCTCCACAGAGGAGGCCTTCCAGAAGTATTTTTCCACAAAGGGCTGTCACACAATGCTGCTCTGTACTGGCAAAGTGTAACCAAGACAACCAGCTATGAAGGAAAAAACAGTTGTGGGACTTCTGGGGATGGGAAAAGCATCTAGATTAATTTTTCCTTTAACCACATTCTGATCTGTGTGAAGAATCTTTGCACACATTCTTACTGCTCATTTGCTCAGAGAGCTGAAAACCACTTGAGATTTGGCTGTGTAAGCCTGTTTTTCTCAATCGAAGCCCCCCGGTCCCCTGCCCCCAACAACTGGCAACCATCCGCGCATCTCTTCCCAGACTGATGAATGCAGGTCCCATAAGCATGGGTCAATGGATCACGACGATCGTGCTTATTCCTCTGGGAACATCACATGCACTGGCTGAGCTGCAAGCCTCACTGAGGTCCCAGGGCAGTATCTGAAGGCTCGGCGCCACTGCACTCTGACCAAGAGCATCACTCTGGGACACAAGCCTCAGGGCTCTGCTCACACTCACGTGTTCTTCCGAAGCGTAGAGGACTTCCATGAGTCGCTGCACGAGGTCATCGTTTTCCTGCCCGTGTTCCTGGCAGAGGAGCTCAATCTCTCTCAACTTTCCGAAGTAGAAATCCCTCTCCTTTTCCACGCCTTCAAGGGCAAGTTTTAACGAATGTACCTGTGAGAGAGGGAAGGTGGAAAAGAAAACCCTCAAACGACAGCATAAGAAATAAATGACCAACTGTGCTTGCGTATAAAGATGCGAAACATGAAAAGACAGATGTGCAAAAATAACCAACGTGCAGGTCCGGGGAGAGACGAGGGGCTGCTGTTGGAGCTTGAGCCTGGGCCCGAATGCCCAGCTTCAACAGCACACTTGTCACTCCTGTCAACCGACCGTTTATACCCAGAGGCCCGGGGATCCTTCTGCCCGAGACAGTTCCACCCGGGCTCCGAGTCAGCCTTCCTCTCCTGGTAACTAACCTGGGCTGGGGCACATCTTTCCCCCAACTTGTTCATCCTCTACAGGGAGGGGAGAGGCGAGAGCGGGAGGAGGGAGGGGAGGGGAGGGAGAGGCTGGCACTGTGGTCCCTTCAGACACGCTTTGCGGAACCTCCTTTCTTCACGTCACTTGAGAGCTGCCCTCAACTTTGGAGCCCTTCATACATGTTCCTGAACCAAACTAGACAAATGCTCCTACTGAGGGACTGGGGCGTGGCTGCACAAGGAAAACTGGGTGAGACTAAAAGCAGGCTGAGTGGATCTGCTTAATTCCTCTAGTTCTGGCTTCGAGCTCATCACGTGAAAGGCGGGAAGATGTGGAAGCTCCAGTCCCTCAGCGGAACAGCCCTCATTCCCTTTTTTCTCCCTTGATGCGGGTTCAAGGGCCTTGCAGCTTCTTACGGTGGTTACGGAGATGGCGCGGGTGAAGGGAAGAGGGCAAGGGTTGAGGCTGGCAGAGCCGTCACCTGGGCTGAAGAAACACCACAGGCAGTGTAGACAGATCTGGTCTCAAATTCCAGGCTGCAGGCCGAGCAGCTCCACACAGGCCCAAACCATCACCCCCTTCCTGCTCTCGGAGAATCCCTCAAGTTTTCTGAACCCTTTGATCATTTATATTTATGCAGAGAATATCTTTAGGAGGTGAATTAGGTCTTTCATGGTTCTCCTCAGGAGAAATCTCTCTTTCAGTATATGAAAAATCACCCTTCACAGATTTCCAAAGATTACACTTGGAGTGGAAAATCTCTCTGTTTCTAGTAACTCCGGGCCTTGGTACATGCTATTTATCTGTCTGGAGTTATTGACTCATTCAAACAGATACTCAGCACATGCAGTGGCCATCTCCTTGTGCACCTGGCAAACTTGTGTCCATCCAGTAAGACTCAAGGATATGGTTTTTCCTCAGAGTTAACCTCACTGATGCCCTCATGTAGCTGGTTACAAAGCAAAGGAGGATCAGTCGCTAACTTTTTTTTTTTTTTTTTTTTTTTTGGCCACGCCTTGCGGCTTGCAGGATCTTAGTTCCCTGACGAGGCACTGAACCTATGCCCCACTGCAGTGGAAGCACGGAGTCTTTAACCAGTGGACTGCCAGGGAATTCCCTCAGTCACTAACTTTCAACTCTTATTTCTGATAATACTATGGCTTGGACATTTGTAAAAACTGAAGGCAACCCAGTTGGCTGAATTCTAGAGGAAAGAAAACTGTTTCTTCTAGAACCTCCCCCCCACCCCGCCCAGACTCGACCACAGACCCATCTCAAGTCTGCACTGGTGCCACCAGCGGGTCTGTGGTAGTTTAGGTGTCTGCTGTCTGCCAGCTCCCCTTCCCTGTGTCGGGCAAGAAGGGTCTCTGGATGCCTCTGACCCACGGAAACCAGCCTTGTCAGCCTCTCAAGTGCTGTGGTCTGTACGGTGAACCAAGAGCTGAGGCTTTGTAGAAACACCCAGCCCAGGTTGGCCTGTGCTGCTATTCCAGATGCATGAGGTTAACAGATGCACAGCTATAAACTTTCCCTGGTAAAAACCAACAGGAGCTAAACTACTTGATGAAAGATCCGTTGGCAAATGGGATGCCATTTTCACAGTCCCACTCCGATGCCTCCTTGCTCCCGCACGTGTCAGAGCAGGAGCCTAAGCAGTGGAGGGGATGCTGGGGATGGACCCTTGAGAAAAGTCAAGGGGAAGTTCTCTTCTCCCAATTCTCTACCACTCAGGTGTCCACACACTGCAGATCCGCCCAGCCTTCCAGTCCGAGCCACGGACAGTGTCTGTGCGGGCTAACCAGGCCCCACTCTTCAGCCCCCGTGGTCCCCGAGCACAAGCAGGGACCCCATCCCACCACCTGTTTGCTCACCTACTCTCCAGAAACAACCCCTGATTATTTTAGTCATGTCTTCTCCTCCCCTGTCTTTTGGTTCATTTCTATCATTGAAATTCTCTAACACAGTGGTGCTTTCATAGCATGTCATGGGAGACTGCCCAAATCAAGGCATGAGGCCAAGTGAATGAGAATTCTTAAAGTTTACGGCACTGGTCACTTTGTCTATTACCACTGTAATTCAGTCTTTGGTCCGGGCATTTTTACTTGGCCCTTCCTCGTCTTCGTGTCCTCAATTCCAACACAGTGATGACTGTGTGTGGCTCCCCACCAGTTTTGGGGAGCACCCTGTAGGCTTCGGGGACAGAAAATGGAGGGAGCATTAACATAGCCTTGGAAATACAGCTGAAGGAGGCGCTCAGTAAACAGCTGGTGAATGAAGGCTTACAATGTAGGATGGGTCCGACCTTCCCTCTGGGGGACAGATGGAGGTACGGGGACACTCTCCTCCACGTGAATGCATGGGGGGACAGCCCGGGAGTGAGGCCTTTGGAAGTAATGAAGGAATTACAAGCAGGAGGAGGAAGGCCACTGGCATGTGCTTCTCCGTGTCTTCTCTAGAGTGGCATTTTGGATGGGACAGCAGTTTAGCTGAAGCATCGTAGAGGGCGGGGGCCCTTGGGGCTGTGTGTGTGATTGGAGAGCTACTGGGAGCCCAGAGCCAGCCCCAAGGACAGGAAGTGGGGCTGGTTGGCGAAGGCCGTAAGCGAGAGAGGGGCAGGCAGGATCTCGAGGTTCCAATGTGTTTCTACTTTGGGTTGGTGGTTTGGGAAACTGGGTGTGGTAGGGGTAGATGAAAAAACATTTGATAATAAAGATATCAAAAGAATTTGAGTCCTACGGAGAAAAGGGTTATAAATCTAAAGTATTACAGACCCACACCCGACTCTCTTCAGGTCTACTTGCTTAGAGCCTCAGGCATGTGGCCCAAGGCTAATTAGGGCTGTCCTAACTGCCTTTTTTTTAAAAAAAATTTTATTTATTTTTGGCCGCGTTGGGTCTTTGTTGCTGCTTGCGGGCTTTCTCTAGTTGCGGTGAGTGGGGGCTACTCTTCATTGCGGTGAGCGGCCTTCTCATTGTGGTGGCTTCTCTTGTTGCAGAGCATGGGCTCTAGGCACGCGGGCTTCAGTAGTTGCGGCTCACGGGCTCAGCAGCTGTGGCTCGCGGGCTCTAGAGCTCAGTCTCAGTACTAACTGCCTTTCATTCTAGAAGAACTCATTGCTGGAAATTGTATAAGGGCTCAAACTGAGAATAAGCAGGTAATTAGAACATTCCACAGTTTCTAAATCAAAGTCCTACGCAGCGATGACTTAAGGTTTTACCTTTTTCATTAAAGTGTTCAGAATTGTAAAGAAACACCCTAGTTAAGCAACTGCTTGCTTTTTAACTAGATTCTTGTTTGCAAATATACAACTATCTCAAAAACTGTTTCCAGACTCTTGCTGGCTCATCAAGAATCAGGTTAATCACCGGGATCTGCCCATGCCCAGTGAGTAGCTGGGAACAGCCTGGGCACCTGGGATAATGGCTCTTCTCCCAGGGGTGGGAGTGGCCAGGAGAAAAGACTCTCCTCCTGGGCTTCCCTGGTGGCGCAGTGGTTGAGAGTCCGCCTGCTGATGCAGGGGACACGGGTTCGTGCCCCCGGTCTGGGAAGATCCCACATGCCGCGGAGCAGCTAGGCCCGTGAGCCATGGCCGCTGAGCCTGTGCGTCCGGAGCCTGTGCTCCGCAACGGGAGAGGCCACAACAGTGAGAGGCCCGCGTACAGCAAAAAGACTCTCCTAACTCAGGGCAAGGGTGGGTGGTTTCTGCACTGGGCCCTATGCTACCAATTGTTTTATTACTTTTAAACTATGTATACTCTTGGGCAAAATTAGCTATTGTTAGTTAGAAAGCGCACCTAAGCTTTTATATTGAAAATTTCGAAGGCAGTAGACCTAGATTTACTGCAATCCTAGGGATATTAGATAAAAAGGCAAGTTCTATTTAACTGTGGCCTTTCTGATGCCCTATTCCTGGGTTCAGTGCTCCTGTGTGCTTTCACTCTTGCGGGAAGTGTTCGGCCATTTGGCTTTTGCTTGTGTAATACACAATGGTGTGTGGCTGCTATCTGTAAATTCTATGAGGGAAGAGAAGCTCTCTATCTTGCTGCCATTATATTATCAGCATCAAGTATAGTGTCTGTCACATCGAACAGGCTTAACAGATAGCTGCTGAAAGAAAGGAAGGAAGGAGGGAGACTAACCCCTGATGCCTTTAACACAATCTAGACTGGCTAGAAGTGGCCATGGTCTAGCCTGGAGCTCCTAACAGGCACTGAGGTGTACGGGAGGGCGAGGCTGGCCTGCATACCTGCATTTACCTAAAGCCGAGGCATCTGTCCCTCTGTCTCAATGTATAGCTTTGAGATTTGTGACTTAACATCTTTTATTCACAATGGGCCACTGATTATCTGCCCCAATAGTTCCTTTCATTCTTACTTGCTTGAAGCCACTGATTCCCGCCGCTTCCCTCCCCCTATCCCAAGCCCATAGGAGTTTGCTCATCTCACCCCCTGACACCTGTCACTGCTCCCAGAGACAGAGCTGGGGATGCCAAGTTACCTGTTCATTAAGCTGTATGACCTGTGTTTCTAAATCTCTATCAGATCTGGATGCTGAGCTGCTGGACGAAGCCCTTTTGGCTGATGAGGGACGAGAAGGTGTGGATCCTGGTTTAGATGCTGGACTTGATTTAGCCGCACCTGAAAGGACCCAGAATAAATTATGAATATTGGCAACATCAGAAATGCTTTTTAGGTATGTAGCAAAAGTGTGATATAAAAGGAATTTACTCAGACACAGAAGAGACACTGCCAGTGATCTCTTGCCAGCACAGAAGAAGCACAGATACGCTTAGAAAGAGTGTACTCGATAAAACGACAGAATCATCCTGGGCAACTTACTTAACCTTTCTGAGCACTGGTTGTTTTTCTCAAGTGACATGAGATTAATGCAGTTGTCCCTTCTCCCTCCAGAGAGATGAGAACAGATACAAAGGGATTTTAAGTTTGTTTGTTTTTTTTAAAGAGGAAAGGTTCTTTGATAAGCTCAGAGCATCACCATAATTGAATTTCTAAGACAGACCTTATAAGAGAGTAACACTTTAGGAGAAATATCAATGCACGTCTATTTTTTCCTCTTTTAATGTATTTCCTAGTTTTAGCCATTAAAAGAGTCTAGGAGCCATGATATCTCTGTAGCAACAGGCACTCCTGGTGCCCAAGTCCTGGTTTCTAAATGTTATTCTGCAATAAAAGGGCTTCTTGAGATATGATATGGCTGATTCCAGGGCTGGGGCAGGGAAAGGACAAGGTGGGCCTGGGACATCTCATGTCAAATAGCAAGGATGTGCTCAAGGATTAATGAATGTCAGGGGCCAGCCCAAAGGGGCTCCCAACTGGCCAGACTTGGACCATTTGCATACCAAAAAGAGTGGTGGCTGTAATGTATTACAATGCACTGAATAAATAAAAATCTAGTCCATAATGAGGGTAGGGGAGAGGGAGAATCCAAATATCTCCACAGAACACTGACAGCCAGTAAATGCTAAAGAAATGCTGGAAAAATCACAGTTTTGCAATACACATAACTGATTCAGGAAAGTTTCATCAACTGACTCTAAAACACTGAGAAGTGTCTGGAGGATGGGATGTTTACACGTGTCAAGGTGTTACCCTATAAGTTGCTTATAAAGGGTGAAAGATATGCCTTTACAACAGGGAAGCCTGAGGATTGGGACCTTAACCAAGTTATTCAGTAGCATCACTAATAATGATAGAAATTGGCAAAAAATAGGACCATTGATGTCAGGTAAGAACTCATCTACCTGAAGCTCAGCTCATGACAGGCTCTCACTATCTAGAACTTGACAGACACAGGAAATGGCCTCTGCAGCCAAAACAGATGGCACAAGATATATGCAGTGAAGTTTATACACTCCATGGGTTTAGAAATTCAGGGTCATTACTGGGGCCCAGCCACTCCCTCTTACTCAGAACAGCTCAGTCCGGTGTAGGTGCTCCCGCTGGCCCAATTCTCCACCACAGTCCCCCCCACTCTGCTCCTCTGGTTCTTGGAGGGCAAGGAACTCATCATACTCAGCTTTGCAACCTCAGTGCTTAGCACAGTACTTGGCGGAACACATATTTGATGAAGGAACAAATGTTTAAATACACGAACAAGTAAATAAAACCTGGTTGTATGGTTTCCAATTTTACAGTTTATTGGTACTAAGAGATTAGAAAAAGGCAGGCACCCTGGCAGCAGTTACAAGTTTCAACCAATCTCCTAATTACAAAGTAGCAAGCAGGAAGACTATAAAATTCCTATCTGTATGTCTTCAGAGTCGTGAGAGATGCAGAGTCATACACACCCTCAAGAAGCACTGACAGTAACATACCGTTTAAAATACATGCCTGTTATAAAGAAAGAAAGAATTCCTCTAAAAATACAGGGAAATGCCTAATATATGTAAAACTGAGGATGCTTAAGTTAGGAATGACTTAAAAAGTTTGAGTATTCAAACCTTCAGTGACCTGGAAACCTCAGGTCATGAAACCTTGTGCAGCGGAACTTCCCAAGTTGTCCAGAGAGCGGATGCTTTGCTTTGCTCAACAGCTGTGAGGAGGCTTCATCTCTGGAAAAGCCCAGAAAACACACTCCTGGACATAGCTTCCGTGTCCCATTGGCCAGCTTCTCTAACTCCACGCTAAGCCAACAGGGTAAAGGACACAGCGTGGAAAACAGCAGGAGAGGCAGGGCGAGGACGTGCTGACCTGACAAACAGCCTTCTCCAAGGGTGGCCACCAGCCAGCCTCGCTGGGGAAGCAGCTTTTGAAAAATCAAGTTACTTCAGACCTTTTCATGAGCACTCTGTCGTATTTTAATATAAAAATAGTCTAACAGAAAGTGGCTCAAAGACTGTCTATGACCAACCCCTCTTATTTACTAAATACGTATTTATTAAGTGCCTACCATGAGCCCTGTACTGGAAGTCCCTGCTCTACAGGAGCTCATGACCTGGTGGGAGTGGGTCATTTAAGAATGCCCACAGACAGAAAGACAAATACTCTATGTTATCACTTACATGTGGAATCTAAAAAATAAAGCAAATGAATGTATATTTAAAAAAAAAAAAAAAAAAAAAAAGCCCAGGCATGGCCACACTCAACATTCTCAGGAAAAAGGCAATGTTCTAGACATGACCACGGATTGGGATCGGGCTGTGTTCCCTCTGCCTGAAATTCTTCCTCCCCTCCTTTGAGTGACTATGTCTAACAGCCTTCAGGTCTCAGCTTAAATGTGGTGGCTCACACACCCTTCACACAGCACCCATCAACGGTAATGGTACAGTGATTTATTTAATGCCTACTTCTCCCATTAGACTTAATCTCCACGAGGTAGGAGTTGAGTCTGTTTTGTTTACTATTTTATGTTCCCAAGGCCAAGTACAATGCCTGACCCAGAGGAGACACTCAATAATAAGTTTTTATGACTCATGAAAGAACGCCTAGGACAGGCATCTATCCAGGGTAAAGATCCCAGGGGAAGCTCGAGGAGCTGATGCCAACCTCAAAGTCACTGACAGCAGGAGCCAGCAACACCTGAAGGAAACGAAACAAAACCCACCAGCCTCCCAGAAAGAGATCTCTTACTTGGTTTCAAGTTCACCTTCCATTATTACTTAGGCCCTGTATAGATGGAGTCAAGACAGTAGTTCATGTGGGTAAATTTAAATTCAGTCAGTAAACAGTTAACTCTGAGTAGGGAGGAGCAAGATGGTTTGTGCTGGGCTGTCCTATCCAAGCCTCTGCCATGCTTCCGTCCATGCCTCTTCTGAAGAGAACAGCTCTGGGGAAGGGGCTTCCCTAGACAGCAAGTGACCCACCCACCCAGCCTGGGCAAGCCTCCCCAAGCAGGTCAGCAGCTATGACGCGGCTGGTTGCAGGAGCTGAGCGAGGTCCACCAGACACACTCATGTTCTTATACTCTGCCTCACCCAGTCTCATGTAAATTTTCAAAGAAAAGCGTGGAAGGAATAGAAGCTGATTGCTTGTAAAACAAGGTTATCACTGATTATATTATCAGGACATCATCAAATGCAGCTTAGAAAAACCTGAAACGTTTGATATGAAGTTAAAGTAGAAGAGGTCATGGCAAGCCAAAGCCCCGTGTAAGACCAAGTTATCAGGGAAAGAAAGCCTAAAAATACGCAGAGGAAGCTGGCTGGGAGGGAAATGGGGTCACGGGAGATGCCGGGTGGCTCACGGCAGAGAGGCCAGAGCTGCTGCAGTTACTGACGCTGTCCCAGTTCCAGCTTTTTCCTGAAGAAACACATCCCTTGCTACTGACAGAGTCCAACTTTACTGTGGTTCACAGGGTCTCGGCATTAAAGTGGCATCTGTGTTTCACGGATCCTGTAAAGGTCAGCTGGGGTGCAGAGCCCCAGGTCCTTCAAACTGGCACACGTGCATGCAGGCTGTGGGTCTCTGAGACGAGAAAGATGAAAGCAGTGAGAGTCAGACCTGGCATCCCCCTGCTGCAGGGCAGGGAGGGGACAGTGGAGAAGAGGGGGTCTGGTCCACGCTCTACCCCCTATGCTCCCTACACGGGGGACAGACGAAAAGCTTCTGCCCCCAGAATATGGACAAAGAAGGGAAAACAAATTTGAAAAATTTAATAGCTCAATTAAGTAATTAGAATTTGAAATTTAAAATGAGAGGGGTTTTGAAATTCTGATTGTTTGGAAAGAAACTGATAATCGAGGGAAATGCATGTCTGATGAATGAGAATACAAGAGGTCAGCACCAAGTTAACTGTACATTTCTACCTTCTAACGAATAAACGCAAAGAAATGAAAGACCAGGAAAGACAGAGGGAGATCTTAGTATCTTCAGAGGTTAAAAGTTTTTAAAAACCACACAAAGCTCATTTTCAAAAGAATGTAAACTGAGCTCTTTGAATCCTCACAGGCTGCAATTTGATATGAACGTAATTGACCACTCACGGCTATCACGTGATTAAGGCTAAAATACTAAAATGTATAAAGATGAAAATGCAACCTTTTCTTCATTGTGTTGAATGATTTCATGGTTTAACTTATTAGAATAAATAATGATAGACAATATCCTATATTATATCATGCTCATTAGTCAGTTAAAAACTAGGTTTTTGTTTATTTGTTTTACAAGCCTTGCTACCTTCTTTCAAAACACCATACCCTAAGGAGTACCCAGCTTCTGGGGTGACAGATATTCTTTTTTCACTTACCCAGGCTGCTATAATAAGGATGTTATCAGAAAACTGTACAATGTCAGTAAATTTAACACTGATATAATACTTTTATGTAAATTAACATTCATATTCCATTTTTGTGAAGTGACCCAATAATGTCCTCTATAGTGTCTAATCCTGGTTTTAGACACTGAGGATCTCAAAAGCTGCCTTCATGCTTCCCTAAATGCCTCCAAGTCCACTGGTGATTTCACTACTGGGCCTTCCCATGCCTCTCTGCTCAACGAGGCTTACACGAAAAACATTTTACACAATAGCTTTTAAAGGGAGTACAGCTACTTTGGCAATAATAATAATAATACAGATAATAGATTTTTTTTTCCTGCAGCTATCAAACGTTTCAATTTTTTTGTCGAGCTGCATTTAATGATGTCCTGAAAATATAATTAGTGGTAGTCCTGTTTTACAAGAATCATTTTTCCTCAAGCTTTTCTCTCTCTCCACTAATTTCCCCTTTCAAAATAAAAAAGGAGTTTCAGAAGCAGCGGAAAGTAGACATAAATTCCTTGCAAGTCCCTATAATTCTCTGACTTTACCCATTGGATATGGACATGATTTACAATGCTAGTCTTTGAGCAGTTGTCTTAATTAATGCCTTCAGGAGTCGGGGTATAAATATGATGCTAAAACATTTTAAACCATAGTTGTAAAATACAAAGAGTGGCCTGATTCACTGCCTTAGTGAAGCCAGAGCACTGCTGTGTCTAATGTCAATAATTAGTAGCTTGCTTAATGTTTATGGAAAATGTGCCAACATTTTGGGCCTATGAGGCCCAATGAGTTCATAACGATGAAGCAAATAAAAGCACTTTATCCTTTTTTATACTTGGCTTTATCCTTCGCAGCCAGGGCTCTGATGGAATTTAGAAATTCTTCTCACATAATCTGCCGTATTCTTTCTGCCAAAATCATAAACAGAGGAGCTAAAAATATGACATTAATACTGTTGACAAGAACCACAGAGACATTAAGAACACACACACACTCAGGAAGCAACCACGCTTCTGGTCGTCCCCAGCTTCTTCCCTACTTTGAGAGCATCCCCCCAGCCCCCCGCCACGGAATTAAAAAGCCCATGGCGGGGAGTGGGAGGGATGAAATGGGTGAAGGGGATCAAAAGGTAAAGCTTCCAGTTATAAAATAAATAAGTCCTGGGATGTAATGTACAGCATGGCATTACACAGTTACAGTAATAATATAGTTAGTAATACTGTATTGCATATTTGAAAGTTGCTAAGAGAATAGAGCTTAAAAGTTCTCATCACAAGAGGAAAATAACTTGTAACTCTGTGTAGTGATGGTTGTTAACTAGATTTGTTGTGATGATCATTTTGTAATATATATAAACATTGAATCATTGTACACCTGAAACTAATAATTTTTTTGTTTTTTTAAATTTATTTTTTATACAGCAGGTTCTTATTAGTTATCTACTTTATACATATTAGTGTATATATGTCAATCCCAATCTCCCAATTCATCCCACCACCACCCCCTACCCTTGGTGTCCATACGTTTGTTCCCCCCTTGGTGTCCATACGTTTGTTCTCTACATCTGTGTCTCTATTTCTGCCTTGCAAACTGTGAAACTAATATAAGGTTATATGTCAATTATATATCAATAAAAACAAACCTAAAGCCCACAGAACTGAAACATGACAGAAGATACCTCGTACCTACACTGATTAATCATTTGTGGATGGACCTGACATCATTTCCTTATCCCCTTTAACTTGGCAAACAGGGTTTATTGTTTAACTGAGATATGAACCAGGTTAAAATAAATAAGTAAATAAGGCCACTGCTGGGGGAGAGGGTATGGGGTTGGACTGATGGAAAGAGACAATTCCCACAGGAAGAGGGTTTCCTAAGTGACTAAACTGACACCAGAGCTGTCACATGGCGGAATGACTAACAGCTCCCACACAACCCTGACCATCACAAATTCAAGATCTCACACTTTCCTTCGAAAATGCCTCCATACCTTCACTTTGTAGGTTCTGTAGTCTGCTCTGCCCTGAGAGCAAAAAAAAAAAAAAAAAAAAAACAAGAAAAACCCCACCTCAGGGCTTCCCTGGTGGCGCAGTTGAGAGTCCGCCTGCTGATGCAGGGGATGCGGGTTCGTGCCCCGGCCCGGGAAGATCCCACATGCCGCAGAGCGGCTGGGCCTGTGAGCCATGGCCGCTGAGCCTGCGCGTCCGGAGCCTGTGCTCCGCAACGGGAGAGGCCACAACAGTGAGAGGCCCGCGTACCGCAAAAAAACCCAAAAAAAACAAAACCCACCTCAGAGGCCAGTGTTGTGTCCAAATGGAACTTTAACAGGGGTTCTGGGATGCCCTGATTCATGAGGTCTTTAAGAGGGTGGCTCTTTTACTCTCAAATTAGTAGTTCAGAGCCCTTATGGCTTCTGTCCCACCAGAGCAGCCACTGGCAAAACTGGGCTCTTCCTTTTCGCCACTTTGGTGTCAGCTTATAAAAGTGGGCAGCTCCACTTCTGAGCAGCTTGGGGAGGGGCTCCACACAGCCGAGACTGAACCACATCAGTCCTGTGGGAATGAAGACCTGGTATGAACTGAGTGTCCTTCGTCTTCCCCGAGGGAGGCAGTGGTTAAGAGCGGGGGCGCCCTGCAGCCTGCAGCCTTCGTAGTAATCCTGGCTCTGCTGCTTGCTTGGTGGCGTGACTTTTGCTGCCACCCGGATTTCTTTATGTTCTACAGAGTCAGTAGCAGTGCCTCCTTCCCAGAGCTGGGAATAGCACCTGAGTTAATACACGGGAAGTTCCTACACAAGAGCCTGGCACACAGTAAGTGTACCCGATCATTACTACTCAGCAAACGAGGCCTGATTCAACTAATGACGAGAAAGCACACGGGTTTCCCATTTCTAGACACTAGCAAAATAAAAACTAAACTGCTGAAATAATAAGGAAATGAGACTCATTTTATTTAAAGAAAATCTTTATAAAGAAAATCTTTATAAAGAAAATCTTTATAAAAACTGGTTAACTCATAACCCACCAGTGGGCTCCCAGGCTTCGGTTCCCCCATTCCGCACTCTCTGTCTTGAGAACTGGTGGACTGTCACCCAAGTCTATGCGCGCCTTCTGAAATTTCCCCAATTCACTCATTCCTGCCGCAAGTATTTACTGCACCCCTACTGTGTACCTGGCAAGCTACAGGCACTTGGGATAGAACACTGAATGAAACACAAAAGACGCTGGGCCTTGTGGAATTTGCATTCTAACAGGGAAATTAGATAATAAACGATAACAATAATAAATTAATAAGTGACATAATAAACTAGAAAGTAAATGCCATGGAGAGAGGCACAGCAGGGCAGGGGTAAGGAGTGCTGGGTAGGGCTGGGTGAGTGGCGGTTTTAAACAGGAACTTCAGGGAAGGCCTGAGCACCCATCATGAGCCCCTCCAGTCTCAACCCCTCACTCAGAAGGGTCCACCCAGACCCTGAGTCCACCCAGAAGGACAGGGGTCAAAATGCCCAAGTCCCCTTGGTGACAGTCGTGCAGCAGCCCAGCAGGGATGCAAGGAGGCGAGATCCACACCGGGTGTGCGTGGGGCTCACCCCAGCTCACAGCCTCCCTTCTCACAGAAGACGACGTGTGTTGTAACAGCGCCATGGTTGCAACTTCCAGGATCCCTGCAGGGGACATGCCATTTACAGGAGTCACCTTGACTTCTTCAAGGCCTCGTTGGGAAAGTGAGATCTGAGCGAAGACCTGAGAGAGGTGCAGCTGGCCTTCCGGACGGCCAGGAGCAGAATATTCCAGGCAGAGGAAAGGCCCAGCGCCAGTGCCAAGGCGTGGCCTCGCCTGCTCGGGAGCAGGGGGAGCACGGGCGCCGCGGGAGGAGGGTGCAGGTCACCAAGGGCCTCACGGGCTACTGCTGGAGGCTGGCTTTCATTATGATGGAAAAGGGCAGCCATGGCAGGGTCCTGAGCAGAGTGACATGATCTGACTTGGGTTTTAGGAGGCCCCCTCTGCCAGCTGGGAGGCTACTGCAGTCATACCCCTGGGGACGAGCAGTGAGTGCTCAAGATGAGTTCCGGTTTTGGGAAAGCGTTTACAATGCTACAGTTTATAAAACCCTACGATATACCCTATAGAACAGGCACCAAATATCCAGGCATTTATCACAACTTAAGTTGTGCAACATCAACAGCAACTAAGAGACATTCTGGGATCAACAGCATCTGCTCTTGGTTCCAAGGGGACGGCTGAAGGAGGACGAGGCGGTGACAAGAGCTGTGAGTCAGCCGGTGTCCCTCCCAGCCTACTCCCAGCTCGGGGTCATCACACAGTGTGCTGACCGGCTCTGCCCTGCAAAAATATGCCAGGGAGCAACACCGACAGCCAGGGCCCAGAGCCCCAGTGCCGGAGGCTTCCCTGACCGGTGGCCACTGAGATGGGCGAGTGGGCCTGACTCAGCTGAGCATGTCCAGCCAGCGTGAGCATTCAAGAACTGAGCTACTTCTGCCCTGGTTACTGTCCCTGCTGGAGATGATGTGCTTATTTTTAGCCATCATGTGATTCTCCAATATTTTCCAGGCTCTGCTTGAGTCACTCTGGTTTTGGAGAATTTTTCAGAGGGAAAAAAAAAATGCAGGAAAGAACTCCTCATCTTAAAATTAGCTCAAATATTAAAAATTCTGATGTGTAAGAAGTTACACGAACATGGTATATATTTCTTTCGATAAGCTGACTTTTCACACCTCTCACACCCTGGTAGAGAATTAAGTGTGCTTTGAAACACATTAGGTGCCAAACAATTACTATCTTAGTTCAAATTCCTGTTTTTAAATTGTTCTCAGAGCAATTTTTCTCTAGAAACGGTGAGGTTCCCTCACCCCCGTGAAAACAAGATGCACCAGAATCCCAACAATAATTGAGGGGAACACTCCCTTGCCTGTTTGCTGCAGCAGTAAGGAAAGCTGGTGATTGAAAGAGTCCAACAAACTGAGACAGCCTGCTGAGAATAAAGACACACAGGCATCACCATGACAACAACATCACTGTGTCATGCATTCCTGGCATACATCAGTCATTTAAGCAAAAAGCTTACGAACGAAGACGGCCATTTCAGGGGAACACAACTATTCAGTTCCTTTATGATGTTCAGAGTCCTGCTGATTCCATTGGCAAGACCAAGTGTTTCAGGTTGTTTTGCTGATGGTGGGAAGTCTGCTGTGCTCCACTAACACTACCTTACCGGGACTCCCTTGCAAAGAGAGACAGTCTGAGGCCACAGAGCCGCTGGAGCTCGGGGAGGTGAGAATCAGAGCTGAGCCCCACTGGAATCATCCACTCTACTCTACTCCAGCTGGCTCCCGCTCCAGGCTTTCTGCTTCCCCCAACCATTGACCAAGCCAGAAACTGTGCATCATTTATCCTTGGCTTCCGCTGTCCTTCACCTCTCATATCCCATCACCATCAAGTTTTGTTGACTAAACCTGCTTAAAAGTCTCTATAACCCACATGGCCATGACCTTTATTCAGGCCACCTCCACTCCTACATGTTTGGCTGCAACAGCTTCTTAGCTGTTGTACTTAAAACCTTTCAGTGGGTTTCCCTGGTGGCACAGTGGTTGAGAGTCCGCCTGCCGATGCAGGGGATACGGGTTCCTGCCCCAGTCCAGGAAGATCCCACGTGCCGCGGAGCGGCTAGGCCTGTGAGCCATGGCCGCTGAGCCTGTGCGTCCGCAGCCTGTGCTCTGCAACGGGAGAGGCCACAACAGTGAGAGACCCGCGTACCGCAAAAAACAAAAACAAAAAACCTTTCAGTGACTCCCCAGAGTCCCCATGGTAAACTGTAAACTTCTGTGACTACAGAACTTAAGGTGACTGCGACATCTTCACTTCCTGCTATTCCCACCTTTGTGCAGTCCTCTCCCCTGGAATGTGGGTGGGACCTGTGGCTTGCTTCTAACCAACAGAATATGGGAAAGGGGATGGGATGTGACTCCCCTCATACGGAACCCAATTCAAAGGGAGTATAGGAAACTCTTCAGGTCAAAACTCTTTTCTATTCCTGCCCAACATACCAAGGGACAAAAAAAGGCACCAATGATAAAGAAAACTAGGCTCACTGGTGATCTGTGATGTTCTGCTCATGGAAACTGAAATAAATGGTAAGTTATGGCCTATCTGAGGTTTGACAAGTTTTATGGTGAGGCTGAGAAGCTAAATGCCAAGTTATTATATCTATGGAGAGAAAAGGAACGATCCATCACAGGAACACGTGCGGTTGAGTTGCAGAACTGGTTAATAGTTCAGCATGTAAAGGGAGCAGCTATATAAGAATGACCCAGTGTTGGTTATGAAAGGACCCGGCATTGTTTAAAAAAGGGCTAGGATGGCTTGCTTCCCAGGTGCAGCTGGGGCAACAATGGAGGCCCGTACCCTCTTCTGCAAAGTCCGCTGTGAGGGCACAGAGTATGACATGCTGAAATTCGGGCCAGTTTTGTCTGAAGCACTTACTCTTCACTTTGTAATCACCTAGACCATTAACTCAGAGAATTATCTGAATTGAAGGATTAAGAAATCAGAGATAAGTAATCCCACTAACCTAGGGCTCAGTTTTCTGGGCCTTATACACATTTCTACTTCGGGGCTGATAAGAGGCCTGGAACAAGTGGCTTAACGTTTCCTGCATTTACAAACATATATCAAATATAGTGACTCTCACCCAAGAGCCTATTGCAAGGATGACGGGAATGTTTTTGAACATTTAAAAATTATTGCTCTTGGGACTTCCCTGGTGGTGCAGTGGTTAAGAATCTGCCTGTCAATGCAGGGGACACAGGTTTGATCCCTGGTCCGAGAAGATCCCACATGCCGCGGAGCAAGTAAGCCCGTGCGCCACAACTACTGAGCCTGCGCTCTAGAGCCTGCGAGCTACAACTACTGAGGCCGGCGTGCCTACAGCCCATGCTCCGCAACAAGAGAAGCCACCGCAATGAGAAGCCCATGCACCACAACGAAGAGTAGTCCCCGCTCACGGCAACTAGAGAAAGCCCATGTGCAGCAACAAAGACCCAACGCAGCCAAAAATAAATAAGTAAATTTATTTTTAAAAAACCCTTAAAAAAATAAAAAATAAATAAAAATTATTGCTCTTTAAAAAAATAAATGCCATTTGAATAGAACAGCATGTGCTGTTTCAAACCTTTACAACAGTGGTCGCCAACTTTTTTGGCACCAGGGACCGGTTCCGTGGAAGACAATTTTTCCACGGACTGGGGGAGGGGGGGATGGTTTAGCAGTAATGTGACACTGGGGAGTGATGGGGAGCGGCTGTAAATACAGATGAAGCTTCGCCTGCCTGCCGCTCGCCTGCCGCTCACCTCCTGCTGTGCAGCCCGGTTCCTAACAGGCCACGGACTGCTACCAGTCTGTGGCCCGGGGGTTGGGGACCCCTGCTTTATAACACTGGAGGGCCTTTTATTTCCTCCATTCAGTATGCAATTTGAATTTCGTTTGTGAAAATTTACGCGGTTCAGTATAGTGTGGGGAGCAGATAAGAACATAACATAAGACCATATCCATGATATTTGAGAGGGGCAATATAATAATATAATGGTTAGAGAGCATCGGGCTCTGGAATCACAGGGTTCCCTATTTCCAGTGTGTGACCCTGATAAGTTGCTGAACCTCTCTGTGCCTCAGTTTCCTCAACTTTAAAATAGGGGTGTAATGGGAACTCTCTACCATTTAGGATTGTTGTGAAGCTAAACTGAGCTAACACAGGCTAAGTGTTTAGAACAATAGCTGGCATTTAGTATGTATTCAATACTTGCTCCCTCTATATTTGATGACTCCCTCTACATTTTAAATGTTTTCCTTTTCCCTAACTTCCATTAAAAATTCTATTCATATTAGATTTAGATTTTGAGAGTTACACAACAATAACACCACAACATTTTGTAGGTTTTGATCTCCAAGCTTGAAAAAATTCCGATTTAAAAAAAAACGAAACTCTGACATATTTTGATCCCCCAAAGCCAAAACAATTAAAAATTATAAACTGAATTAGTAAATTGTCTGTCAAAGGTGCTGTTTCCTTAAGCAAACTCATTGTGATGGAAATGAAAAATGCAGGGCTCTTCCTTGGAAGAAGCCCTTGGCCTCTTACACAGGCACTGCCAGAAGATTCCTATCTGAAGCTCCTGAATTCTTCATGACTCTTTGCTCCTCTCTGTGCCCAATATTCCAAACTCATAGATACTCAGTCTCCTGGCAAGGCAGAGCACTGCTCATATGTGATGCTGTGGTTTTATCAGTGTTATAGATACGGAAATGCCGTTTTAATTATTCTTCGAGGAGAAAAGTATCCCAACGCCTATCTTATATATTTCACATACGATAGATGTGTAACTGGAGGAACAAAACCACCAATACCCCTCCTCTCCTTCTAGGGAGTAGGGAATGTCATCTAAGAATTTAATTAATTGGACCATCATAATTTTTTCCCATTTTCTCCAGGCCTACTTGTAGCTAAGGGTATAGCCATTAACTGGTATGCAGCTTAGCAATGGGATGGTTTCTCAACATGAACAGGCGAAGGGCATGCAATGCTGATATAGGGCAGGGACTGAGTGAAAGATACATTGTTCAGATAATAAGGAGACGTGCTAACACCTATTTGAAAAGAAGTCTTGTTAATTACGGGACTGGTAAGAAAAATGCATTTCTTCCTTGTTATGAGTTGATATTGCATGATCTTTTAAAATTAACATTGGATCCTTGAAGTAAGTAGGTATAGGGATAGTACAGTATGTGGTTAGGTGACTGGGGACTGTGAGACAGCAGTACCAGGCAGATATACACTGGGAAGTTGTAAGAATAAATAGCCCTGACTTCTCTTTGATGGAGAGATCATGAAGGGACCAGAAAGGTGGCACTGCCTGTGCCTATCCTAACAGGGTTCTGGAAAGTAAATGCCATTATGGACTGCTTAAGTCTAAAGAGAAGACATGGGAAATATTCATTTCTTAGAGTAAATGATAGCTTTGGGGTGAGACTAACATTTATGTTTAAAGGGTGGAGTTTCTCAAAAGATAAATGAAGATTTGCATCCTGGCAATAATAAGGAAAAAGGTCTTGTATAATGGTACAGGCTTGAGGCCAAGGTTAGAACCCTTGAGTGAAATATAGCTTTTTGAGTACTTTTTACTTGGACTCTGAGTTAATACCTGTTACATCAGAAACATCAACACTCTGCAGAGCAATATAACAAAATCCAGAGTCTCCATAACATCACAATGTCTAGGACACAATCCAAAATTACTCAGCATATGAAGAGTCAGGAAATGGTGGAATTAGCAGACAAGAACTTTAAAGCAGCTATCATAACCATTCCCAGTCAGGTAAAGTATGCTCATAATAAATGAAAGATAGGCAATCTCAAGAGAGAAAGAAAAAAAATTAAAACTGAAAAAAAAAAGTTGAAATTTAAAAAATGCTCAGTAGTAGAATGTAGATGACAGAGGAAGAAGAGGGCTAACTTGAAGATACATTAATAGAAACCATCTAAACAATAGAGAGAATACTGGAAAAAAATGAGCCTCAGGGACCTGAGGGATAATTTCAAAAGCTCTAACATATGGAAAAATGAAGTCCCAGAAAAATAGGATAGAGAGAATGGAGCTGAAAGAAACTTGACAAAATAATGGCTGAAAATCTCCCAAATGTGGTAAAAGACATAAACTTATAGATTTAAGAAGTCTAATGAACTCCAAAACAAGATAAGTTCAAAGAGAACATCATAGCCACACTACTGAAACCCACAGATAAAGAGTCTTGACTGCATCCAGAGAAAAACAACTTATCATTATAGGGGAAGGTGATTAGAATGAGTATGCATTTCTTATCTCTAGAGGTCACAGATAGTGGAAAGATATCTTTAACAGGAGGGAGGGAGGAATAAAAGATCAGTCTGAATTCTTTACCTAGGAAAATTTTCTTTAAGAATGAAGGCGAGGGGCTTCCCTGGTGGTGCAGTGGTTGAGAGTCCGCCTGCCGATGCAGGGGACACGGGTTCGTGCCCCGGTCCGGGAAGATTCCACATGCCGCGGAGCGGCTGCGCCCGTGAGCCATGGCCACTGAGTCTGCGCATACGGAGCCTGTGCTCCGCAACAGGAGAGGCCGCAACAGTGAGAGGCCCGCGTACCACAAAAAAAAAAAAAAAAAAAAATTGAAGGTGAGGTCTTCCCTGGTGGCACAGTGGTTAAGAATCCATCTGCCAATGCAGGTGACACAGGTTCAAGCCCTGGTCCAGGAAGATCCCACATGCCGCGGAGCAACTAAGCCTGTGCCTCACAACTGCTGAGCCTACGCTCTAGAGCCTGCGAGCCACAACTACTGAAGCCCGCGCTCTACAACAAGAGAAGCCACCGCAATGAGAGGCCCGTGCATTGCAAGGAAGAGTAGCCCCCGCTCACCGCAACTAGAGAAAGCCCGCACACAGCAATGAAGACCCAACGCAGCCATAAATAAATAAATAATTAATTAAATTTAAAAAAAAAGTGTACTTTGATGCACAGAAGTTTAAAAAACAAAAGAATGAAGGTGAAATAAAGACATTCATAGAAAAAGGAAAACTAAAAGAATTTGTTGCCATTGCACCTGCTCTACAAGAAATGCTGAAGAAAGTTATTCAGTCTCAAGAGAAATTAAATTAGTAGGGAACTCAGATGTTCAGGAATGAATGAAGAACACTGGAAATGGTAAAAATATGAAAAATAAATAAGTTTTTTCTCTTAATAGCTTTAAAATTCATATGACTATTTAAAGCAGCATTGCCTAATAGAAATATAATGGGAACCATGTAAGTAAATATTTTCTAGTAGCCACATTAAAAAAAATCTTGAGATGAATTTTAATATATATGCAAAATGTACACAATATATGCAAATTATAATTTCTATGTGTAATCAATATAAAAATTATTAACTAGTTTTATATTTTTTCCCATACCAAGTCTTCTAAATTCAGCACACATTGTGTACCTGCAGCACATTTCAAGGCAGAATAAGCACATTTCAAGTGCTCACAAGCCACGATATCAGACAGTGCTGATTTAAAACAAAAGTTATAACACTGCCTCGTGGGGTTTATAATGTAATACATATGACAGCCAAAACAAACGACAGTGGAGGGAAGGGTTGCCAGGGTTCCACATTTTACACGAAATATTAAGTACACTGTGAAAAGGTAAGAATATATATGGTAATCGTTAGAACAGCCACTGGAAAAGAAAATCAATGCAAAGCGGTACCGTTAAAAAGGCAATGGATAAATTAAGATGGAATGCTAAAAAATATTTTTAAAATTCAGAAGACAACAGGAAAAAAGAAACGGAGAAACAAAAAACAAAGGGGACAAGCAGAAAACAAATGATAGATCTAAATCCAACCAAATCAATAATTACATTAACAATGGACTGTACGCTCCAATGTCCAGAGATTATCAGAATGAATAAAAAATGCAAGACCCAATTACATGCTGTTTATAAGAGACACACTTTAAATATAAAGACAAAGATAGGTGGAAATTTACCTGTTATGGAGAAAGATACACCGCGCAAACAGTAAGCATAAGAAAGCTGGAGTGGCTATATTAATAATTAGATAAAATAGACTTCAAGACAAAGAGTATTACCAAAGATAAAGAGGGAAGCCTTATAAAATACAAAGGTCAATTCATCAGCATGACTCAACAATCAGAAATATCTATGCATCTAACAACAGAGCCCTAAATACAGGAAACAAAAATTGAGAGAATTAAAGGGACAAACCGGTAATTCCACAATAAATGTTAACACTCTCTTTGCAGCAATTGTTAGAATGAGACAACAACAACAAATCAGTAAAAACAGAGATGATCTGAATAACACCATCCACTACCTTGATACTGATATTTCTAAAACACCATACGACCAACAACTGCAGAATGCATATTCTTTTCAAGTGACATTGACCAAGGGAGACCACATTCTGGGCCAGAAAATCAAGATCAGAACAAGGATAAAAAACCCCACTGTAAACTGCTACATTGCATTGCTTCTCTTAAAAAAAACCCCCCAAAACCCCCAAACTTTTGGGGAAAGTAAAAGCAACTCTTCTTTCCGCAAAGGTGATAGGCGATGCTTACTTAAATTTCAGGTACTCAAAGAATATGCAAACACTGGTAAACAAATAAAATCAATAAACATAATCACTTTGTTAAGGTTGTACGAACAGCCTTAGAGAACCCAAAATTAAAGATAATTAAGAGTGAGAGTATTCATATACTCAATACAGTTTTTGAAAGTCGCTGTTAGGATTTATTTAAATCTCCATGTAGGAATTTAATTATGATCATTCAAATGCTTTATTCTATTCAATTCTAATTCTTAGGTTGCTTCCTTTTTGAAATCATTTTTCTAGTATTTCTACTAATCTTATTTTGAGGCTACAATGCCTAAAGGAAAGTCCCTAAGGAAAAGAGAAAGCTCAGAATCAATTTCCATAGCAACTCTAAATCCATCACACTATATTTGTATATGGGAGTTTGATTTCAATGCATTAATATATGTGGATTTGCAACATGTCTAAGCTGTGGTTGCTATAGGAACCGCAACCTCAAATTTCGTTTTAAGTTTAGTTAAGTGCTCACACATAAAAACTGATCCCGCTGACAGCTATCTCGAGTTGCAGATATGGCTCATAGCAATAAATCTATAAACATCATGACTCACGATGACATATGCACTTAATAGATATCTGTCATTATAAAAATGTGTATTTTAACATATGCTCCTTGTTGGGAGATCAAAAGCAATTCAAGATGCAATTCCTCAGGATGTAGATAGAATAAGACTTGCCAGGCAGCCATCCACCCTTAGCGACAGCCTCTGCTCACGCTGAAGCTTGTTACGGCCCAGGTAAGTCACCCAGACTTACACACAGACACGGGTTCACACAGACACGGGTTCTATGGCTTCTCTGAATCCACGGAATACTGGTGTCTATACTGAAATGGCAGAAAAATCTAGCACGTTTTATAGTCAGGACATGCAAATGACTTTTAATATTAGTTTAAGGATATATTTGGAGAGAGAGAAAGCCACTGCAAAATGAACCAAATATCCCAAAGCCAAAAGGAAAAAATAATTAAAGACCATCTCCTGTTTTCGATTACACCAGACGTTGCTTGTTTCCACTGATACAGACGATTAACGGCCAAGGCCTAGAGATGGGCACAGAAATTACTGCTGAATGCTACTGACCTGGCATCACTGGGAGATGACTGGCATAGATATGTGACTTTCCCAGACAGCTGACCCTCACCTCATCAAGCACTTTAATTTGTCTTAAATTTTGGATGGACACAATCAGACTTATGTACGACGAGGATGGTCTCGAATGGTTTCAGACCAGAGGCAGACAGGCTAGTTTAGAGACTGTAAAATAATTCATGGGAGAGATGATTATAAATAGAAAATTAAAATCTTAAGAATTAGAAGGGAACTCTGAGTGTATCGATTAGTACATGCTGGTGTCATACAGATCTTGAGGGCTACTGAGAGACACGGAGCTCTTTCATTCAGCAATAGAGATCTCAGGCTGCTGGACTATTTATAAGGTTTCATTAAGAGTTTTTGGCTCTTCTTTGACTGATGTTCACATTTTGTAGTGCTATCAGTATACTCCTTGCCCTAATAAGATACACGCTGAGAAACCATATCCCCATGTTTGTTATAATTATATCCAAGTCAAGAAAGAGCAAATAAAGGGGGGTCGAGAAGTACAAGTTTCCAGTTATAAACTAAATAGGTCATGCGGGTGTGAAGTACAGCATGGGGAATATAGTCAATAATATCGTATCAACTTTGTATGGTACAGATGGTAACTGGAATCATTGTGGTGATCATTTTGCAATGGGTACAAATGCCAAATCACTATGTTGTACACCTGAAACTAATACAATGTGGTGTGTCAATTAGATGTCAATTTTAAAAATAACTAAATATATATAAAAGAAAGAGCAAACAGACTCTGGGTAAGTATTCTAGGAACTCTCCCTTGTGGAAAGAGTAAAGTGTATGAATTTTACAGCACAGATTTTACAACACCTATTCTGACTTTTAGAAGACATTTTGACTTACACTTTCTTGGCTGTTTTCCCAAGAGTCGGATACATGACCTCCAGAAAAAAATGAGGTCTCATTATATTTATAGGAGCCTTTCTCCTATTATAGCTTTTAAAACAATGTTCTACATGTGATGTATACCTTGCTAGAATTTTTTCAGTATAGTTTTACTACCCCACCATGTCCAAGAGTCAGAACATGTCTCATAAAAAACCGTATGACTGGTTTGACTTCTGGAAATATCCTTCCTCCTTGATTAAGACCAATGAGGTAAACATGGTCGAGGTATCAGGAACACAAGCCTTGGCAATACTGTCTTCCAGAACATTAAAAACCAGATTTATGATCTGCTGACTTTAATGTGTTTCCTGAGCTTTGTCACCAGAGAAGTTAAGCTCTGGAAACAACGTATTTCTTTTCCAGGTTCATGGACATTCTTTCTATCAAAATGGCACAAGTTTCTCTGTGGCTTTTGTGAAAGACAGATGAGGGAATTCCTTGAAAATGAGGCCAAGGCAGCATAATGACAGTTCTGTTTGGGGGCGGGGTGGGGTTAGAATGGTTGGTGCCAATTTAAGGACACGTTATGACTGTAGAAGAAAAATGTTCTGAGGCCTGTCCGGTTCCACTGCTGAAAACTTGAAAAAGTAGCAGCTGAGTTTCAAGATGAATCTGTACATCATTAGCAGCTGCAGAAAAAGAGCTTGCGGTGAGAGCTACCAGCTGCTCTTGGTTTTCGTACCTTCCTGTCCCCCAACTCCATCTGCCTGTGTCTCCCCAGCTCTGAAGGAGACACACCACTCCCCTTCTCTATCCTGGTCCTAGAATAATGACACTTTCTGACAAAAGCTGAAGGCCTGTTTGAACTGCAATAAACTTTTGTTCCCCAAACTCCCTGTGGCTTCATTTTTACCCAAACTCTTCCCAGCACTTCTGTTCTGAAAAAAGGTAAACATTCCCTTTCCTCGCCAAACCTCTTTCGATGCCCTTGACCCCATTTTTTCCCTCCAGCCTCAGGGTCATTGTTCCACCAGTTTCCCCTCCTTTTTCCTATTATTCCTTCTCACGGACCTTTCTCCCATCTTACAAACCTGCTCCTTGTGCCGTGTCCTAAAAGCAAACAAAATCAAATCGAGGACAATACTGTTCTCTCCCCAAGCTTACTTCCTAAAGCAACTGTCAGCTTTTCCCCCGACACCAACAAAATGTTTTTATTTCCTCCACTTATTCTCCTGATTTGGAGAAGGTGGAATCTCCTCTCGCATCACTTTCACGTTTGTGTGTCATGCCCTTGTTCATAAGCCGCTGCCATCTAGGTGTATGGATTCAGCATTTCTACAGACCAATTCTCTAAAGAACTCTTAATCACCTCCCAGGAGCCAGATTTCTTTCTTTGGCCTATTTTCAGGCTTCATCCTATCTGATCTCTCCAACAATTAATACTCAGCGCTGTTGGTGATCCCTCTTTCTAAAAACGTCCTACTGTTTGTTCTCTGATGTTGAGCTGGTTTTTCCCCTGATGTTCCTCCTTTTCTCAGCTTCCTCTTTTTCCTCTTGCCTCTTAAATGTATGTATTCCCAAAGATCTGTGCTTCGTTTAAGCGTATTTATTCTATGGCGTTGAAGTTGGATTTTTATGCTGTCTCAGTTTCCTTTCTCCAATTCCTCAGCCCCCTCCTGGACCCATCATTCCACTGAGTGACCCCAAAGGACCCTTCCAGTCCTCGTTGTACTTGACTCCTCAGCAGATTTAGACACTGGTGACCGTTCTGCTCCCTTCCTTCTATTTCCCTGACACGTCATTCCTTCATTTCTTTCAATCTTTCTGGTGTCTTCCCTGGTCCTATGTAAGCCCTTCCTTTTCTACCAAAACATGAAATGTTCAAGTTCCTCAGGGACTCTACCCTTCTCACTGGGGACTCACTTCCAGCTTCAATTACCTGGATATGGAAGACTCACCAATGTTTACCTCTAGCCGACACTTCCTTGAGTTCCAGACACATGTCCACACAGTTTAGTATTAGTCTTGTTATAATCATTTCTAATAATTCTCATTGGAAGTTGGGCATAAATAAGGAATTTGCATTCTTACAGAATTAAGGCTGTTGACTTAACAAGTGTGAACACTGGTGTTCAGGATGGAAACACATGGTTTCTGAGGATTTCATCGTTTACCTCTGCAGTGTCACAGCTGATGTTTATACTAATGACCCTCATTGGACAAGAACACATTCTGCTTGGTAAAGTCTGTTTTCTACACAAGAATGTTTGTAATGTATTTTAGAAAGATTTTTCTCTAAAATAGTTAAAACATTTTTTAAAGTTCTAGGTATTTATCCTCAGTGACTTCACTTTGGGATGAAGTTGGCTAAGTGAGGTCTTGCTGAATGTCATCACATAGAAATTGGCACTGCCCACACAGGAGACAGGATGGCTATTTCATGAATTTCCTCTGAAGGATTATAGATGATGATCTATATTTAAAAGTGTAAATTGGTTCACAGTACGGCGCAGGAGGGCCTGTGAAAGTGACTCTAGGATTTCATTGTTACGGTACCTGCTGTCGGGGAGTTTGCATGGTGAGACTTCTTGGGCAGGTTGAAGATCTGTTCGCCGGGGTCGGGAGGAGGAATTGCATCTTGCCCTTGTCGTGCTTCTACGGGGTCATACTCCTTGCCATCGTAGTTAGCATCATAGAACTTCTTAAACCACTGAATAAAATCCAGGTTGTCCTGGAAACGCCCTTTCACGAGCTTTTCCACTGGAATTACCTGCAATATAAAATCACCTGGTGAGTCACGACCCTCAGCCTTGTTTGTATTGAATACAACTGAAGTGTTCCCTAAATATAACCTTACATCCGCAATTCATGTCTGCTGGCCTCTCCCCCAGTGTCTTAGCCAGTGGTACTCCAGAATTCATATAATTTTTCATTATATTAAAGAAAAATTAAAATGTCGTAGTTGGTTCTCTTGGAATATTTAATACATCTGAACAAACCACACGAAACAAGGAATACCCTGAGCTGTCAAGAGGGGCGAATCCTCTTCGTAGAATGTTTATTGCCAAAGCATATCCCCCCCAAAACATGGGTCTGGGATGTTGTGCTGTTTCAAGGTTGAAAGGTTTTCCTTATTTCTTTGTAACACTTGGTCTAGCTGTGTTGGAATAAGCTCTTAAAAGGACTGTAGCTCTTAGAGAGTACGAATGAATAAGACTCAAGTCAATGAAAACTCACACTAATCTAACGGTTCCTATGAAACAAAATGAGCTTTCATGGAGTGTCTTTACAATGTAGAGAGACAAGCATAAAATAAAAACAACTAACCACAATACAGGGCTCAGTAATTCATGGGTTAAACTGGAGCACAGTTAATGTGCCGGGGGGTACATGTCTTAAACAGGTTTCTTTTTGTATTTTGTAACTATCTTATCAAGACTGGGTGTAAATTAAGTGTTTTTAAAGGGCAGTCTAAAGAGCCAATCAGTATTCCCTTTCGAGGTCTTTCTTTTCATTGTACTATTTAAGTATTTTCATGTTTTCTGACTTATAAGTTTTGTTTATGCTGGTATTGTGATTGTTTTAGAAAGTGCCTTCTTGGAGCATAAGGCCCTTTAATTAACATGCTACTATATTTTGCTCTCTGCCAAACGTGAACATTTATAAACAGTTTTAGATGATGATGATGCATTAGCCATTCAAAGCAGGCACTTAACTTCTGTTGACTTAACTTAGCAATTCCTATCAAAATGAAAGTTCCGGGGTCATAAGTTCAAAATCTGAGGTGGCGAGGAAATATTTGCACATGTGCTTCCCACGTGCTGTCACAGGCTATGACAAACATGAACAGGGATCACTGTCTCTATACCAGGATCTTTGGGTAGAATCATAGCATATTAAGCTAGAGAGGCCAACAAAGGTCATAAAGGTCAGTGTTCCTCCAGTACAAGAATTTTATCTTCAAATTTCTTTTTTTCTTTTTTTGGGACACACCGTGGCTTGCAGGATCCCAGTTCCCTAACACAGGATTGAACCTGTGCCCTCGGCAGTGAAAGCTGGGAGTCCTAACCACTGGTCTGCCAGGGAATTCCCTATCTTCAAATTTCTTAACAATGGCTGACCCACTCTCTTGAGTGTACACTTCTACGGAGATATGGAGTCCCCAACTTTGTTACATAGCAAGTTCCGTCAATAAACCTATGAATGGGTGTTTCTTTCCTTTTTGATCTAGAAGCATGTATAGAAAAATGATACAGAAGTGTACAGAGAAGTGATGCTAATAAGGAAGAAGAATCTATATAACTCTGGTTTTGAATAAATACAGAAGGAGCTAATTGGAAATTAACCACAGCAAAGGATATCAAGTTGAAAAGGAGTCAAAAAATTAAAATGTTAAAGAGGATATATGTTTTGCAATAAAAATTGTGAGAAAATGAGAAGCCAAAATTTTCTTAATATTTTGATAAGAATGCTTTGATTTAGGAAGATATTAATCGCATAAATTAAAAAATATATACAGTTCAGCAAACTTTTCTTTCCTTTTTAACCTCTATCTCTTATAACCGAAAATTTAAATTTTTTTTTTTTTTTTTTTTTTTTTTTTTGCGGTACGCGGGCCTCTCACTGCTGTGGCCTCTCCCGTTGCGGAGCACAGGCTCCGGACGCGCAGGCTCAGTGGCCATGGCTCACGGGCCCAGCTGTTCCACGGCATGTGGGATCTTCTCGGACCGGGGCACGAACCCTTGCATCGGCAGGCAGACTCTCAACCACTGCGCCACCAGGGAAGCCCCCAAATTTAAATTTTTATTTCCATAGCCTATTTATTGCTACTATCTATGAAAAGAAAACTTTCTATTTCTCCCCTGCTGTTTTTTCTCTTTTCCCTTATTCAAAATTCATTTCTTTCCAAACTGTTCACTCCAAGAGCTATATCCTAAATAAAGACTATGAACGTAATATGTACTTGAATAGCAGGAAACATGCAGAGCCTGAAGGGGCTTCAGCAATAGTCCTCTATGGGGGAAAAAGGACTCTAGTCTAACTTCATTTGTATCACTCTAGAATAAAATTATGAAGTTCAAAGTGGGTGAAAGAATATTTTATGGACATTGAGTGAGAATCTGAGTGTATATACTGGACACTTTAACATGCAGTCCTCGCTTTAATTTCATAACCACAGGGAAGGGGGTTTTAGTCCCATTTTACAGATGGGTAAACTCAGACTCAAATAATTTAAATAACTTGCTCAAGTCATGGTGCTGGGATTCAAACCCGTGCCATTTCTACCGTACTATGCTATTTCTTCAAAGAAACAAAACACACAAAGAACCACAGTGGCATCTGGCAAAGATAAAGATTTCTCATCTGCAATGCTAATACAGAATAACAACATTTCAGCATTCATAATTTCTGTTAGCGTTTTTAGTCTAATGGCTACAAGTTTAGAAATCTCCTCAAATAAAAACCTCATGCAAATATGGGAAGTGAGGGTTGGTGCTTTATGCCCAGTACAGGACCCAACCTACTATAGTGATGTCAAGATATATCCCATTGACACATTTTTGGATGTTTGCATCTCTGCATAAAAACCATTTTAAGCAAAGACAATGCATTTTATGGAGGTACAAGTGTGTCTCCTACCTTATCAACATTCATTCGCTTAAACGATGCTTGCAGAAGCTTAAAATTGTGAATGTACTCATGTTCCAACTTCGCTTGAAATTTTACTTTCTTCAAACTAATGCAGCCAGGGAAGAGCATGTCCATGAACTGGCAGTAGGCTGCTCCTGGAAAGAGACAAGAAAAGGACCAGTGTGAGTCTGACTGTACCACGTGCGACTGAGGACTGCTGGGCAGGAGGGAGCTGGGAGCCCAGAGCCCTCAGCCCTCCTGCCGTGTGTGCTCCTCTCCTCATTGCACCCACATCTCCTCATCCACCAGGGGAGGGTGCTGGTGGGCAGGGACGTGCCTTGATGCAGCTCCTGCCACTTCCCCATCCCTAACCACTGTGGTACCGATGCTGTTCACCAGAGCATCACCAGATTCCACAAACAGTGAACAGAACTTCATTCTTCAACACCAAGGAAATCAGTATATGAACAACTCTTCTTAGCTTCTATCAGAAAAAAAAGGAACATATTTTTCCTTCCATCTAGCTGCTACTGGCTCCAAATCATTAAAATACATAAGAGAAAAATAGCAGAAAATTTCAACATGAGCAAACTACATGAAATATGGAGCTCAAAAAAATATGCATACGCCGCCCGAGCTGTTTTATGTCCACCCTGCAAAATGACTGAGGTGAAACCGTTTAACGAAGCCAACTAACACCAAAAACAGTTGTATACCAATTTAATTTCAGTCCAGAGCAATGAGGTTCCTATATTAACATGAAGGATGGAGACATGGAGACTCTGAAACTTACAGAAGTTCAGAGTCATGCTAGTTATGACTGAGAAATAAAAATAACAGACATGTTCAATGAGTTCCCTGAGGAAACAGTCATAGAAAAAAGGATATTAGTAAGTCTTTCATACATATATATATAACTTTTATGCAGAACTCTTAGATCATAACAATATCAACTAGAAAATCCCATACATATCGACTCACAAAGGCTAAAGGCATTTAGAAATTCCAAGCCAGAATGATTATTTTTCTTTTACAAGTAGGAAAAGCAATTGAGTGGTGAGAATGGAACAAATGGCCATTTCTGTGTTCTTTCTTTCTTTGCTTCTCCAGATCTCTTGGTCTGTTTCTGTAACGTGTCAACGATATGCCTTTCTGAACATAAAGGGTTCTCCTCCATCCTTTGGTATCAAGGTTTCTGTGGGGAGCCTTTCATTCTGTTTGGGCGACTCACCTTTACGCAGGAAGAGCCCACTTGGTCTCTTGTGTCAAATAGATGTTGAGCATCCTTTACTGAGATAGGAATCCCAGGAAAGAGGGAACCAGATATTAAGAATCTAAAGGCTGCTACAACAGGAAATGGTGGGGCAACTCATTATTTGTAGGCAAGAGTATAAAGTGATGAAATATAGGCCACAATAAACATTACCTCCAGAATCCTTATATCTGTGATGCTTTCCTTTAGATGCCAATACCCTAAGTACAAACTGGTACTTTTGTAGTCAAGCAGATGGGTTCTCTTAAAAACAAGACAAAATAAAACAAACCAAAACAAAAAACACTGGAGGAGGTGAGAGAAGCATCAATCTTGGGGGGCATTCTTACAGCCATCATCCAATTATTCAGGTCCTCCTTTTGAAGCGCCACCAGATGGAGCCAATACCAAAAGCCATTCAACATGATTTTTATACAGATGGGGGTGTCTACACACAAGTGTCTCATTACCTGCTCTTTAAAGAGTTATTTTCACTTTTGTAGTGGTTAGCATAAAATTTACTTATGGAGACACCGGCATCTATGTGTTCGTACAAATCCAGCAAGCAAATCTTCCAAAATTAAAAAGCAATAACAGCTTTTGAAACAAACAAAAAAAACCCCACCAAACTGGAATACAGAGCGTGAAGGAAGAAATGAAAAATCATCGCTGGTCTCATCATCCAGAGAAAACCACTGTTAATATTCTGGCATATAACATTCTATTTTTTAAAAAATTTAACAGACCATGGTTCCCTTTCTGGATCATTAAATATTCGCTACTGACATTTTTAATGGCCGTCTGATTTTTATATCATGCTTAGCAACTTTCCCAAGCCAAGATTACATAAATATTCATGTGTATTTTCCTTAAGTACTTTTATGGTCTCAAGTTTCACATTTACATTCTGAATAGACGTGGAATTTATTTTGGCCTATGATATAAAGGACGGTTCTAATTTTAGTTATTCCAAATGTTAGTGGAAATTTTTGGCTCCCCAGCATTTGGACACCTTCCTATCTGACTTGATGCACCAGGGCCCTGCCTCTCACCACAGTACCGAAAGTGGGCAGATATCCCTTTCCCAACACCCAGGGTAAGATGCAGGCCTGTGACCTAGGCTCTGCCTTTGGATGCTCTTGCCCGGGTCTCAGAGTCTTAAGGGAGTGAGTGAAACATGCAGGGATCATTAGAAGTTGGTCATGGTGGCAGCGGTGGGATCTAGCAGATGCTTCAGGAGCACAGCAGTATCCTAACCATCCTAGTCCAGTGGCTCAAGGGAGGATCTACTCCTAGTTTCTTCACATCTTTTGGATGCTGTCACCTTCTGAGCTTGGTTCCCCACTGACTGTGAGAGCTGCCCAATGTGATTTCTGTAAATCTGTCTCTGCTTAAACTTGCCAGAATTATTTTCTGCTATTTTCAACCACAATTGCTGACTGATAAAATTAGCTAGGTGTTGAACACCATAATTTCATAGATAATCTATACTTTTCCCACTGAGGAATCACTAATTTTACTCTCTCTCTGACTTTCCAAATACATGCATTTAAAGTGTCTTCAAGGTTTTTTTTTGGGGGGGGGGCAGGTCCTGTCCCCATGATAGTTTCACAGTCTTCATTATTTAAATACATATATAATATGTATTACTATCTGTAGAATAATTTCTCCTCTCCTTTTTCTCAAAATTTTCTTAAATTCTGTCATGCATTCGTTCTTTCCATTATAATTTTGAATTATAATGGCATGAAGAAACTAGATCTTCATTCATGGCATGAAGAAACTAGATCTTAAAAATTTAGTCATTTATTGAGATAGCCTCATCCACCAGAGGGCAGACAGCAGAAGCAAGAAGAACTACAATCCAGCAGCCTGTGGAAAGAAAACCACATTGACAGAAAGACAGACAAAATGAAAAGACAGAGGGCTACGTACCAGATGAAGGAACAAGATAAAACCCCAGAAAAACAATTAAACGAAGTGGAGATAAACAACCTTCCAGAAAAATAGTTCAGAATAATGATAGTAAAGATGATCCAGGACCTAGGGAAAAGAATGGAGGCAAAGATGGAGAAAATGAAAGAAAGGTTTAACAAAGACCTAGAAGAATTAAAGAACAAACAAAGAGAGATGAACAATACAATAACTGAAATGAAAGATACACTAGAAGGAATCAATAGCAGAATAACTGAGGCAGAAGAATGGATAAGTGTCCTGGAAGACAGAATGGTGGAATACACTGCCACAGAACAGAAAAAGGAAAAATAATGAAAAGAAATGAAGACAGCCTAAGAGACCTCTGGGACAATATTAAATGCACCAACATTCACATTGTAGGGGTCCCAGAAGGAGAAGAGAGAGAGAAAGGACCAGAGAAAATATATGAAGAGATGATAGTTGAAAACATCACTAACATGGGAAAGGAAATAGCCACCCAAGTCCAGGAAGTGCAGAGTCCCAGGCAGGATAAAGCCAAGGAGAAATACAACGAGACACATAGTAATAAAATTGACAAAAATTAAAGACAAAGAAAAATTATTAAAAGCAACAAGGGAAAAACAACAAATAACATATAAGGGAACTCCCATAACGTTAACAGCTGATTTCTCAGCAGAAATTCTGCAAGCCAGAAGGGAGTGGCATGATATATTTAAAGTGATGAAAGGGAAGAACCTACAACCAAGATTACTCTACCCAGCAAGGATCTCATTCAGGTTCAACAGAGAAATCAAAAGCTTTACAGACAAGCAAAAGCTAAGAGAATTCAGCACCACCAAACCAGCTCTACAACAAATGCTAAAGGAACTTCTCTAAGTGGGAAACACAAGAGAAGAAAAGGACCTACAAAAAACTAACCCAAAACATTTAAGAAAATGGTAGCAGGAATATACATATCGATAATTACCTTAAATGTGAATGAATTAAATGCTCCAACCAAAAGACACAGGCTCACTGAATGGATACAAAAACAAAACCCATATATATGCTGTCTATAAGACACCCACTTCGGACCCAGGGACAAATACAGACTGAAAGTGAGGGGACGGAAAAGATATTCCATGCAAATAGAAATGAAAAGAAAGCTGGAGTAGCAATACTCATATCAGATAAAATAGACTTTAAAATAAAGAATGTTACAAGAGACAAAGAAGGACACTACTAATGATCAAAGGATCAATTCAAGAAGAGGATAAAACAATTATAAATATATATGCACCCAATATAGGAGCAGCTCAATACATAAGGCAACTGCTAACAGCTATAAAAGAGGAAATCGACAGTAACACAGTAATAGTGGGGGACTTTAACACCTCACTTACACCAACAGACAGATAATTCAGAAGAAAATTAATAAGGAAACACAAGCTTTAAATGACACAATGGACCAGATAGATTTAACTCATATTTATAGGACATTCCATCCAAAAACAGCAGATTACACTTTCTTCTCAAGTGCACATGTAACATTCTCTAGGAGAACGTACACACATCTTGGGTCACAAATCAAGCCTCAGTAAACTGAAGAAAACTGAAATCATATCAAGTATCTTTTCTGACCACAGCGCTATGAGGTTAGAAATCAATTACAGGGAAAAATAACATAAAAAACACAAACACATGGAGGCTAAACAATACGTTACTAAATAACCAAGAGATCACTAAAGAAATCAAAGAGGAAATAAAAAAATACCTAGAGACAAATGACAATGAAAACACGATGACCCAAAACCTATGGGATGCAGCAAAAGCAGTTCTAAGAGGGAAGTTTATAGCAATACAATCCTACCTCAAGAAAGAAGGAAAATCTCAAATAAACAATCTAACCGTACACCTAAAGGAAGTAGAGAAAAAAGAACAAACAAAACCCAAAGTTAGTAGAAGGAAAGAATCATAAAGATCAGAGCAGAAATAAATGAAATAGAAACAGAAAACAATAGCAAAGATCAATAAAACTAAAAGCTGGTTCTTTGAGAAGATAAACAAAATTGATAAACCTTTAGCCAGACTCATCAGGAAAAAGAGGGAGAGGACTCAAATCAATAAACTTAGAAAAGAAAAAGGAGAAGTTACAACAGACAACACAGAAATACAAAGCATCGTAAGAGACTACTACAAGCAACACTAAGCCAATAAAATGGACAACCTGGAAGACACGAACAAACTCTTAGAAAGGTATAACCTTCCAAGACTGAACCAGGAAGAAACAGAAAACATGAACAGACCAATCACAAGTAATGAAATTGAAACCATGATTAAAAACCTTCCAACAAACAAAACTCCAGTACCAGATGGCTCCACAGGTGAATTCTACCCAACATTTAAAGAGCTAATACCCATCCTTCTCAAACTCTTCCAAAAAACTGCAGACGAAGGAACACTCCCAAACTCATTCTACAAGGTCACCATCACCCTGATATCAAAACCAGACAAAGATACTACAAAAAAAAGAAAATTACAGACCAATATCACTGATGAATATAGATGCAAAAATCCTCAACAAAATACCAGCAAACAGAATCCAAATACACATTAAAAGGATCATACACCATGAATAAGTGGGATTTATTCCAGGGATACAAGGATTCTTCAATATACGCAAATCAATCAATGTGATACACCATATTAACAAACTGAAGAATAAAAACCATATGATCATCTCAGTAGATGCAGAAAAAGCTTTTGACAAAATTCAACACCCATTTATGATAATAACTCCCCAGAAAGTGGGCACAGAGGGAACCTACCTCAACATAATCAAGGCCATATACGACAAACCCACAGCAAACATCATTCTCAATGGTGAAAAACTGAAAGCATTTCCTCTAAGATCAGGAAAAGACAAGGATGTCCACTCTCACCACTATTATTCAACATAGTTTTGGAAGTCCTAGCCACAGCAATCAGAGAAGAAAAAGAAATAAAAGGAATACAAATTGGAAAAGAAGAAATAAAACTGTCACTGTTTGCACATGACATGATACTATACATAGACAATCCTAAAGGTGCCACCAGAAAACTACTAGAGCTAATCAATGAATCTGGTAAAGTTGCAGGATACAAAATTAATGCACAGAAATCTCTTGCATTCCTATACACTAACAACAAAAGATCAGAAAGAGAAATTAAGGAAACAATCCCATTCACCATTGCAACAAAAAGAATAAAATACCTAGGAATAAATCCACCTAAGGAGGTAAAAGACCTCTACTAGAAAACTATAAGACACTGATGAAAGAAATCAAAGATGACACAGATGGAGAGACACATACCATGTTCTTGCACTGGAAGAATCAATATTGTGAAAATGACTATACTACCCAAAGCAATCTACGGATTCAATGCAACCCCTATCAAATTACCAATGGCATTTTTTACAGAACTAGAACAAAAAATCTTAAAATTTGTATGGAGACACAAAAGACCCCGAAGAGCCAAAGCAGTCTTGAGGGGAAAAAACGGAGCCGGAGGAATCAGACTCCCTGACTTCAGACTATATTACAAAGCTACAGTAATCAAGACAATATGGTACTGGCAGAAAAACAGAAATGTAGATCAATGGAACAGGATTGAAAGCTCAGAATAAACTCATGCACATATGGTCACCTTATCTTTGATAAAAGAGGCAAGAATATACAATGGAGAAAAGACAGCCTCTTCAATAAGTAGTGCTGGAAAAACTGGACAGCTACATGTAAAAGAATTAAATCAGAACACTCCCTAACACCATACACAAAAATAAACTCAAAATGGATTCAAGACCTAAAAGTAAGACCGGACACTATAAAACTCTTAAAGGAAAACATAGGAAGAACACTCTGACATAAATCACAGCAAGATCTCTTTTGACCCACCTCCTAGACTAATGGAAATAAATACAAAAATAAACAAATGGGACCTAATGAAACTTAAAAGCTTTTGCACAGCAAAGGAAACTATAAACAAGATGAAAGACAATGCTCAGAATGGGAGAAAATATTTGCAAATGAATCAACAGACAAAGGATTAATCTCCAAAGTATATAAACAGCTCAGGCAGCTCAATATTAAAAAAACAAACAATGCAATCAATAAATGGACAGAAGATCTACACAGACATTTCTCAAAAGAAGACATACAGATGGCCAAGAGGCACATGAAAAGATGCTCAACATCACTAATTATTAGAGAAATGCATATCCAAACTACAATGAGGTATCACCTCACAGCAGTTAGAATGGGCATCATAGAAAATCTACAAACAACAAATGCTGGAGAGGGTGTGGAGAAAAGGGAACCCTCTTGCACTGTTGGTGGGAATGTAAATTGATAGTAGCCATTATAGAGAACAGTATGGAGGTTCCTCAAAAAACTAAAATAGAATCATCGAATGACCTAGCAATCCCACTACTGGGCATATATCCTGAGAAAACCATAATTCAAAATGACACATGCACCCCAATGTTCATTGCAGCTCTATTTACAATAGCCAGGTCATGGAAGCAACCTAAATGCCCATCAACAGACGAATGGATAAAGATGTGGTACATATATACAATGGAATATTACTCAGCCATGAAAAGGAATGAAATGGGGTCATTTGCAGAGATGTGGATGGACCTAGAGACTGTCATACAGATTGAAGTAAGTCAGAAAGAGATAAAGTAATATCGAATATTAACACATATATGTGAAATCTAGAAAAATGGTACAGATGAACCAGTTTACAAGGCAGAGACAGAGATGTAGAGACAGAGATGTAGAGATAGAGACAGAGATGTAGAGAACAAACGTATGGACACCAAGGCGGGGAAAGCGGGGTCGGCAGGGGGTGGTGGGATGAATTGGGAGGTTGGGCTTGACATATATACACTAATATGTATAAAATAGATAACTAAGAAGAACCTGCTGTTTAAAAAAATAAATTCAAAAAAATTTAATCATTTATTATGTAATGATAGAGGTTTATTGAAATATAATTCATATACCATAAAGTTCAATCTTTTAAAGTTTATAATTCAGTGGTTTTTAATATATTCACAGAATCATGCACCTATCACCACTCTCTAATTCCAGAAGATTCTCATTAGCCCCCCCCCCCCCAAACAAACCCCATACATATTAGCAGCCACTCTTGATTCTCTCCTCCCACCGGACCCTGGTAACCACTAATCTATTTTCTGTCTCTACAGATTTACTTATTTTGGCCATTTCATATAAATGCAATCATAAAATACGTGGCCTTTGTGTCTAGTTTCACTCACTTAGCAAAATCTTTCCCAGGTTCATCCATGTTGTGGCACATATCAGAATGTCATATTCCTTTTTATGGCTGAATAATATTCCATTGTATGAATGTAACACATTTTATTGATTGACTCATCAGTTGATGAACATTTGAGTTGTTTTCACTCTGGGGCTATTATTAGCAATGCTGCTATAAACATTCATGCAGATGATTTTGTGTGAACCTAATTTTCAATTCTCTTGGGATATACCTAGGAGTGGAAAATGGTACCACTGTGTTTTAACATTTTGAGGAACCGCCAGACTGTTTTCCAAAGCAAGTGCTCCATTTCACACTCCCACCAGCAACATATGAGGGTTCAAGTTTCTCCAGATCTTCACCAACACTTGTGTTTTTGATTCTAGCCATCCTAGTGTGTGTAAATTTTGATTTGATTTCCCTAATGGCTAATGATGTTGAACACCTTTTTCATATGCTTTTTTACCATTTGTATAACTTCTTTGGAGAAATGTTTATGCAAATCCTTTGCCCATTTTTAAAGTGGGTTAAATGCCTTTTTGTTGGTGAGTTATTAAGAGTTCTTTCTACATTTCGGATACAGGTCGCTTATCAGATATCTGATTTGCAAATATCTTCTCCTGTTCTGTGGACTGTCTTTTTCTTGATGGTATCCTTTGAAGCACAAAACTTTTTCATTTTGATGAAAACTTTATCCATTTTTTCTTTTGTTACTTGGCTTTCGTCACATCTAAGAAACCACTGCGTAATCCAAATGCATAATGATTTCACTTACATTTCTTCTAAAAGTTGTACAGTTTAGTTCTTACATTAAGGTCAATGATCCATTTTCAGTTATTTCTTCTATATGGTGTGAGGTTTGGATCCAAACTTCATTATTTTGCATGTGACCATTCAGTTATCCCAGCACCATTTAATTATCTTGGCACTCTTGTTAAAATCAATTCATTATAAATATATGGGTTTATTTCTGGACTCTCAGTTCTATTCCATCTATACACCTATCCTTGGGCCAGTAACACTGTCTTGATTACTGCAGGTCTGTAGTCAGTTTTGAAATCAAAAGTAGAAGTCCTGGAACTTTGTTCTTCCATTTGAAGATTGTTTCAGCTATTCTGGGTCCCACGAATTTACCTATTAATCTCAGAATCAGCTTGTCAATTTGTGTAAAAAGGTAGTTGACTACGTCTGCATCTCTATTCCTGCCCTGCAAAAAGGTTCATCTGTACCATTTTTCTAGATTCAACACAGACACGGGGTGGGAGGGAAGGGGCGAATGGGATGAATTGGGAGATAGGAATTGACATATATACACTACCATGTGTAAAACAGATAGCTAGTGGGAACCTGCGGTATAGCACAGGGAGCTCAGCTTGCTGCTCTGTGGTGATCTAGATGGCTGGGATGGGGGGTGGGGTGGGAGGGAGGTCCAAGAAGGAGGGGATATATGTATACATATAGCTGATTCACTTTGTTGTACAGCAGACACTAACACAACATTGTAAAGCAACTATACCCCAATTAAAAAAAGAAAAAGAAAAAAAACACAGAATGTTCTTTGTGGGGAAAAAAAAAAGTATGAGATTTTGACAGGGACTGAATTGAATCTAGAGATTAATCTGGGGAGTACTGCCATCTTAACAACATAAAGTTTTCCAATCCACGAACATGAGATATCTTTCCACTTAAGTTCCTCCAATGATATTTTAAAGTTTTTAGTATATAAGTCTTATACTTCTTTGTTAAATTTATTCCTATTGTATTCTCTTTAATGCTACTTTAAGTGGAATTGTACTCTTAATTTTATTTTTGGATAGTTAATTAATGTTAATAAGGTTGATTTTGGGGTACTGATCTTGTATCCACCAACCCTGCTTAACTGACTTATTAGTCGTAATAGTTTTTTGTAGGTTCCTTAGGATTTCTACATACAAGATCATGGCTCTGCAAACAGAGATAGTTTTACTTCTTTCTTTCTAAGCTGAATGCCTCATTTCTTTTTCTTGCCCAATTGCCCTGGCCAGAACCTCTAGTAAAATGTTGAATAGAAGTGCCAGGAGTGGACATCCTGTCCCGTTCCTTGTCTTAGTGCGGAAGCATCTATTCACTGCTAAGTATAATAGCTATGGGTTTTTCATAGATAGCATTATTATCACACTGAGGAAGTTTCCTTCTATTCCTAGTTTTAGTGTTTTTAATCATGAAAGGGTATTGAATTTTGTCAAATGCTTCTTTAAATATCCACTGAGAGTATCATGTGGCTTTTGTCCTTTATTCTATTAATATGGTGTATAACACTGATTGCTTTTCATATGTTAAGACAACCTTGCATTAATCCTGTTTGATCATGGTGCATAATCCTTTTTATATGTTGCTGAATTTATTCTGCTAGTATTTTGTTGAGGATTTTTACGTCTATATTCATGAGAGATACTGGTCTATAATTTTTTTGTGATGTCTTTGTTTGTTTGTTTGTTTTGGGCCACTCTGTGCCACATGTGGGATCTTAGTTCCCTAACCAGGGATCGAGCCCATGCCACCTGCATTGGAAGCACGGAGTCTTAACCAATGGACCGCCAGGGAAGTCCCTGGTTTTGTTATCAGGGTAATATTGGCCTCACAGAATGAGCTGTAAAGTGTTCCCCTCTCTTTTGCTTTTTGGAAGAGTTTTTAAAGGATTGGTGTTAGTTTTTCTTTAAATATTTGGTAGAATTCACCATTAAGTTATTTGGGTCTGGGCTTTTCTTTGTGGAAATTTGTATTGCAATTACTAATTCAATCTCTTGTTTTATAGGTCTATTCAGAATTTCTATTTAAGTAGTTTATGTCTTTCTAGGTATTTATCCATTTCATCTAGATTAGTGAAAATTATTGATTTTTAAACATTTACTTCTATTGTTACAGAGTTATTACTCATGAGTGCTAATAAATTTTCAGTTATGTCTCTGGTTTTCTAGGGCGAAATCAATGCAGAAAGTAATGCCTTTGTTATACCATATATACATGTATATGGTATACAAAAAATATGTACTAACTACCTTTCCAACCACCATGGAGATAATAAAAATGGTTTCCTTCTTTGATTAATATGATCAGTCATAATCATTGATTTCCTAATGTTGAATCATCTTTGCATTCTTAGACTAAGTCCTACTTGGTAATGTTTACAAAGTCTTCATTACAGTGCTGGTTTAGATTTGCACACTCATAAGTGAGACTGTGTGCAACATTTATTGTGTGCTTTTGTCTTATTTTCTTATGGCTCTTTTAAGTTTAAAAAATAAATATAAAATATGGGAGGGACTTCCCTGGTGGTGCAGTGGTTGGGAATCCGCCTGCCAATGCATGGGACACAGGTTCGAGCCCTGGTCCGGGAAGATCCCACAAGCCGTGGAGCAACTAAGCCCATGTGCCACAACTACTGAGCCTGCGCTCTAGAGTCCGTGAGCCACAACTACTGAGCCTGCATACCACAACTACTGAAGCCCACGCGCCTAGAGCCCGTGCTCCGCAACAGGAAAAGCCACCACAATGAGAAGCCCACACACCGCAATGAAGAGTAGCCCCCACACACCGCAACTAGAGAAAGCCTGCACGCAGCAACGAAGACCCAACGCAGCCAAAAATACATAAATAAGTAAATAAATAAATAAATTTTAAAAAATTAAATAAAAACTTGAGTGCTAAAGTTAAAAAAAATTTTGATTAGAATCCTAACTGCACAACTTGCTACCTGTATGTCCTGGGCTTTTCACACCTTCCCTATGCATTTCAGAGCCCCATGAGCATCAAATAAGCTGACTAATTTTTTCAATAAACAATGAAGAAAGGGTGGATCACATTAAGATTTCCAGTAAATGGTATGTTATATGATCATTTAGGTATAATATCGTATGCCATCTTCTAGAGTCAAAGGAGCCTCTGAGAATTTTTAAGAATTATCTTATTGACTTTGTGAACTATGCTAAAGATTTCTTGCTATTGCCTCTGGTTATGTCCATTTGGGTATTTTCAACTTCCATTCCTCAAATATCTAGTGCTTAAAGAGACATCAGGAAAAGGATACCTTGACATTAATTTTTGCTACTAAGAACATCATCAGTGGTTCTTGCAGAGCAGGAAACCACACTCAGGCATAACCTGAACAAGGCTGCCATGTTCTGATTCCCATCAAAGGTTGACCCGCCACCTCTTCTCTGGATCACGTCTCCCCTCCCATTCTCGTTGATGTCATTCCTGCAACTATCCTCACTCTCTCTTGCAATGTCAATTTCTTTCCATATGGACTGTTCTTAACATGTGCAAACATGCTCTAGTATCATGTGACTGACAAAATAAGATTAAAAAGCTTCCTTAACTCCACATGATCCATTAGCTATTATGCTATTTATCTCCTCCTATACACAGCAAAACTTGACAAAACTGTCTATTTCCATTGTTTCAGCTACCATTCAAATCAGTTCTGTTGTCTTCCAATCTTACCCTGTTCTGGTCAAGGCCACCAATAGCTTCTCTGTTACTGAATCTAACAGTCACTTTTCTTTCTTCATCCAACTCAACCTCTGAATAGTATTTGGCTCTGGTGACCACTCCCTCCTTGAAATTCTGTATTTTATTCCTTAATTAGACAAAATGGGTACCAACTAACTTGAAAATTCAGGAATCACTGCCATTGTCCTGAAAGTCTAGCCAGCCACAAATTAGAATGCTCCTCATTGAGAGGTGTAGAGATTTTGGGGTCATTTCATTAATCTCGCAATAATGTGGGCCTACATTTTACACAGATCCCACTTTCATCGAATTATGCCAAGGCTGCCGTTATTCATGTACTGCCCCTTGCTAAGGATTCCACAGTGGTTCCTATGAAACCACTACAAAATCCAAACTCCTTCCCTGGACTGCAGTGTCCTGTGACCAGGCCTCTGTCCACCTCTCCCTGGAAGCTCCTTTCATACTGGCTTCCTTCTTACTCCATGTTCTTGCTATTCAGATCAAGGCTTGGACGTCACTTCCCCAGAGAGGTCCTTCCTGACCATGCCATCTGAAGTCACCCTCCAGTTACTCTACCACCTCATCTAGTTTTACGTCTGGTATTTTACTGTTAACTCATATGTTGGTTTGTGGTTTACTGCCCCCCTCACTGGGATGTAGGTTTCAAGAGAGTCTGCACTTTAATCGATCTTGGTCCCCTCTGTATCCAAGCCTTTACTGCAGTACCTGCCATAGTGTGGGCTTCAATAAACATCCGGTTAATGAATGGAGGTCTACAAGTTGTGTAGCAGTTGAACCACAACAAGGGATGGTAAATGATAAAATTCTAATGTTACCAAAGTCCCAAATATGAGGTATTCCTGGAAGAGTTGCTACATATTCTTTTAAAAATTGATGGGGTATGAATACATTAAAAACAGAACAAAATAAAACAAGCAAACAAAAACCTAACCAAAACAAGAGCCACTCTGGAAATCAGTCTTCAGTAAAGTGAAAAATAAGCTTCAAAAGGCAAAATATTAGATATCACACCAAAGTAAAAGCATTCCAAATTGTAGGATGTTGTGTTCACCAAGAGATCAACTATGATGGGCTATGCTCTAAGCCTATCAGCTCAAGGTGCTACTGCAGTTATGAAGGTCAGCAAGATTCTGGAAATAATCAGGAAATGAGTAGAAAAAGGGAAAAGCTTCTGTCTTTGTACAGTGCCATGCTATGCCTGTGCCTATAGTCCTAAGGATGGTTTCAGTTGTTATACATCAAAAGTGACATAATGGAGCTGAAAAACTTGGGGATAGGAATCTAAAAGGAACAGTTGGGGCACTGTATAAAGGCAGAACTCAAAAATGAATCTCCACACTCAAAAGATTTGAGGATGTATGATTTCCGTGTATGAAATCATGAAAAGCAGGAGAAGACAAATCATCTCATTTTTAGCAGATCCCAGGACCTCAGGAGAAGAATATCAGGATAAACTGACATTTTTAAAAGGAAAATTTCAGATAACAAAAGGGAAAGGAAATATGACTTTATAAGTTTATGGACTGCATTATGCCAAGAAATATAAGAAATGAAAACACCTACATTTGTATAAAATCTATTAAAGCTTCCATATCTATTTTAAACATTCTGAACCCCACAGAGATAAGTATTTTTAATTATCATCATCCTATTTTAGAGACTTGGGAACAGGCTCAGAAAGTCATTCAGCTAACAAAAGTAACAAAAGTAGAATTTACACTCTGTTCTGAACTCCAGTTAAAATTTTTTTTTCTTCTTCTCTATGCTGCTTCTAGGGATTATAAAATTTTAGGGTTCAAAGAGAGTTTAGAAAATTTGCTAGATTAGAATTTTATAAGGAGTCACAAAGGAAACTGCAAGAGAACATATGAACCTTTCAGACTGACAGGAGGAGTGTCAGCCATACGTTTCCTCCTCATAGAACAATCCTGGGCTAGACAGATAGCTCATTAATCTGCTCCAAGGTCATGGTTTTATATTTTAGTATATATACTCATAATAACTTTATTTTACATATATAGTGTATATGTGTAAATATAATAAGCACATCCTTCCTCAATAATATATTACTATTCACTTTGTTGTACACCTGTAACTAATACAACATTGTAAGTCAACTATACTCCAATAAAAATTAAAATAAATAACATTCTATATTCCTTGAAAAAAAATATATTACTGCTGTCAAGATTTCACAGTACTCTCCCAGAAGTGGGACACAATCTGTGGAGAAGATATCAAGCTATTTTGGGTTCAGCCACGAACCGCTACTCAAATTGCCCATCTGATTTTCTCCCAGGCCAAATAAAACAAACAGCAGCCCTTATACAGAAAAGCCTATGTCACTGAGGTCTTCAGTTACTACTTTTCTACAATCTTACTTGGTACCGATGAAGGGTCAGAAGAAAAGAACGACAACGTCTATTCACTGGACACATCTATGCCATTATACCTTTAATTACAGAAATCATTACAGGCAAACAACTTTTTAAAAAGCTTATTCTCTCAAACTAATATCAGTGAGGACCAGGGAGGGAGCGGGAAGGATAGAGAACCAGACTGTCGGAACTTGGATCTAAGCCCCAATCATCTTGAACGGACTGTGACATGTCATCACACCCTTCTAAGCCAACAGTATTTCTAGCTGCAAAATGTCTGGTCTGGACAGATCTCTAAGCTCTAAAATTAGATGATTCTCTAATTCAAAGTCCATCACCAACTTGTCTTTTAAGGGATACTTGATATTTCTGCTAATTAGGATGCAACAATGTCTTTCATCCTCCCATGACTAAGACTTTTGCCAGCGCGCCTGCTTGTAGCCATCACCGTCCTTTGCCACAGTTGCTGTAGGAGCCAGGAGTACACAGCTGCACCTGGAGGGGTGCTCCCAGGAGCACCCAGTCATGCCCTTCCCAGATTATATCTTCCAGGTACTCCTCTCCGAGCTCTTGATATTAATACACTCAGCAACATAACCATATTTTCTGTCATCTTCAGCAGCTGACTATTAAATATCTTTCCTGTTAGAATATTGTTTTTACACATAATCACAAAATCATTTCAGTTCTGTTTTCGCATTAAGCCCCGTCTTTCCTGGAACTGATCTCACTGCAGAACTGCATATGTTACCAAAGTCCAAACCTCATGCTGAAGGCAGTATTTCCCTTTGGGAAATCAGGGCTTCCTAACGAGGAAAGTGAGGCTGCAAAACGCAGGGGTACATATTTCCAACACATCAGCAGAAATCGCTCTACCTACACAAACAGAAGGCTTGAAGAGCTTAATGGCAACTGTGAGATAATAATGCTCTGAAACATTAACATTTTAAAGGAATTTAAAATCCCAAACTTCAACTGCATTTTTCTAATACAACAAAAATATGCTGAAATTGGTAGTAGCTCTGTGCTGTTTTTATAGGCATCTTTCACATTCCTGGCATGAACAGCAGCTTCATAGCTTCAGTTACCACAGTATTATGTAACTCTGTGAAAGTGAACTTAGAACACTGTCTACTTCACCTGCCCCAAGTCACAAATGCAAAAATAAAGATCTGCAGTTCAGAAACATGGTTTCAACTGAGCTTCTTGCCGGGAATTCCCACGGTCCTCAACTGGGCTTCCTACTTCCTCTCACTGCTTGGAGTTATGTCAGAAACTTTTAATTCAAATTTTAAATGAGTCTCAAAGACAAATAGCTTTCAAACCAATTCCTTGAAGAGGAAAAGGAGTTAGAACCAGCAGGAAGATTTCAACTCCCGCAGACCTAGAGACAGAAGGCTTCTGTGGCTTGTGCCGAGTGCTGAAAGCATGCTCTCCGTGCCCTTCTCCACACTCAGAGGAAGCTGTCAAAGGACATTTTCATCACCTTTCTTTTATAGAAAAAGAAATAAGCCAGTAATCATTATTCCGGCAGATGGATTTTTAAGAGTATCAGCAGATATATTAAAAATCCTTGTTAAACCACGTGGCTGGGCTTTCATCTGATACATGCCCTCAAGTTTTACTGATTCATATGATATCAAACCTTTTTAAGAATCTTATACGGCTGCAGCAAATTGCAGATAAAGATACCAATGTTCCCTGTTCACAACCTGCCTTCAAAACCCAGGAGTACTTTTTAAAAAGTAACGTTACCTTTAAATCAGATTTTTATTAAGAGACTTGCAGAACAATGTTAAAAGGGACACCTTCCATACAGATAATCGATCAGATATTAAGATCAATGTACTGAGTTGATTTAGTGCTTCTTCATCAAAACATCATGGAAGAATGAAGACTGTTTTCCTCTATCTTTCAATAGGAAATTTCAATGTAGTAAAAATCTACATACCAAATAGCCCTTGATTAAGATTTAGGTACCAATATTTTTATTTAAAAAGTAAATTTTAGAGAAATAATTAGATGATAACAGATAGAAATACATAATACTCAGAACAGAGCTGGTACTTTAAGAGTGGTATTTGTGAAAATAATTTTCATAGAAATTAACTGCAACTCTATCTGTGTTGAAAACTGGAATGCAAAGCACGCTAAAGTCTAACTGGACTGTTTACAGTTGTTTTATTCAACGAAATCATAATTACCCTGTAACTTATCATCTTGCATTTGAGTGCCTTAGGGAAAAATATAAAACTCCAAATGTGCCTGTGGATGCAGACAAAGATTCAGTCAATTGAAACAAGAAAGAAATGGCAGAAATACGAAATCATCGTATTGGTCTGAAAGATTTCTTTTTAGCTGCTAATTGACGACCCAGAGCTGGGTGTTTGGTTTCACTTCTAGTTTCTAACACCAGTGATTTCCTTTAGGGTAACGTGCTCATCAAATTTTACCCAAACAAGCTGCCTGACATATGCAGCTTCGTACCATAAGATTTGGCTTCTACGTGGGAATCATGAATGAAGCAAGGGGGAGAGGCACTTGGCGCGCAGGCAGGAATGGTGTGCAGGACAAAATGTCACTGGCTCCCAGGGAGTCTGATACCGAAACTGGCAGCGAGACATACCGAAGGCTGAAGGCCTAGAATAGAGCTGAAGTTAGAATTTGGCATTCCAGACAGAGAAGGACAAGGAGGCACCGAAAAGCCTTTATTGTGAAAAACAAGGAAGAAAGGTACATATGAAACCCATTCCGAAGGGGTCAGTTTTCTCATTAGGGTGATCAAAACAGAAAGTTCTATAAAGCTGTAGTATCAGAGGATATAAACAGTTTCTCTGTGTCTCCATTCAGGTATTTTCACACATTTGTTTGTATTACCTCCTCTACTTGAATGGACAAAAAGTTTTTTCTTTAAGTACTGAAATTACATGTGTGACTATGTAAAAATGCAAGATTTAAATTAAGAAAAGCTTGAGGAGAAGGTAAGAATCTGAAAAGATAGATTTCCTATCTGATTTCTGTGGTTACAGGCTAAAGAAACGCCCACCTTTAGGTGGCACAGAGGGATGTCACTTTGTTTATGAATCAATGAAAAACCAATAAACCAACAACTACTTATTGAGGAATATGATTTTACTCTTAAAGGACCAAGGAATTTAGTTTTGAGAGACCAGAGAAACACACATGGAAAAACTAGCAAAAGTACAAAACAACTCTAAGTGTTAACCTATGAGACACAGAAATACTAAAGGAGTTAGTTAAAAAATTCTGCCCAATAAACTCCCCCAAAAGAGTAATCAATATTAACAAATGAAGTCAAGTCAAACTTGCATGGTCATTTCCAGTCCTCAAGGACCTTGACCTCTAATGTTGAGGTTACAGGTACTCAACGACCTTAAGACTTGAAGAGGGAGCACACAGAGTTTGTTGAAGGAATGGGCTGGAAGGTGGCGTTGGAGATGGTCCTCAAAGGAGGCATTCCAAGCAAAAATGGGGAATTACAACATCTGATGAAAGACGAGTTTGGGCAAATGCAGGCTATAGGTAGGGGAGTCATGGGGGTAGATGCTAGAAAGATGGTTGCAGCCAGACTGTTCAAGGCTTTAAAAGCAGCAGCTTAATTTAATTTGGTAGGTAGTGGGGAACCAATGCTTATTTCTTGGCACAAGTATCTTTAGAGAAGAGTCCTAAATTGTGCCATTTTAAAGCTCCAATTGTAAGAACATATCTATTTTAGGGACAAATGAGATTACAGATAAGTAAACTAAAGCTGTCCATCTACAGGTGAATGGATAAAGAAAATGTACACACACACACACACACTGGAATATTACTCAGCCATAAAAAAAGAATGAAATAATGCCATTTGCAGTAACATGGATGGACCTAGAGATTATCATATTAAGGGAAGTAAGTCACAAAGATAAATATCATATGATATCACTTATATGTGGAATCTAAAATATGACACAAATGAACTTATTTATGAAACAGAAACAGACTCACAGACATAGAGAACAGACTTGTGGCTGCCAAGGGGGAGGGAAGGATTGGGAGTTTGGGATTAGCAGAGGCAGACTATTATATATAGGATGGATAAACAAGGTCCTACTGTATAGCAGGGAACTATATTCGACATCCTGTGATAAACCATAATGGAAAAGAATATGAAAAAGAATATATATAACTGATCACTTCATTGTACAGCAGAAATTAACAGAACACTGTAAGTCAACTATACTTCAATAAAGTTTTTTTAAAAATCCCTAAAGGTTATAAACTTTTCCCAATTTTTCAGGGAATTTCTACTGAATCATTGCTCATATCATTCTATCAACAGTTCTATATGCAGGCCACTATGTGAACTCTGGGTATCATAGCTGATGAAGAGGCTTTTAGTATAGTGGAAGATGCAGTGGTGTGAACTGACCAGCATAAACCCGCAGTCCATTTCTACACTATGGACCACTCGCTCAGGTTGCCTTTTGAATGGCTAAAGTCACTGTCCCTGGGACTGAGAGCTGCAGGGTTCTTCCCAGATCAAAGCCATTTCACCTGCTTTCCAAGGCTTGCAGGTGAGGGTTTCTTCTCTACTGCCACTCCCCATCACATCCAGTCTACTGGCTCTCACCAATACCAGTACCAATACCAATACCATCCCCTATTTTCCAGAGGTAAGCACTCTTCCCCACAGCTCCCTGAGAGGAGGCCTAGAGGCCACAGAAAGCCCAGAAGGCCAGGGGTGGTACCAAAGGAAGCCCCCAGCAATTACAGAGGAACTACCACGCAACATTCATGCAGACTGTGATACCTAAGACAGTATTTTTCTATAAGAAATTGCTTTCTGTATATTTTGCTGGCTAACCCCAGAACACTTTGCTTTTCTAAGCACAATTCTAGTATTAGGAGGAACCCAAATTAGTATGAGGACTGTATAAGTATTTACTTCTGAGATTCAATCATATGATCACAGAATAAACAGAAAGGCTGGAATTTAACTTGAGTTAAAAAAAAAAGAACAAAAAAGGCAGGAAAGGAGTTTTTTTTAAACACTGAATTTAAACACAATTATGTGTAATTTTAAAGTTGCCATACACCATGAATTGTCATTACAAATGTAATCTAAAAGAAATCATAGTGGGGAAATGACCCTCCTTATGGAGGATGTCAAGAGGAACTGCAGGAAATTGTGCTGTCATGAGTTTCACATTTACATGCTTCTTATTGTCAAATAATTTGGTCATAAGAGCTTATGAGTGTTGATACTTGGATAAGAACAAACTTGCAAGGGAGGGGACAAATAAGAGAGGTAACTTGCAATCGGCCTGAATTATGTAATGGTTACAGGGTGGAAAAAAATCCAATCTGCGGAGTGATGGTTAGTTTAAGGGGTGCCAAGCAATTCAATTCTTCTGTTTCCAGGTATGTAATTCTAACATGCCCAAACATTTGACAGTGACTTCTGACACTCCTTTTTAAATAGTGTTTACATGGCTGATAAACTGTAAATTTAAAACACAATTTGGGAAAAAATAGGTTAGAAAAAATATTTCCTTTTGAAGAACAGCAGAACTCGAAGATGCTTGGCTTCATCATCTCAGTTGTGTAGAAACTGGACGGCCTACTACTGCTTCAGATATTCAGAGCACAGACTGCCCATTCGTGTTATAAGGCCATCTGATGGTGAGACAGGCTGGAGGACCAGGACTTTTTGTTCAGGGTCCTTGCTCCACCTTTGCTTTGCACTGGGGAAAGCTGAGAAAAAGGATCTTGAAAGCTCTGGATACAAATGTGTCAAAGGAGAACTTTGGTAGTAAAGGAATGGGTCCTAACTCAGTATAGTCTGTATTGCTTTTCGTACCTAGCTGTATCCCCAGATCCTGGCCCGCCTTCTGACACACTGTAGGCACTCAATAAATATCTGCTGACTTTAGGAATACATAAAGCGATATGTTAGAACATCAAAAAAATATCTGAATAGCACCTTTACTTGAAATCCCCAACTTTCTCTTCTCAGCCTGAATCTTATCTGTATGAAAAACCTAGTTAGGAGAGCATTTCAATTAAACTCCATTTCATAAATATTTATTGACCATCCACTAAATCTGCATGGCTGTTTGGCCAAAGACCCAAGAAGCTTTTCTAGGCTGACATCATTTCCCCTTTCTTCGAATACTACGGCATTTATTACCTGCCACTTCACTGCCCCCTCTTCTGCTGCCTTGAATCCTAACTTAGGTTTCAGAGTCTCATGTGCGCATGTACGTGCATAAAATGCTGCACCTTCTCTCTGCCTTGATCAAACGTTTTCTGCCTAAAATGTCACCTAAGTTTCTGCCTAAAATTTGCCACCTTTTACATTTGAACAGAAATTCCTCATTTGTTAAGTTTAGCCCAAACATCACCTCCTCTGTGGAGTTTTTCTGTTCCCAGTGCAGAATTAACTGTTTCACTATAATAGCTACAGAAGCCCCGCAGTAAGTTGGACTTGCATTTTAATTAGCGATCTCTCTTAGCTGACTGCTGGGTAACTCTTTAAGACCGGGGATGGGGTACAATTCATCTCTCTACTGGGCTGGCACAGTGTCCACTATGACTATAAACCACTGGCAGCTCTAGAATTTCCTCTATGGCAAACAGATACGGTAATAAGGGGACAGAACTGGATGGGAGACAGATGACTATTCTTAAATGTTGCACCAGCATGTCCCTTTGTACAAGACTGAGAAAACATCAACTTTTCATATGAAAGGAGTTGGAGAAGTACTGACAGAGGTGCTCAGCACAGCTACAGCAATCCAGGTTCACTGAACAGAATGAAATACATGGGAAACAGTGATTCCTTGAGTCGTAAATCCTTTGGGAGACCAAGCTGACAACGTTATCCTAGAAGATGTTCTTTTTTCTCAGTAGCATAGATATTGAGGAAATGAGGATGTTAATTGTCCTCTAAGGTCCAAGCTTATTAAAATAAGCCTGGGTTCAGCGTGAGGAAAGGGCCACATTCTTGGGCTTCAAATGTGCACGTGTCTCCAAGGAGCCATTATTTTGGTTACTGTTCCACTGACCAGGGATTATCCTGAGAGAACCGAATCGCTGCAGGTGGCAAACTTTCAGAGCCCCCTCATCTTGCTTGGAGGGCAAGAGAGTTTAGAGCAGGAGAGGAAGCAAGAAGAACAGACAGAGAGAAGGGGAGCCTCTTCCCCCACCCACTCTCAGCACGTAGAACTTGCTAAGAGCGGGAGCAAATGTATGTTTCTACTCGCATCTCGGCTACCTTTGGTAAGAAAGTTCTTGATGATGATACTAGGTCACAGTGTGCAATCAGCCGAATTACCAGATGTGTCTCATTACCTCAATTAGTAATTTAAAGGGTGGGGATGTGGACTTCTAACTCCTCTGTTCCTAGAGATGTTCAGTGGGCTCCTGATAAGTGGATATGGAAAAAAATCAAAAACGTGCACACGCACGCACCCCTCTTCCACATCTACAGCGGCTGCACACACGACGAACAAGGAGAGCGTAAGGCTGTGATCCAGGGAGGCCCCAGCTAGCATCAGCCGTGAACACTTGGCTTCTCTGGGCTTTTATCCCCTTATATAAAATAGGAATAAAAAAGTCCTATTCTTCTTCTGCACACAGTTGTTATAAGAATTAAAATAAATAATAAATATAAAAGCACAATGAAAATGCTAAAGGACGATACATAAAAGTTGAGGTCCTATGACATCATTTTGCCCCTAATGTACAAAACCATGTATTATGCGGCTGGTTAAAATAATTGGAGCTATAAAAATGAAGAGGATGGAAGGGGATTGTTTCAGCTATGAAATATGAATCTCCAAAATGCATGTTTGAGATTCAAAGGGCAAAGAACCAAAGAACAAAACGAGGTCCTTGGCCTCTCCTGCTAGCAAAGAAAGGGGATGAACACATTCCTAAGATCCTCCAGTTTATCGACTGAAAAACATTTGAGGGCTTCTCCAGTCCTTAAGTCTTTTCCCCAGATAAACATATGAGGTGCTTAAGTAATCCCAAATTCATTTATAAAAGGAAATGACTATTTTCCACCAATTTTCTACTCTTCCTGTTAAAGTCTTTAGATGATTTAAACTGAAGAGGAGAAAAGGGAAAGAAAAAAAATAGCAATATAAATACAAAATAATGTTTCATAAAGAATATATCCATCACATAAAGTAATAACATCTTTAGGAAAATCAAAATAACTTACAATGTGTTGGAACATACCTTTCTTTTTCCTTAAGATACTTGTTTTTAAAGATCTCGGTGAATGATTTCAAAATAAATGTATCATCATATGCTAAGCATCTTATCATAAAGCAAAGACAAAATCAGAGGAGAAGGAGCTCTAAAGGTTTCTGAAATTAGAATTATGAATCACAAAACCCAACATGTCCTTGGGCTCCAGCCCTATGATTCCCACACCCTTCACCAATATTTCTGGGGCCGTTGAGTCAGGGCTCCAGGCATAACACTAACGGAGTCAATGTTGGGGATTTGGAGATTCATTCCTTGGTCTAAGTCCTATACCCTCATCAGTATCATCTTCATCACCTGGACACACCCTACACTTCTTTTGATGACCTGCCCCCAGTACAACAATTCTCATTTCCAGACTCACAACCATGGACCCATTCATGGTTTTGGAGCAGGTGAAACCTGGCAGAGTCTTACTATAGTAGATTAGAAGAAAAAGAATCTGAACCCAAGGGGGGACTGCATGATAAAGATTTTGCGAATTAGTGATATACTTAAGAACCCTGAAGACAGGATTCATCTATGTCATCTGGGAATTTTCCCAGATAAGGGAAAACAGTAAAAGATGAACGTCTAGGATTTAATTAAGGGTACTGCCTTGTATAAATTCCTGCAATTATTAAATTGTGTGACTTTATTGAGAATTCTCAAAGGCAATCATGAAAATTTCTAATAACATGTCACCAGTTTGCTTTGTTCCTGTTAAGACACAATGTTAAGCTCATAGTGATTACATGTTCCTTGATTTTTTCTTAGTATATAAACTGCCAGTCTTCATTCCAGGTGATCTGTTTTCCTTCCCCTAGTTTATGGTGTTCATCTCTACTTAGGAGGGATTCCAGTAGAAATGGGTAAGAAAAGAAACGACACATCTGTAGGTCTGTCCCTCTGGAAAATACTAACGGAGTTGCCCGACACCTACTCAGTTAGAGGCCTGTCCAGTTATTGTATCACTGAGGACTGGCTTTACGGAACTGAAAATATTTGTTGCATTTCTTCCAAAGAACCGAGCAATTCTATGGTTTCTGAGAAAATCCCAGATGTACACACAGTTTCTTCAAAGAAATAGAGAAAAAACAATTTTCACATACTCATATGATATCATCCGGAAAAACTCTACATTTCTCTTAGAGAAACAACATACTTCACGTATTTAAGGGCTGGACCTAATAAAACACACATTATCCTGCGTCCTGGTCACTCCATGTGACTCAAGAGGAGGATTTCTGAGGTGTTTCACAAACTTTGGCCATTCTTCAGCCATTCTAAGGCAGCACCCACTAACTCCCAAAGAATCTGAAGGAAGGTGTTTCTCCACAGACTCGCTGTGTTCCCCACCTCTCCTTTGTAAGCTCAAAGCTCTTCCAAATCAGCACTGGCCACAGTGTGCTTTCTAGTTTTCTGCAGGACAGTGCCCTGCCACACTGAACTCTTAGAGGACCACGACCCCATCTTATTAATCCAGATCCCCGGGGCCTAGGCCAAAGAAGGGCTCAAAACGTGTGTAAATAAAAGTAAATTGATTGTCAGAACTTAATACAGTAATGAGACAGATGAAGAGATGGCTGACTGCTTTCAGCATCAATACATATGTGTGTGTGTGTGTGTGTGTGTGTGTGTGTGTATCAATGCATATATCATCTATGTAAAAAAACAAAATTTATAGGGGCAGTTGGATAAATGGAGGTGAATGCATACATTTTTTTCCACTATGGTATTTAGCATTACAAAATGCAGTAAACCACAACAAAAACACCAATTTATGTTTACTTTTGGTAACAAAGTAGCAAATATCTATAAACAAACATGTTTAGAAGGAAAAATATACTACTGTATCCCATATTCTGCTCAAAAACTAAACTCCCTTTCGACAGGTACATTAGTGGAGACACAGGAGTGTATTATCCACTGCAACAACTGAACCCATTGTTGGACTTCCCTCCCCACCTTTTTCCAGCTCACTTTTTTTCCCACACCCCTGCCCCGCTCGCCAATTAGTTGGTTTGCTGAGACCAAGCAAATGGATTTTAAAATTAACTTCAGCAAAATGAAATCAGAGAAAACCTGTCAGCAAAACCCCTAAAACCCCACCTCTCTACATAGTACATCGCAAATATGAATAATAGTCCGCTATAATACAATTACATCTGTAACAACAGTAACACAATCCAAGATGACTTAACTTTCTGAAAGCAAATAACAGTCTATGATTTTATAAAGCTAAGTAAGCTCTGGAGCTACCAGACATCGACGAAATATCCTTACTTGGTTTTAGTTCAAGAGAGCCAACTCTCTTGAGAAGGTCTACTAAATTTAGACTCTGAGCTGATTTCATCACTAACCTGTCCTCCTGACAGAGGTCTCTGTAGACAGGAGGAAGAAGGCATAGCGGACCCCATACTAGGGTGAGATCAACCTATTTCACAGGCACAGATGGCAGCCAAAAACGTCACAAAGAACGCTCTGCTGGGCTCAGAGCACCTGTCCTACAGGTCCCAGGCACGGCTGACAACCACATCTCTGAATCTTGCAGTGTTACTGTAAAGCCTAGCCCCTTCTGGGAGCCATGAAGGACTGAGAATTGTCATTTTTGACTATGATGTGACCAGCTGTATTCAGGAACTTTCCTGGAAGAAGAAAACACCAAAAACTTGATCCAAGACAAAGCCTGAAACAATGTGGAGAAGCACAAAATGAAGCTGAATCGAATCCTGATTTTTTATTTATTTAATTTATTTTGGCTGTGCCAGGTCTTAATTGTGGCACACGGACTCTTAGTTGCAGCACGCATGCGGGATCTAGTCCCCTGACCAGGGATCGAAGCCAGGCCCCCTACATTGGGAGCACAGAGTCTTACCCACTGGACCACCAGGGAAGTCCCTCTGTCTTTTTTTTTAATGCTAGTCAAGAAAAGATCTAAAAATTTCCATTATAAAAAAATGGTTTCATCCAAACCAAATTTTATTCAAATACTAAAATGAAAATCACTGAGCTGTTATAACTAGCCTAGTGACAGTACTGGAATCTGAGCATCAGTGGTTTGCTTGTGCTGTGGACAGAGCGGGGAGGAGGAAAGGAAGGTGGCACGGAGAGAAGGGCAGGCTGCCTCTCTAGCCTCTCTCTCCCATGCATGGGAGAGTCGCTCGTCAGGTGCCCACTGGCCAAGCTCTGGCAGCGACCCAGCAGTGGACCAATGGCTCTGCTGCCTGCATCCCAGTTTAGGGGAGAGGACTGGGACACAGAAAAATGGATGTCAGAAAAAAGTTTCCAAGGAAATTTGTATGTTAGAGCAGAGGATGGCGGGTGAAGAGGCAAAGGAAAGATACATTCCTTCCACTCCCAACCAACTCCCTGCCTCATTTCTTTTCACTCTTCTGCTCCAGATAGCTCACTACCTTTCCTATCATCTCCAATATGGTACCTCGAGTCACTAAAGTGGATTTATAACCACACTGCCCATTCTCTCTCTCTTTGAAAAAAATTTTTTATTTAAAAATTTTCATTTTTCTCTTAACTATATGTCCATTCTCTCTCTTGAATCCCTTATAAAATATCTAGTAAACTGGTTTGAGCCGGTACTAAAGTAAAACCAAAATGTGTCACCCCACAAAAAGCCCTAAACATTTTATTAGGCAATTGAACTAAACACATGAAATATTTTTAAGCCAAACAAATCTGGTATTTCATGTGGTTCAATCCCCCATCCCAACGTGGGAAATCCACAAATATTCATTTTCAAATCAAATGTAGATAAGCCGTATACTGTCATATTATTATAGGCAGTTTTTATACCCATTGACAGCCTGTTCATTTATACAGTCCAGCTTTTCACTTGAAACGTAAAGGTTGCTGTTCACAAGAAATGAATGCGAACTAGATATGCATATGACTGTATGACCCAGATTTCATGTCCAAAGACAATTTCATAAGGTTACATCCTTGGGATAAAATTAAGAGGAGAAAAGAGTCAGTTTCATTCTTTTGCAACTTACTGCAACGTGTTTCTAAGTGTTAAACCTCATACCATCTCTCCTTTAAAAAGCTTTTAAAATGCTTAGATGGAAACAAATGAGATGTTATATAAAGGCAGAAATTTCTGCAGAAAAACGCACACACACGTGAAGCAGTATTTCAGTTCTTTATGAGCTAAAGGAAGCTGATGTTAGTTTTAATATTAGCTGGAGGGCAATCTCTTAGCTGGAAATTTAAAAAAAAGAAATAGGAAATAATGCAAATGGGGGAAAAATGCCAAAGGGGGACTGCTAGGATTGGAACATAAACATTTAGGAAAAAGAGTAAGGAACAATTTTCTTGAACAAGAAAAAAAATCAGTTAAATACGTGAAGGTATTTTTGTGTATGTTTTTCCACAACACACTGCTAAAATAATATCACACAGAGTAAACTAAAGAAATTAAAATGAAACTGAAAGGAAAAGATATTTTCCAAGAAATCTGACTGACTACTCATTAAGTATGCTGAGGATAAATCATTTAGGTCACCAATATTTTGTTTTGTTCTTATCCTAATAGCATTGTCCTAGCTGCCTTCAATGTCTTCTAGAACAAAGAAGGGTATAAATAAATAAATTCATAAATAAATAAAAAGATAGCACTTCCTGCTAAATGCAATTGCTGAAGGCAAGAGAAAAGTCACAGACTAAATTATGAATGAGGACATCGTGCCAGATAAATTTTGGATGTTTTAACTTTACTTTTAGTGGTTTGGAGTTTCTCTAAGATGCACTGCAAGCTCTTGGCTGTAGCACAGAAGTACTTGGGATGCTTGTTAGAATGCACACTTTAGGCTTCACACATCCAGAGACACTGATTTAGAAGGTGAATGAACCCAAGAATCTGCATTCTTAAGCAGCTTCTCAGAAGATTATAAATGCACATGGGCCGCAGTTCACACTCTGATGAAACTACTGCCGAAAATAAAAGACATGTCTCTCTACTGTGGACATTGACATGTTTTTGAGCCAAAAAAACCCACAGAAAAACAAAAAAATATCCAAAAAACAAAAAACCAAGACAAACAAAAGAACGTATTTCAATAAAGAAAGGAACCTTTAAATATAATTTAAATAAATATATATTTAAATATTCTTCTGACCCATCAACCTTGTAACCTTAGGTAACTAGTGAGTTATCCTAACGGAAATTATCTATTCTCATGATCAAAATGGTTTCTACAGGTTTCATCAAGCCACGCTGGATAGCAACATAGCTACATACGACTATAAAATGCACACCAATGCTTTCTTTAAGGAAACTGTACAAGAACTCTTCACAGATGCTACCAAAATTTTTGTTGGATTTGGCTTATGTGAAATTTGAAAGATATGCAAAGAAATTTTACATATTTATATAAATAATAGGTACACACACATACACACACATATATACGCACACATACACTCCAGCATTTATTACTGCTGTATCTAAAAATTCGAATTTGCTTCTCATTTCATTTGTCAGCAAAAACTCCCCAAGTACATTACATAGGAAGCTCCTCATGGGCTCCTTCAACACTTTAGACCCATGACTGGCGATTTTCTCTATGACTCTTTTTCTTATCTCCTTCCTTCCTGTGTCTCTTTTTCTTTGATAACCAACCCCATGACCCTTATCCACAGGTACATACAGCCACTTTATGGGAAAGATACACAGTTTTGTCTTTGCCCCACAGCAGTTTCCAACTGATTTTCATTCATCCCAATATGACCATTTCTGACGGAAGAGTATGTGTCAGGCCGTATGGAGAAACAGACGCACAAGTACAATATAAAGTGGTACTTGCTATTAACAGAAAAGGGATGGCTAATAACAGAAAACACTCTGGGTTGCATTTCCCTCCAGCAAATTAAAAATAACATATTAGAGAGCTCCAGAACGCACAGCAAGAACGGCACCAGAAAACTTGACTGCGTGGAGATTTGCAGTTGAGGAGCGTGCAACAGGGGCTGTTTCTGTTAGTAACTTTTAGAAGTCATTTCGAGAGGCCAACAACACATATCTGGGGTGTCATCATATTCTAAGTCAGCTTTTCTCTAGCTCGTACTGCAGGGCAAAGAACTGGCTGGTTAGCATCCATTATTGACCTCACAAATCACAGTATTGATATTAGAGGGCTGGGCGCAGAAAGGGTGGGTGAGGCAATGCCTAGGTTCTGGCCACCCTCACCATCTTGCTCGTGAGAAAATGGTGATGGGAGAAAAGGTGTCAGCAGATGGGAAGTCTGTCCGCTAGTCGATTCTAATCCAGTCTAGATGTGGAGAACAGAGAGTGTATTCACTGGGGGGTGGGATTCGGGCACATCGGAGAGTGACTAGTGCGGGCGTTGCAAATTCTGACGGCACCGCATGAAATCCTTCTACACGCGACCCACTGAGAAAGCCAGCAGAACGCCCTTCTGCTGCCCCAACACCACTGCACCAGCTCTATCTGATGACTATTTTGCACCTATCGTGTCTCGTGGGATTTCACATGAATACATTTCAGTAATAGTTTCTAGTAACACCATATCCGGTCAGAGCCAGAGGCAGAGAGGAAATCTCTTACCTGTTAGTTCACAAGAAGAAAATACTTTCTGTTCCCGAAGGAAGACTATTTCTTTGATAAATACTCTAACCTAAGAATGAATTACTTTACTAGTGACATGTTCTTTAACAAGCTCCTACTTTATCATTAAAGTCAAATCTTTTTTTTTTTTTTAAAACAAGTTTAGCTCAATACGCATTTCCTGCAGACCTACTTTATAGCAGGCAGGCAGGGTGCCACCGCCGACACATGACAAAGGATGAAACACAGTCCTGTCCTCAAGGGCTCTGGGTACCTTCAGGGGAGTAAGAGCTGGACCTTCCAACGCAGTGCGGCATGCATTATTCTGCAAGGGTGGGCACAGCGCTCCATGAACACTGTGGAGCCTGGGAGACCTGGGGAACCCTTGGGGGGGGGGTGACAACCGAGTTGGATTTTAAAGTGTGAATTAGATTTTACTGCAAATGAAAAGAAGGGCAAAGGGAGACTGAAAAAAAGCTGTGGGACGCAAAAGGGAAGGAGTCTTTAGGGAACAAAGAGTATTTTGTGGGACTGAGGCACAGGGGAGAGAGATGTGGAGGATGATGACACCAAGGAGATGCGTTGCAGCCAGAACAGAAAGGACCTTATCAGCCACATCAAGGAGTGGATTTTATCCTGTAGGAAGGACAATGTGCAGCCTGGAAGGTTTTTAAGGAGAGGTGTTGCAGGACCCAATCTGCATATTAGGAGGAGACATGTGGTGGCTGACAGGGGGTGACGGAGAAGAGGCTGGGAGACCAGTTACAGAGCTTAAGCGAGACCATTCATAACATGTGTCGTGGAGGCTCGATGCTCTTAGGTGGCCATCATTTTCCCCATATGTTCTTCAGTTATATCTGGGCTTTCCCCCTTTAATTACATATCAATACGGATACATATATTTTTTCCTATCCAAAATACATCATCTGTGGTCCACAGAATCCCATTCCACACGATAGGGAGTAAACGTTTATGTAAATACTTAAAAGGGTCTCTTACCTGAACAAAGCTGTTCCACTTTCGTGTAGTTTAGAGACACTATGTCATTAACCCAGGCAATGATGTCATGTCGGCTCATAGTCTCCTGGGTTATCGAGGTAGAATACACGTTGACTGCCATTCCCCAGCTAGAAAAAACAAACAAAGTTTATTTACCTACAAGGAAAAAAGTAACTCAGAAAGATGACAGACATCCATTCAAGCTCTGGATCCCTGACAGAACTCTAAGGCTTGTAAAAGTCCTGCTCTGGCTAAGCCCTTTCTCTTCCCTTTGTCTCTGTTCTACGTGTTTGCTATAATATGGTTAAATCTCATATATTGTTCGTGCAGGATCATTTTTTGTCTCCCTCAACTTGACTCAAATGTTCTTCAGGTTCTGAGATTCCTAATCTCTCATGTAATTTAGTGAGTCACTTAGAAGGTAAGTTGGGGAATTCCCTGGTGGTCCAGTGGTTAGGACTCCACGCTCTGACTGCCAAGGGCCTGGGTTCTATCCCTGGATGGGGAACTAAGATCCCATGAGCCATGCGGCCCAGGCAAAAAAAAAAAAAAAAAGAAAGTGAATATTTTTTATCAGCTTTAGAGAAAAGGAAATTCACTTTAGAAACAGGTTACAAATACACTCCATTAGAAAAAAAATCCTTGGGACTTCCCTGGTGGCACAGTGGTTAAGAATCCACCTGCCAATGCGGGGGACATGGGTTCTAGCCCTGGTCCGGGAAGATCCCACATGCCGCGGAGCAGCTAAGCCTGTGCGCCACAACTACTGAGCCCACATGCCACAACTACAGAAGCCCGCATGCCTAGAGCCCATGCTCCGCAACAAGAGAAGCCACCACAATGAGAAGCCCGCACACCGCAGTGAAAAGTAGCCCCCACTCGCCGCAACTAGAGAAAGCCTGCGTGCAGCAATGAAGATCAAACACAGCCAAAAATAAATAAATAAATTTATTAAAAAAAAAAAGAAGAAGAAAAGTCCTCACCTGATAATCTCTATCAGTCTCTAAAAGCTTTGGATAAGCCTTGAAAAAAAATATATACAAAAAGTATTTGGATAATCTGGAAGTCCTGCCTGACTGCACAAGTCTTCCTTTCAGCTATGATTGTTAATATACTCCTTCTGACCATTTCATGACACTTACCATTTCCCCCAACTTTTCGCAGGAGGAGCACACATTGGCCATAGAAAAGGTAACAGAAAAGGTTTGTTTTGCTTAAAATGCTTTGATAGCTAGAGTTTGGTGTAATTGGTCTCCTTTTCTTAATTAATAAACTTTATTTTTTAGAGCAGCTTTAGGTTCACTGCAAAATTGAGTGGAATGTACAGAGTTTTCCCACATACCCCCCTGTCCTCCACTGGTCCCCTCCAATCTCCCCAACCGGCTGGTACGTGTTAAAATTGGTGAACCTACAATGATACATTATCACCCAGGTTCCATAGTTTACATTAGGTTCACTCTTGGTGTTATACATTGTGCAGGCTGTGACGAATGTACAGTGCCGTGTATCCACCACTGTAGTACCATACAGAATAGCGTCAGTGCCCTAAAAATCCTCTGTGCTCTGCTGATTCATCCCTCCCTCCCACCATTCCTGGAAAACACTGATTTCTTTTAATGTCTCCATAGTTTTACCTTTTCCAGAATGTCACATAGTTGGAACCACAGACTGGCTTCCTTCAGTAATGCACATTTAAAGTGCCTCCATGCCTTTTCATGGCTTGAGAGCTCACTTCTTTTTAGCGCTGAATAATACTGCACTGTCTCAATGTACCACTCACCTACTGAAAGACATCTTGGTTGCCATCAAGTTTTGGCAATTATGAATAAAGCTGCTACAAATATACATGAGCAGGTTTTTATAAGTGTTCATTCATTTGGGTAAATACCAAACAGCATGACTAATGGGTTGCAATGGTAAGAGTATGTTCAATTTTATAAGAAATTACCAAACTGTCTTGCAAAGTTGCTGCACCGTTTTGCATTCCCAACAGCAATGAATGAAAGTTACTATAGACTAGTTTGCATTTTCTAGAATTTTCTATAAATAGAATCACATAGTATATACATTTGTATGGCTTCTTTCATAAAACCGTGAGATCCATGCTGCACTGTATATCAGTAGTTCACACCTTTTCATTGCTGAGTAGTGTTCCATTGTATGTATATATTGAGTTTGTTTATTCATTTACCTGTTGATGGACATTTGGGCTGTTTACAGTTTGGGGTTATTATAAATAAAGTCATTATGAACATTAAAAAAAAAGCAAGTTCTGGGACTTCCCTGGTGGCGCAGTGGTTGAGAATCCGCCCGCCGGTGCACGGGACACAGGATCAATCCCTGGTCTGGGGGGGATCCTGCATGCCACGGAGCAACTAGGCCCGTGCGCCTGCGCTCTGAAGCCCGTGAGCCACGACTGCTGGGCCCGCGCGCCTGGAGCGCGTGCTCTGCAGCAGGGGAGACCACCACGGTGGGAGGCCTGCGCACCAGCAGCGAAGGGTGGCCCCCACTCGTCGCAGCTGGAGGGGGCCCACGTGCAGTAGCGGGGACCCAACGCAGCCAAAAAATAAAATAAAATAAAATAAATAAATAAATAAAGGAAAGTTCCTGTTGCTTCATATCCTCACCAAAATTTGGTATTGTCGGTATTTTGGATTTTGGCCGTTCTAATAGGTGTACAGTGGTAACAAATTCTTTTTAATATTTAAACCTGGTTGAAATTTTGCAATTTTACTAATTTTGTACAATTATACCACACATAATTTTTTATAAAATGTGTGTATATATATATATATATACACTTCTATTTTGAAAGTTTTCTGATATATGCAAAAGGAGAGAGAACAGAATAACAAATCAGTTGTGTTCACTTCTTGGTTTCAACAATTATCTATACTTGGCCAATCTTGTTTCATTTATATTGCCATCAACACTCCCATCCTCCCACCCTCCATCTCCCAAGCCAGATTACTTTGAAGTAAATGCCAAGCATTATATGATCTCACCTCTAAGTATTTTTGTATGTGTCTCTAAAAGATAAGGACATTAAAAAGAAAACAAAACAACAGCATTATCATACCTAAAAATAAAATTTCTTAATACCATCAAATATGCATTATAATTGTTTCAATTTGTTTGAATCTGAATTCAAATAAAATTCATACATTGTGATTCTTTGATATGTACTTTCTTTTATCTATAGGTTTCTTCTCCATTTCTAACATTTCCCTTGCATTTAAAAAAACTGTTATTGAAGGAATGGGTTGTTTGTCTTGTAGAATTTCCACAATCTAGATTTTTCTCGCTGCATTCCATTGGTGCCTTTTAACATATTCTTCTCTCCCTTGTATTCCCAGAAACTGGTAATTTGACCTAGAAGCTTGCTCTGATTCAAGTTCTAATGGAGGAGAGGGGACAAGACTATTTCATGCAGTGTTTCAACTTCCATCAGGAGACACATACTGTCTGATTGACTCCTTAAGTGATATAGTTAGCCATTGATGGTATCTGCCTAGGTCCAACTCTTTAGAGACTTCAAAGTGATATTCTATTATTCATTCTTTTTTCTTAAATTGAAGTATAGTTGATTTATAATGTATACATCAAAGTGATTCAGTCATACATACATACATATATATCCCTATGTATTCTTTTCAGATTCTTTTCCATTATAGGTTATTTCAAGTTATTGAATATATTTCCCTGTGCTCTACAGTAGGTCCCTGTCGTTTATCTATTTTATACTTACTAGTGTGTACATGTTAATCCCAAACTCCTAATTTATCCCTCCCCCTGCCCCTTTTCCCTTTGGTAACCATGAGTTTGTTTTCCATGTCTGTGAGTATGTTTCTGTTTTGTAAATAAGTTCAGTTGCATTTTTTTTTTTTTAGATTCCACATGTAAGTGACATCATGTGATATTTGTCTTTCTCTGTCAGACTTACTCCACTTAGTGTGATAATCTCTAGTTCCATCCATGTTGCTGCAAATGGCATTATTTCATTTTTTATGGCTGAGTAATATTTCATTTTATACACACACACCCCCACACACCCCCCCACACACCCCCACACCTGTCGATGGACACTTAGGTTGCTTCCATGTCTTGGCTATTATAAGTAGTGCTGCTATGAACAATGGGGTCCATGGATCTTTTCGAATTAGAGTTTTCCTCTTTCCTGGATATATGCCCAGGAGTGTTATTGCTGGATCATATGGTAACTTTATTTTTAGTTTTTTAAGGAACCTCCATATTGTTCTCCATAGTGGCTGCACCAATTTACATTCCCACCAACAGTGTAGGAGGGTTCCCTTTTCCCTACACCCTGTCCAGCATTTATTATTTGTAGACTTCTTGTTGATGGCCATTCTGACCAGTGTGAGGTGGTACCTAATTGTAGTTTTGACTTGCATTTCTCTAATAATGAACAATGGTGAACATCTTTTCATGTGCCTATTGGCCATCTATATGTCTTCTTTGGAGAAATGTCTATTTAGATCTTCTGCTCATTTTGTATTGGGTTGTTTGTTTTTTGATATTGAGCTACATGAGCTGTTTGTATATTTAGGAAATTAAGCCCTTGTCAGTTGCATTGTTTGCAAATCTTTTCTCCCATTGTATTTTCGTTTTGTTTATGGTTTCCTTTGCTGTGCAAAAGCTTATAAGTTTGATTAGGTCCCATTTGTTTATTTTTGCTTTTACTTCTATTACCTCAGGAGACTGATCTAAGAAGGTATTGCTATGATTTATGTCAGAGAATGTTTTGCCTATATTCTCTTCTAAGAGCTTTATAGTGTCACATCTTATATTTAAGTCTTTAAGCCATCTTGGGTTTATTTATTTTTTATAAATTTATTTATTTATTTTTGGCTGCGTTGGGTCTTTGTTGCTGTGTGTGGGCTTTTTCTAATTGTGGTGAGCGGGGCCTACTCTTCATTGTGGTGCACGGGCTTCTCATCGCAGTGGCTTCTCTTGTTGCAAAGTACAGGCTCTAGGTGCATGGGATTCAGTAGTTGTGGCACGTGGGCTCAGTAGTTGTGGCTCGCAGGCTCTAGAGCACAGGTTCAGTAGTGGTGGCGCACGGGCTTAGTTGCTCTGTGGCATGTGGGATCTTCCTGGACCAGGGCTTGAACCCCTGTCCCCTGCATTGGCAGGGAGATTCTTAACCACTGCGCCACCAGGAAAGTCTGAGTTTATTTTTGTGTATGGTGTAAGAGAGTGTTCTAACTTCACTGATTTACATGCGGCTGTTCAGCTTTCCTAACACCACTTGCTAAAGAGACTGTCTTTTCTCCATTTTATATTCTTGCCTCCTTTGTCGAACACTAGTTAACCGTAGGTATATGGGTTTATTTCTGGGCTCTCTATTCTGTTCCATTGATCCATATGTCTGTTTTTGTGCCAATACCACACTGTTTTGATTACTGTAGCTTTGTAGTATTGTCTGAAATCCATGAGGGTTATGCCTCCAGCTTTGTTCTTTTTCCTCAGGATTGCTTTGGCAATTCTGGGTCTTTTGTGATTCCATATAAGTTTTAGGATTATTTGTTCTAGTTGTGTGAAAAATGTCATGGGTAATTTGATAGGGATGGCATTAAATCTGTAGATTGCTTTGGGTAGTATGGCCATTTTAATAATATTAATTCTTCCAATCCAAGAGCATGAGCTACCTTTCCATTTCTTTGAATGATCTTCAATTTCCTTTATCAATGTTTTATAGCTCTTAGCCTGTAAGTCTCTAACCTCCTTGGTCAGTTTTATTCCTAAGTCTTTTTATTTTTGATGCAATTTTAAAAGGGATTTCTTTTTCTTTCTCTTTCTGATACTTCATTATTAGTGTAAAAAAGCACAACAGATTTCTGTATATAAATCTTGTATCCTGATACCTTGCTGAATTTGTTTATCAGTTCTAATAGTTTTTGTGTGGAGTCTTTAGGGTTTTCTATAGAGAGTTTCATGTCATCTGCATATAATGACAATTGTATCACTTCCCTTCCAATTTGGACTTTTATTTCTTTTTCTTGTCCAACTGCTGTGGCTAGGCCTTCCAATACTATGTTGAATAGAAGTGGTGAGAGTGGGCACCTTGCCTTGTTCCAGAATTTAGTGGAAAGGTTTTCAGCTTTTCACTGTTGAGTGTCATGTTGGCTGTGGGTTTGTCATAAATAGCTTCTATTATGTTGAAATACGTTCCCTCTATACCCATTTAGGTGAGAGTTTTTATCATGAATGGATGTTGAATTTCATCAAATACTTTCCCTGCATCTATTGAAATGATCATGTGGTTTTTGTCTTTTCTTTTGTTGATGTGGTGTATCACACTAATTGATTTGCACATGTTGAACCATCCTCATGACCCTAGGATGAATCCAACTTGATCATGGTGTATGATCCTTTTCATGTGTTGTTGGATCCAGTTTGCTAATATATTGTTGAGGATTTCCTCATCTACATTCATCAAAGATATTGGCCTGTAATTTTCTTTTTTGGTAGTGTCTTTGTCTGGTTTTGGCATCAGGGTGATGGTGGTTTCATAGAATGACTTAGGGAGTGTTCCCTCTTCTTCAGTCTTTTGGAAGAATCTGTGAAGGATCAGTATAAGTTCTTTTTTGCATGTTTGGTAGAATTCCCCAGTGAAGACATCTGGTCCTGGACTTGTGTTTTCAGGGAGTTTTTTAAATTACAGATTCTATTTAACTTCTAGTGATCGGTCTGTGCAAAGTATCTACTTCTTCTTGATTCAGTTTGGGTGAGCTGTATGTTTCTAGAAACTTGTCCATTTCTTCTAGGTTGTCCAATCTGGTGGCATATAATTGTTCATACTATTCTCTTATGATTTTTTGTATTTCTGCAGTATTGGTTGTTATTTCTCCTCTTTCATTTCTTATTTTGTTTATTTGAATCCTCTCTCTTTTCTTCTATTCATTCTTGATTTATTAGCTAGAATAATTCTACAAACAGAAATTTGCCCTTTGAGATACTGAGCATATAGGAAAGGCAAGATAGATGCCCGATTCTTTCCTTTTATTTACAGATTTTCAAAACAATGAGGTAAGTTCCTAATATTCTCCAAACACGACCAATGAGGTTTTTATTTTTTAAGTGTAATTATGAACTCATGGATTTAAACACATTTGATACGTTTCAATCCAATGCAGTTTATGCCTTTATTCAAACTGGTTTCTAGGTTCTTTTGAGAAGATCCTAGTAGTCTTTGCTAACTTCCCTGCTTTCTGGTATGACAAAATGCTTCAGGCTTGACTTGTACCTTTGCTGCCTTAGACCTAAAACCAGTCATTTCTCCAAGGATTCCTTATTCCTTTGGTCATAAATGGTATTTAGAGATAATATTTTTAAGCAGGACTATATAGGACAGAAAAATCTAGTCTTACGGGTTTTACACAAAAATCTATACATTTATGAAACAGTTGTGTTTGGAATTCTTATTAATCCTAAAGCAACAAAAATCTGCTTTTTACTTAAAGTGCTAAGTAAAGATTTTATTATTATTATTATTATTTTTTAATTGTTAACATGTTTTAATTTCTCGATTTTTCTACATATTGCTTTGCCTACTTTTTTTTTTTAAACATCTTTATTGGGGCATAATTGCTTTACAATGGTGTGTTAGTTTCTGCTTTATAACAAAGTGAATCAGTTATACATATACATATGTTCCCATATCTCTTCCCTCTTGTGTCTCCCTCCCTCCCACCCTCCCTATCCCACCCCTCCAGGCGGTCACATATAGGTATAAAAATAAATATCCACCCATCCCCAGAAGCACCCTTGTCTCTAGATTCTCTTGCCCTGAAGATCTAAAAAAACTCATGTCACTGACATCCCAGATAATGTGACTACAGTAACTGCTTTTCCATAACATTATTAAAAGGTTTTTCATTTTTTGGTTAATAACTTCCACTGTTTTCTTTAGTCTATCACTTAGTAAACAAAACCATTTGCTTTTAGTTACTAGTCAATTTTTAAAATCAACTATGTATATTACATAAAACCTCAGAAAAAAATTCAAAATTTTAAGTGTTTTGGACAGTCTGGTATAATTTTCACATACTGGCATAACTTTTGGCAGTTCGCATACTTTTCTAATGGCTTTGCCTATAGGCAGTAGTGAGAAGCTTTTGCTTTACCAGGCGATGTATTGATGGAGGAGGAGGCACCAAGGCCCAGAATTGTGCCAGATGGCATTAAGCCAAGTTGGGATGAAATTTTTGCTCTAGATGACTTAAAAACAAAACTAAACGCAAAGTGGGACAGACACAATCAGATCTGTGTTTTAGAAAGATAATCCATATATAAGTGAGTAAAGATGTTCTGTGGTTAAATAGAAAGAAAGGTACAACCAAAGGGCAGGTAGAAGAGTTATGATAGCTTTTAAAAAATCCATAAGAACAAGGAAGCAAGTCATTTGCTGCAGGTTCTGTCGATGAATCACACTCTTTTCTGCACCTTTATTGACAACGTTCACCAAAGGACAACAATCCTTTCATATCAAGACAGTCGGCTCACAACAGCAAGCAAAGCATTATCTGCCTTCAAGGAGCTCATTAAGATGACCAGGTAAACAGTGGAATAGCACCTGATTTTTGCTTTATGAATACTCCAGTTAATTAGTTACTAGACTCACCACTCTAACCTCTACCACATCCCCATCTCCATCTGACACAACTGCAATCCCTAGAAACCCTGCAGTAAAAACAACCATTGTTAAGGGACCTGTGGGAAAACTAGGATAGAGGACAGACTAAGGGTGAACCAGTCAAGGTTAGGAACAGTTCCTTACATTTTCTAAAATAAAACATTAACAACACATTAAACAGATTTCCATACCTACTTCAAATTAACAGCAATGGACTCAACACAGTTAATTTCTATTTACCATCCATGCTGATTAGAATATTCTTATCATCGATCTTGCTCCGAATTTTACCAAGATACTTCTAAATTCATTTCACTTTGTGGTTATCTCTCACTCCCTTTATTAGTTCCCCATCCAAATGTGTGGCACCTTCAGGTTTTAGGAGGGAGAGCTGAGTCCTGATTCTCTCTCTGCGGAGAGGGAAGTGCTCTTCCCAACCTCTAGTAAGTCAGGGGGCAGCTAACGTGGAAAAAGAATTCTATTCCTGCTCTGCCCATCCACTTTTTTCTCCCCCTAATTCCTTCAGAAAAAAGAAAACTTTTTCTTTCTACAGGTGCAACTTCAATACCTTCAAGCCTAAATTATTCAAGTTGACTCAACAGTTTGTAGAAGAAAATTTGTATTTTTCTAAATGTTAAACTCAGGGTTGGTGGAGTTTAACAGTCTTAGCTCTTCTGTAGATATCCACTAGAATCTGAAGATTTCCTTATAATTTCCTGGATGTCAACCTATATTACAATATAAAGGTGAAAGTACTGGTCCCTGCTTATTCTTCAGAAGTGTTGTGTGGATAACAAAAGGAAGTTTTCTATCATTTTAGAGTTAAAGTGATTCCATGCTTCCGTTTTGATTCTTGAAAAAATCCCATGAGGGGAGCCGGTCAGGAACTGTATTCTTCCCTGACAAATGTGGATTCCTAGTCCTTTTGAAGGTATGAATTAAAACACTTTGAAATATTAATTTTTTTAAAATGTACTGAGTAATTTCCAGAGACTCAGGCAAGCAAAGTAAGTGGCTACGAAAGGTAAGGTAATACCGAATGCTACAGAATAAGGAGCCAATGCACTGTGCATGGTTTATTCTGTTTGGATCTTCAGCGTTATATCTTCCACAGAAATAACTGTTTATTCTTCGATGACCTGACATCTGTTCTTTAGAACAAGCATTTCTCTCATTGTCATCCTTGTAAAAAAGGAAGTCAAAGCACTGTCCTCTTATTTGTGGCTTTCAGTCGGAACTTTAACCAGATCACTATGTGTTTAAAACCTGGTAAGTACAAAAGCACTGAGAGCAGTAGGTAAGGGACAATTTTCTGGCATGTCAGTCTCTGGGTCACATATTTTGAAAATGGCATTGAAATTTTATTTTAAAATGAATTTGCACAGCAGAAATTTTACAAAATGAATTTGCATCCATTGCTTCTTCTTGAAAGTAAACCAATAATCAGCATATAGTTTACACAATTTCTGTGAATGTCCAAATACCTTTCTGGGAAGCTGGCACTCTCTCTCTCTCTTCTGGGAAGCTGGCGCTCTCCCTCTCCCTCTCTCTCTCTCTCTCTCTCTCTCTCTCTCTCTCTATATATATATATATATATATATATATATATATATATGTATGTGTGTGTATATATATATATGTATGTATATATATTTTATTTTTACAAGTGAGAGAAACAAAAACACAGAAAAATGAAAATCCCTTCATACCTCGAGCAGGTGAAGTCGTATTTCTGGCTTGTCTGTGGATAGTGACCACTGACACATGTGACTTCAGAAAAAGGCCAGCCTCAGGCTGAGGGCCAGTGTGTTGATTTTGCCCCATTTCAATCTTGTATTCAGCACTTGGGGGTGCGGGCAGGAAACGTACGGCAAGTTTATGCCTTGCAGCAGTCGCTCAGCCATAGAAATGAGAAATTACATTTCTGCTACTGAAACAAAAGGAATTTTATGGACTGAGACTTGAGCTCACCTACTGAACAAAGCCTGGATAAAGACTTGGCAAGCCCCGAACTGTGGAAACCAAAACATGGATTCTACCACCTTACTAGTCATGGGCCCCTAAACCAGTTACAAAATAGTCCACAGTTGTGTCCAAGAACAAACTGGGCAAGGTTTATTCATTATTCCAGAGGAGTGTCTCTTCAAAATGTAGCAAACACGTAAAATGTCATAGCTAGCATTATAGGTGCCCTTCAACTGGAATTATTTCTTATGTAATTCATTTCATCTCTCCGCCCCACCCTTACCAATAGACCACAGCCACACTGTGTACATTTAAGGGGAAACATGACTGATCACTCCATTTGGAGGAAAACGCAGTGTTTTTTCAGCAGGGCTCACAATAAACCAGGTGTCTCAGGACCCTGGCTCTGATGCTGTTTTGGGTGCGTGGCTGTAAGGAGAGGGGCTTGAGAAATTAATTTTGGGACTGAGGCATATGGAACCTATTTTGATTTTGATTTTTTTTTTCACAACTATCGTCTGAGTTTGCCAGAATTCCCAAGTTTAGACACGACCATCTGCAGAAGAACTGCCTTCCGTAAGTGGTTGACTTCTGTCTGCTGCTCTGTAAGTAGGCTCTGTTTGGCTTTGATTTACCCCAAACGCATTTTGAAGCTGAACCTTTAAAAGCCAACCCCCCCCGCTCCCCCACCCCACCCCACACACCCTGACTTAAGTTACTTTCTTTATTTCATTCCCTAAAGGAGTCTATACACAACTGGAAATTTCATGTTCAATATAAAATGTTCTGTAAATTCACCGCCCCCCCCATGGCAATATACTCTGTTCACACAATTTTGCGCTGACAACTGACAACTATACTCATGTCTGTGACCATCTTTCTTCTCTCTCTCTCATAACAATCTGTATTTTCACTGGGGGAAGTAATCCACCTCCACCAGCCTAAGACCGACACAGGCAATCTACCCTCTACCCAGTTACAAAACAAAGAACAGACTGGAAAAGAGGTATGAAGAATAATGGCATTTTTCTTTCACCTGGGAAACACATCTTTGAGCTTGGGCACATAAGGATTTCTGAAGTCCATTAATCATCTATAATCTGAGTGGTTTCTTAAGTAACGTCTAAAGGTATCAATGCTTCGTAGGAAGCCATGTCCTGCTGACCAAAACGGCTCTGAAGTCTCCATATATGTCAGGGTGGAAAAGTACCTGTGAGTCACAAGAACACTTTCTTTACCAATCACTGGACTTTCGCTTGGTCTAGGTCAAGGCCTCACCTTTAATTCCCTTCCCACAGGGCTGTTCTTTGGTTCATATTTTTTAACATTGTCAAGGTTGGCCTGTTCCTACATACTAGGTAAAGGGAGGTGCATTATTTCAAACACACTCGTAAATGTGGCTTTTTACTCAGAAAGAAATTTGGGGGGGGGTCATCCTAACAGAAATAGCCATTTTGCAAACACTTCTATGGACCCACAAGTATTATGATAAGAGTTTAAAAAGAGATCAAGACAATCACTGATCTAAAAATGAATTATTTCCTTCTCTTACAAGTGGCATCTTTCTAAAGTAACCTGTAAATATACACTGAAGAAAAGAAGTGTATATTTATACCCACTGATTAAATATGGAGACAAAGGAAGGAAGTCCAAAAGTTGTTCATCAACCTGAGGGGGGATGAAGAGATTGGGTCCCAATGGCAGACACTCACTTAAATGTCAGAGTTTTCCTCTGCAAAGCTTTGTAACAACAGAAATAGATTCTGCGTGAGTGTCTGCTTCCTGGCTCCCTCCTCACAAAAGGCTGATGTGAAATCCCTGTGGCTGTCCCTGATAATGAACTGGGCATCCGTTGGGAGTAACTGGTAAGTGTCCCCTGAACCAGAAACTTCTCCGCCTTTCAGCTGTGCATAATTCATTCTCCAGATTCAATACCTTGAGGGGGAGGATTTAAACATCTCACCAAAGAAAGAGTATCTCCAGATAATTCTCGATTCATCATTTGCTCTTTATTTGCGACCCAGAATATGGGGGCAGGGGGACAGTATTTGGTTGGGGAGGGAGATCAGGATGGAGGGAAGCTGGAGTCACAGAGGGTCTCTGAAAGACAAACACTGACAAGATGAAATCTCCCTGGAGAGACATTCTGGAAACTGTACTGAGTTTCATTGAAAATTGGGTATTAAGGCGTCCACTTAACTTGTGGAATAATTGATGGCTGCATGGACTCTAGGGCTGGGAGGGGAATTTCAGGGGTCATTTATTGTCTTCAGGTAATAATAACACACTTAAGCCACCGTGGGCAGATGTGCATCTGTTTTATTTTTACAGGGCTCTACGACTGTCTTACGGGATGAGACAGACAACGCAAAACGGACTCTTCCAGGCACCAACCCTCCCCAGAGAGCTCAGCGGGGGCAGAGGCCTGGGTGCAGTACTAACTTGAGACAAGGACAGCAGAGAAGCATCAAGATACACCCACAATTATAAAATGCATATATTTTATTAAAACACAGGATGTGAAATATACTCATTTTTCCTCGAAATTAGGCTATTCACCATTTAGAGCTAGTGAAGAAAACCAGTGTAAAAGAACTTTAATACTAAGCTGCTTAGAGAAACATTGCATAAAATATGAGTTTTATCAGAGGGCACATTAGCCTGCTCTTTATTCCAGGCTCTTCCAAGCGGCCTACCATTGCGACTATTAACGTGCCCTTCGTCAGCATCCACCGCTTGATGATAATGCTTTTAATTGTGGCGCAAAGCTCCATGTCGTCTCACAATCAGAGGTCCTGCCTCCAGCTAATCATTGCCGTCTCCCAGAGAGAATGAACAGAAAATAATACCCTTTTGCAGGGTGTCCATCCCATCTACCATTAACTGTTCCTTTTAAAAACAGAGATCAAGCTCCTTCCTGCCACACCACCAAGTATTCCAAGGACTATTTTTTAAAAACAGAATATGATTACAACAGATTTCTCCAACCGCCTGCAAAAGGAGACTCTCTAACTAGCCTTGAAAATCAACCTCCACTTAACAGCCTTGTGGATATCTGCGTGAACCCCACCAGGTACTATTCAGTCGGTGGCTCCTTACCTTGGCTACCCCCAATATTGTAAGGAGATGAAACAGAAATGCAATTTTCAAGATGGCATACACGTATAAGTATAACGGAGTCACTTTGCTGTACACCTGAAACTAACATAACATTGTAGATCAACTAGACTTCAATAAATTACAAAACAAAAAAACACTCCTGCATGGCTCCACCCCCTAAGGTCCAGAGAGTGGTTGTTTAGCTTGTCTGAGATTTTGAGGTCATGCTGAATGATGAAAGACATAGACGATTTGTGTTCATTTATTCAATGTGTTAAAATTGCATGCTAAGTAAAATATTAATTGATTTGTTAAAAAAAAAAAACCCAGCATATAAAGGGTTTGGGTTTTTAAATTCAGAATTAACAGTCAATTGCTACGGCCCTGAAATGACTTGGAAACTTGGCTCTTATCCAAGGAGTGAAGAAATTTGGGAATTCTAAAAGTTTTTTGTGGCATTCATAACATTCACGGACATGAATGAAATTCAACTGCGTATAACGGAAGCAAAAAGTTTAAAGCCATAAGCACACATACACACACACACACACACACACACACACACACACACACACGCCATATGGTCAGAAATGCAACTGATTATAACTGATTACATTTGCCTAAATGTCCATCTGTTTCAAACAGTGAGTGGCTTGGTCCATGCTCTGAAAATAACTTCAATGACCCAGAGCTCATTCCCATGCCACAGGCTTGGCTGGCCTCCTCAGGGCACCAACTTTTGCCCAGTCCCCCCGCCCCTCCTCAACTTGGCTCCGGGTACATCCACTCGATCTGGACCATATGCCTTCTGTTTAACTTTCCTAGCCCTACTTGGCCCTGTTCCTTCTCACCCTGACCTTAGCTCTCTCCCATGATCCTAAGTCATTTCCAGTCCCAAGCCTCCCCCACCCCGCATGACCTCGGGTCAACCCTTCAGGGCATGGGTGCTGCTGCCACCATGGTGGGCGGTCATGCTCAGTTGCTAATGCCCCCTGCATAAAACCAGGTGCGTAAGACGTAGCAGAAGAGTATGTGATGACTGCATGAACACACCACCAATACCAGGCAAAGCCGGGAGGGGGGCAAATTTTGTTAGAAGTGTCCCCCACCTCCGGTTCTGAACTATTTTGTGCTCTCGGTGGTGCTGATTCCTCCTCAGGTACTTCTCATCCTCAGCTGTGTGACTTCCTGAAAACTTCGCGTAATAAAAAACAAATGAGGGACGACAGCTTCAACGCTGATCCTTAGGGATAATTGGGGCTCAAGGTCTTAGCGAAGGAAGGGGTCATTCCCAGCACTTGGCACCATGGGTTACATCTCATGCTTCAGGTTCAGCTCAAATGTCACCTTCTCAGCAAGCCCTCCCTGACCACACTCTAAAGTGGCCTCCTCCAGGTACTCCTCCACCACCTGTTCTTTCCTCCGTGATACTAACACAAGCTGTGATTATCCCGTTAGTTTACTGTCTGTCCGCTACCTCTTGCCCTAATGAAGTTAGCTCTATGAAGGCAGGTTCTTTATAGAATACATTTTGTTACCGTGTGTCTCCTATGTCTAGAGCAGTGCCTGGGACATAGTGGGTGCACAGTAAATAAAACCCGAATGGATGCATGTGAGGGAGAATTTCGTGGGGAGGAGAAAGTTACAGGGTTCCCAAAATCACGCCATGTAAGCCAACTGTCAATACACGTCTCTAGTCCTGTGTGAGATGGTCAGGTGAGGATAAATTAGGGTTGAGTGAACTAAAGGACTCTGGTGTCTGCTGTCTAAAAGAAAGAAGGGAGTAGAGAAACATGCCATTCTTCATGTCTCCAACACCAGGATGAAAAGCGCACTCACTATTTGTACACATTTCAGCTTCATGAGACCGCTGATCTGGCTTCTAACCCCAGAGCTACCACCAACCAGCTAGGCGAACTTGGGCACATGTGCCTAACCTCTTTGGATCTCCTTTCCTTCCCAGGAGTACGTAGTTAACACTCATCTTCTCATTTAGTCTTCACGACAATGCTATGCGACAGCTACTGCATTTCTGCCATGACGGAGGAGAAGGTACACAGACTCGGGGAGGGTTAGGCACTCGCCCAGTCACACTTATTAAATGCAAGAGCTGGGATCTGGACCCAGGGCTGATTCCAGGAATCCTGCCCTCAACCAAGTCCCTTTCTGCTCTCGGGTTTTATGATGTCACGAGAGTAAGTGAGAAGAAGACAGACCTCCAAGTGTGAATACCACTGTGGCCTTGAATAAAAACCATTTTTCCTTTTTTAGTCCTCATTGTACATTTCCCCTTTAACCAAGATGACCTTTTAACATAAGTTTTCCTGAAGAAGAGCCTGAAATGGAGAGATTTGGGTAACTAGTTTTACTCAGTTTAATGCTGGGAATGAGTTTTGGCTCAAAAACCTGCCAGCTGTAACATAAGCCATGCTAATATTTCAGGAATCACCGCGTTTTGCATTTCTAGTTACTACGTATCTTGGACTCAAGTCTCTCAATTTTCTTTCTGTGGTAGCTTAGTCAAAATGGACAGAGACCACGTACACTATTACTGCTTATAATTTTTTTCAACTAATAAAAGGCTTCAGATTGATGTCTTGACTATGTGTTTAAAAAAACCAATTTCTTAAAAAACAAATACCAAACACAGATCTCTGGGTATCTCACTCTTAGAGACTGGTGCCTATCCAAAGGTCTGTATTTACACTGTGGCAAAATTCATTTTTAAATTTCCGAGAACATTCTGAAACGGAAATGGAAACTGAAGTACCAATAAAATTAAGCCCAAAAGAAAAAGGGAAGTACAGGCCAGTGTTAAACTATGTCCCAGTGAATTTAACTCTAAAATGGACGATATACACCCACATACCCCCAGCCCTGTCCTTGCCACCCACTCTTCTTAATTCTTTCCTTAAACTTCTTAAATACCACCTTTAGTTGACAAGGTACTGATTGGCTTTGTACCTCAAACCCACTCCCCAACCCCAGAGGACATCCTGTGAATTACATCCAAGATGGCTGCAAGTCATGAGCACAGGAAATGGAAATTTCTGTCTAAGATTAGTCATGTTCAACCAAACTGGTGTAGCAGTGAGGAAATACTATCAAAACTTGGAGCACTATTTCATCACCAGTTTCCCAGGCCATCATTCCCCAAACTTCCTTTCCCAGGTGAAATGATTCATTTAGGCCAGAGAATAAACTCCCCGCTATCTGCCTACAGTTCTACCCCAGAGTCAGTGTTCATCCTTCTTTCCCCTTCCCTGGTTTCCTGCTACTCTTGTCTGGGCAACCAAACACCAATCCTATCTGCCTTGTATTGGAGTATTAAAGTTTTGTTTGTTTGTCTGTTTTAAGCCAATAAACTCATTTACTATTTATTTATGAGAATGAAGAAAGGGCTGATAGACTTGCATCAAAATACCCAACAGCCCCTGACAAAAATCAGTTCACACACACACACACACACACACACACACACACACTCGCTCTTAACCTGCAGTACCTCTCCACTCTCCTATCTGCTGCCTTTTCACAGGTCAAAAGTTAAAACATTTCCAGCCATCAGTGTAAGAACACTATGGTTCTCAAAAGGAAGTGCAGGTACTGAGCATGTGAGGAAAAAGTGGATAAGAACTGTGGCATGTTCAAACTGAATCAGGTACAGAAATACCAGAGGGGCAGATACACAGTCAGACCCTTGGGTTTAGGAAAGAGTTGGATGTATAGCAGTTACTTGAATTGAAGCCTCCTGTTTTGATTCTGCAGTTCTACGGTATGAGGCCCCCCAGGAGCAAAGGACAAAATTTAATATACTGTTGTAGGTTAACAAACGCGGGGGATTGTGGTCCCTGCTGAATTTGGAATGTTTTGTTAAACGTGGGATAAAGACAGAAAAATAACAGTTGATTGATGAGCACTCAGAAATTATTAAGGGAAAGGAAATTACTAATGAGAAGACTTTATGAACAACTTGACTAAATAGAGGTGTTACTAGAGACAGGAAAGTCTAAAGGCATTCGGGGAGTAAATGACGTGAGTTCCAGAGTGAATGTGTATGTTAAAAACTGACCAGTATTTGAGTCAATTTGAATGGATGAAATTTGGCAAAGTGCCTCCCCATCCTGCCCCCATGCCTAGTTTCTAGGTTCCTAAGATTAATTTAACTTAGAGACTTTAAAACATATTTTAAAAATGAATTTGAATTCAGCAACTGAGTATAATTGTAACTTTTTTTTTTTTTGCGGTACGCGGGCCTCTCACTGTTGTGGCCTCTCCCGCCGCGGAGCACAGGCTCCGGATGCGCAGGCTCAGCGGCCATGGCTCACGGGCCCAGCCACTCCGCGGCATGTGGGGTCCTCCCGGACCGGGGCACGAACCCGTGTCCCCTGCATCGGCAGGCGGACTCTCAACCACTGCGCCACCAGGGAAGCCCAGGTCCTATAATTCTTTAGGTGATTTTGGAGCGAGGTTTAGTTGTTTGCTAGTTATTGTCCTTAAAGCCAAATGGACACCATCGGTTCTGGGCTCCCTTGTTAACAGGAAAGGAAGCAAGCAATCATCTTATAAAAAAAAAAGTCATGTTCTTGGCCATCGTAAACTAAGGGAATCACAGGATGTCCTGTTGAGTGGTATTTGGCTTCCTTTCATGGAACAACCTCAATTAAAGCAAAAAGAACACTTTCAACTCTCAACTGATCCTCGAGTGGCTGTAACTTGCTCAGTCCTAAACAGAACACAGAAAATAATCATCCATGACCTAGACAGCAAGAGATTACTGCCATCATAGAAGCAGTAATTCAGCTGAAATCTGGCCTCACGGTTTTGCAATGAAATGAATAAGTGACAGATGAAAGAGGTTGCACTCGAAATCTACTAGTAGACCTATGGCATTTGTGAAGTCACAAGTGACCTTTATTTTATAGTATCTTTGGGTTTTGAAACATATGTGGTTAAGAAATTCGGTTTTCAGCTGCAAAGATTCTGGAAGCCAAGCATTCCTACCCTTTCAAAAATCACAAGGGCCCTCAGCAGATCCTTTCAGGTAAACCTAGGACCTTACTGAGCTTTTGCTTCCCAGTTTCTAAACTCTACTTGATGCAATTTCTCCTTAGGGGTTTTGAGAAGTCAGGAGCCAAACTGGCAACAACAACAGAAGTGCCAGATTAGACAGAATGAAAAGGAGTGAGCAAGATTTAAAAAAAAAAAAAAAAAAAAAGGGCGGGGGAGGCATGTAATGCTTTGATTATCCTGGGCAAAATTTCGAAAGTATGAAAATGGCTCCTTGCTCTCTTTAAAGAAGAAAACGTTTCTACACACATTTTCCTTTTAAATTCAATAGCAGAAAGTTTCATACAGCGTTAAGGGAACACTCAATAGAAAGAAAAGAGTATCTACAGAATTACAGGGTTCTTCCCCACAGAGTTAAAAGAGCATCTCATATCTATCAAGGCCCCAAAGAAAACACAGCTCCAAAATTTAACTCTTTAATATAACTTTTTAAGTGGATTTAGTGGTTTTTCCCTGAGTTAATATAATGATCCTGTTATTATTTTGCAGTCTTTTTTAATAGAATCATTTAATATATATTTACTAAGAGCTGGACCTAATTGCTAGAAAAGGCAGTGGGGATAAAGAACACGTAGAAAAAACTATTCTTTTTCTTGAGAGGTATTATATTCAGGTTAAAAACACAAGACTCAAACCCATTAAAATCTAAGTCAAGACTATATTATAGTATCTAGGTTATACTTTTTATAATCCTCTTATAACAATAAACCAACTAATTTTTTTAAACAGGCAAAGCATCTGAACACACACTCCACTAAAGAATATACACAAATGGCCAATAAACACATAAAAGACACCGAACATCATTAATCATCAAAAAAACATAACTTAAAATCTCAACAGTATACCTGTACGCATCTGTAAGGATGGCCAAATTGAAAACACTGACAATACCAAGTGCTGACAAGGATGTGAAGCCACTGGAACTCTCCTATGCTTCTGGTAGAAATGTGAAATGGTACAACCACATTGGACAACTATTTGCAGTTTCTTAAGTTTCTTAAACACCAATGATATTACCCAAACATTCCACTCCTAGATATTTACCTCAGAGAAATGAAAACATTTGCTCCACAAAGATTTATACATGAATATTCATAGAAGTTTTATTCATAATTGCCAAGAACTGTAATCAACCCAAATGTTCACAAGCTGGTAAATGATAAAATATGGTATAGCCATACAGTGGAATACTACTCAGCCACAAAAAGTAATGATGTGCTGGTAAACCCAACGTGGATGAATCTCAAAATCATTACGCCGAGTAAAAGAAGTCAGACACTAAAGAGTACAATTTGTATGATTCCATTTGTATAAAATGTAGTCTAATTTACAGGGACAGAAAGCAGAGCAGTGGTTGCCTGGGGCTGTGGACAGAAGACATATGAACTGCAAAGGGTACCAGGAATCTTTTGGGAGTGATGGCTTCAAAGGCATACATACCACCAATACTCATGGAATCATATACTTTAAATGGATACAGTTTACGGTATGTAAAATTAATTCTTAATAGAGTTGGTAAGGTGGGGGACAGCACAGTATAATTTGTTTGAATTTTTCCCAGACTGAATTTGAACTTTTAATGAACATCTGCTATGTGCCAAGTATTGTAACACGTACCGACGACACAAAGGTCATAGCTAATTATAAAGACAGGGTAAAAGGGTACATTGAAATTACAAGCAACAGTACTAGCTAACATTTTTAAAGGCATTTACTTTTGCACCATTCACTGCTTGGTATACTTTATATTCCGTATCTCATTTAAGTCCTCATTAAGAACTGTGAGGTTGATGCTATTATTATTTCCATTAGCACATTAGGAAAATGAGGCTTAGAGAGGCTAAAAAATTCACCCTGGATGAAACGGTTAGAAAGGGGTGGCAGAGTGTCTCAGGCCAGAGACCAAGCTTTGCCTGCTACCGCTCCCTGCTTCTCTGAGCAGCAATCTGGGACTTTGAGAGCCCCAGTTGGTCTTACTGGGGGGTACACTAAGTTTTGAATGGGAGGTGAGGTAGCAGTGACACTCATCACACAGCCTGCAATGCATGTTCACACTGACATCTTAAAGTCGGTGATATGACAATGCTATCTGCCTGTCAGAAATTCCAGGGAAAGACAAACCGGCTTCCCAAACACCAAACCTGCTTTTCCGTTTATTGTGTGTTGCCAGCCCCTCTAAGGGGTGTTGGAAAGACTTACAGGTCCCCATGCCTTCCTGTCCTCAGCCCCCTGCCTAGGCGGCTGATGACTCTCATCTCTTTTTCCTTCTCTCTGGAGAATACGTGCTGGAGGGACAGATGTACTAGGCCCCCAGAAACAGAAAGAGATGGGAAGCCAGGGGGGAAGGGGAGGGGCTGACACATCCACCCCAAGAAGCCCTCATCCTGCGCTCCCCTCTCCACCCCACGGCACCCACCAATCACTCCCTCTTCCGCTTACTCCTTTTCTAGCAGAGACCTTGGCTCACGAGCCCCGCAAGCTTTCTACTTCGTGGCTGCCGCCGGTGAGCAGCAGGTCCCTATAGCTGGGATAATGTATTCAAAGCTCTCCTATTGTTTCTTCTTAATTGGTCAGTCTCCATGGGATCCACTCAGCCTTCACCCAGACGGGCGGGGGAGGGGCTGGTGAATGCAGATGGCCTGTTTCCTAGCTGGTGTCTAGCACGACCGCGGGGGGTCCCATCAAGGCCAGATATTGCTCAATAACTTCCATAAGGGGGCGAGTCAGACTCAGAGCTGGGGGCGGGAGGTGGGGCTTGGGGCAGAGGACAGCAGCAGAGTGGCTAAGAAATGGCCATAACCCGCAATCTCACATTTTTAAGGGCCCCTGCACAATACCTGACACACACCAGGTGCTCAATAAATGAGCAGAGAAACACCCAAAGCGGATACTGACAAAGAATCCTCACAGAAGATTATTTTGCAGTTAGTGCAAGATTCCTGTTGCATACTAAGCAGGCTGGCCGCATCACAAAAAAAGAACGATACCGATCACGCTCCGATGGCCTCTGGGGGAAAGGAAACAAAACATGGACTATGCATTGCTATGTGTGAAACCTCAAGGGGCGGATGCTGTGCGAGCACGTTTCATCTGTGATTTGCGACGTTTTAAAGGGCGGTACTTGCGTTAGGCAAATCTTTAATATCATCCATGTGACTTCAACAAGTCCATGATATTTTGAGATGCTTCCCAACACACTTCAGCATGTACAACTCACTGTTAAAAATCAAAACTCATTTAATTTTTAAAATGCTACTAAGGTGTTAAATGAAACACCATTGATTGATTAGGTAGTGCATTTACATAGTCGTAAGCTTTTTTGTTAAACAAAGAAAGGTACCCAGGGACGGTCTGTACAGTTCCACTGCGATTAGTCTATATTCCTTCAGTTTCTCCATGCACATCAAGGAAATATGAATATATAAATTTTCTTTACATAAAAGTTAGAATACTGTACTATTTTAAACATAGTGATGGTCAGTACAAATATAAAACTTGGCGGATCAAAAGAGATAAGCCTTTTACTTTTCCCCAAGTGACTACCTTCCCACCACGTAGGTCACTCAACAATGCTCAAACCTGTGCCTTGGGGCTGTATAAAAACTTATACACAGAGGTCGTGGTAGGGAACACACACACTCAAACATAGCTTTTATTTACATGCGCCATTTCTAACAGCTTCTGAAAATTACAGGAGTGGTAATTTTGCCCTGGCCGAGCATCAGCACAAGAATCACAGAATTACTTTCTTGGGGTCAGAGGTACCTCTTCACCTCAGATTTCTTCCGTCAAGCACTGCCTTCCTGCCTGCTGTCCCCAATACTAGAGGCTTTTCAAGAAGGGGCTTTGCACGATTTATCTCTGAATTCAAGTGCCTGGCATGGAGCCTGGCGTACAGAAGGAACCCCGTAAGTTTGCTGAAAGAACAGATTCTTAGACTGCCGGAATTCTCGCTTAAATTTTGTTGTTGTTATTGTTGTTTGCAATATGCGGGCCTCTCACTGTTGTGGCCTCTCCCGTTGCGGAGCACAGGCTCCGGATGTGCAGGCTCAGCGGCCATGGCCCACGGGCCCAGCCGCTCCACAGCATGTGGGATCTTCCCGGACCGGGGCACGAACCCGTGTCCTCTGCATCGGCAGGCGGACTCTCAACCACTGCGCCACCAGGGAAGCCCTGGCTTAAATTTTAATACAACAATAATTGTGTAATTATTTAAAGAGTGGAAATTTAAAAGATTTTATTATTAATAACCTGAAAACACGTTTTGGCTTTCCAAAATGACAAAATGGAAGTAGACTGGGGTGGGGGAAGAGGAGCCCATGTTAGTGGCTGCGCCTTCTCCTGATTTGCTGAGCACCAAATGCAAACCTTGCGCGGACCCAGGCGGGCTCTTGCATGAGGGGAGACTACTGTTTGTAACCAAAGTAGAACTGTGAACCCAAGAACGACGCCCTGAGATGTCAATGCCGCTGGCATTTTTGACAAATTACCTTTCAGGGCTTTGCCAGGGTAGGCTCTCTTAAGAACAAAGAATTAATGTGTTATAAAAGAAAAATAAACACTACTTCTAGGAAAAATAAAACAGTGTGCCTCATAGGAAGAGCACTGTCATGTTACGGATGATGTAACAAGCACTGGCTATAAACCTCGGGACCAATTCTATACGCAAGATCCCAAGTTTTACAGACTTCTGCCAATGCACACTCTATAACGCGTGCTCTTCATTTTCAAGTCTCTTGCCCTACTCCTCTTCTGTTCCACGTCATAACCCAAATCTGGCTCTTTGGGCACATTTTACCTGCCCGAAGCAAATGAGGTCTAGAAAAAAGACAAAGACTGAGCTCTAGTTACACTTCCTTTACTAGATACATTACACAAAAGCATCCATCACTAAAAGCAGCCATCAACTTGACCATCCCATGCATCTATCACCACCTTCCGCTCCTTCAGAAAAAACAAGATAACGCTTTAAGTCAGTCCTGGTTCAAGTGAGTAAAATTCGAATTAGCCTGGGGAGTTTGGGAGGATCAAAATAGTGTAAACTCTATACAACAGCCATCTCTTTAGCCCGGTAACTATGAAGCGGGCATCTGTAAATACAGAAGCCACCATCTGACCTAAGTACCAAACCCGTTCTGGGAAGAAGTTGCCCTGATTGGTTCTACTGAGGGAAAGATGACTTGAGCCAGGAACATCTACCTACACTAGAGCTGGAGAGTTCTCTCTGCTAGAGCAAGCTAAGTATTCGCTAGGAATTCTGGGCTCTGCAGGGTGGGGCACTGGAGGATTCCATTTTCCTTTCAACTCTCACTGCAAAACGGGAGATCAATTCCAGCACGCACCTCTGTTTTTACTATGTTGTCTTCCAATTAATGTGCTTTCAATGGCTTTCTATTTTCAAGTCTGGTCACCTGCCTGCCTTCCAATGCTCCTGCCCTGCTCTCCGCTTCTGCCCAATACGTGCCTTGCCAGGCCCATGAAAATTCTGATTCTCAAGTCTGCACTCTCTTTTCACCCAAATTGTTGGTCTCCACCAGTGTCTCTTAGCTCCCTACAGCACACTGGCCTGGAGGGTGTCTTTTTCTACTTTGAGTCACTGTGGGCTCAGGAAGCGCGATCCACTTTTGCTATCAGACCAAGCCAAACATTCACAACAAAGTAAACCTGTTACAAAATGAACAGCTCACACATCTGACTTTGAAATAGAACTCAAGGTCCTTGAAGGCACATCTGGCAGAGAGCTTGGCCAGAGTACGACTCTCAAGTGTTTGTCAAATTAATTCCCCAAGCCAAACGGAATATTTAGATTAGTCCTGATATTTCCCCCTCCGCTGACCTAAGGGATTATTCATTGCAGCTTCAAGAGGTCTCTGTATATACAGGAAAGATACTGCGTATGGAAATCAACCTCCTAAATTCAGAGGACCATCTCAAACCACTGTTCTACTAAGATAATGTACCGTAAAGAGATAAGACCAGTGACAACCACTGCTGAGCAGGGGTGAGCCTCTCACCAAGGGCACCAGGAAGACCATCCCCTTAGCAGACGCCCTGACAAAGGACCCTGAAAAGAAGTTCAAAAATTGGGCACCTAATAATCAAAGCATCAAGTACCCTTTAAAAATACTAAGAAAAATGTAAAGGACAAAAATCACTTTTTCAAAAACCTCCTATGACAGTAGTAAACCCAGATGATACTAATATATACATAATGGAGACGTATGAAGGAGACTTCTGCTGTCTGCAGCTCCTATTCAGGGGAATGTGATCTGAAGTCTACATTCTGGTTAAAGTGAGGCGTGTTGCAACAGCTTCTATTAAACAGAACACGCTTTCACAACTATCTTTTGTGCACATGCGTGTGCACACACACACACATTATTTCTTTTTGTTTTCCTTACCACAAGTTCATTTTTCAAAACTGGCAAAGTTGGATGTCAGAGCCAATGTTTTAGGCTTAAGTTTTCGTTGTGCTTTTCTTTACAGTCCATTGCCTGGGGCCAAGTAATTTATTATTATTTTTTTAAGTATTCAGAAACACATGCTACTGTAGTTCCGTGTTCTAACACCCATGTGGAACCAGTCCTCTGGACTTATACATTCATTCTTAAAAGCCTGGAGTATGCAAACAAAGATGCAGTGGGCAGAGGGCCAGTTAATAAATTTCATTTCCTACGAGCATCTGCATGAAACAGAGCTATAGAGAGTCGCCCCTCCCAGCAGAGCAAGAGCTCGACTTGTTCGCTCTGTGAATTAAACAGTCACCTCAGATGGCCCACACCACATTTATTTTTTAGGCAGCTCTTAAAATATATGGATTTCTATCGCTCATAAATGCAATGAGGAAGCTGGGCCTGAGAAGGCGATCACACAGGAGTGGACGTGAGCCGTGGAAACACGTCCAGTCAGCTCTGCTGAGCCATTTTTGCCCTTGCTCTTTTCAATTGAAATTGCTAATGGAAGGGTAATTTTCTAAAGGAAACTTGCTCTGCTAATCGAAGTGCACTCTGTTTCAATAATGATTTACCACCCCCTCTAGTTCAGTCTGTAAAAATGGGTTCTGTTTATACCAAGAGATACCTGGATCAAGATATCTGGGTTGTGAACCATATTTGATCCTTATTTATAAACAATCTCGTGCACATATTATGACAATAATGTCTCCTCCTGGGAAGAGTGACCACTTGCCCCCAGATGGGGCTGGAAAGAACAGTCTTGTTCTCTGGGTGTCTGCTTCTCCTCTCACCTGTGCTCCCAGCCAGGTGAGGGGTGTTCTTGTCCTGCAGTACCTGGAAGAGTCCCCTTTCAGTAATAACTGCGCTCATCTTATATCTACATACCTCTTAAGATGGTGTTTGTTTTAAATATTTGAAGTTAACTTCACAAAAACTTTTATAAGAATGTGATGAGAGAGTCTATATGTAATAAGAAAAGGTAGAAAATAAAGCCAAAGATTGAAGGACCTGCTGCGGCCCTACCTAGAAGTCAGTAAAGGAACCACAAAGAGAATTCCCTGTGATACTCCCAGGGCTCTCAGCTGACTCAGGCCCCTCCGTGGCACTCCAACAGAACTCTCAAGCTCACCTCATCGTTGGGGGCCAAAATGAACCTACAGCCAAAGTAAAACTTATGTGGTTAAATCTCTCCTCTGGCTTTCAAATCGCCTTCCAAGTTTCCTCAGCAATTAAATGGCAATATTACTCCAGCCTCAGGACGCCAAAATAATTATGGAACACTTCCTGGATAGAAAAACGTGTCACATTTTTCCTTCCCCTCCACCCCTCCAAAAAAATAAGTGGTAGTTATACTACGTTGGTCATCCACTTTGAAAGAAAAACAGACCAAGGAAAATATCAAGTGTGTCTGTCTCCATGTGCACTCTTTACATAACACGATACAAATGTAATTTTGGAGTCTTCTTTCATTTAACCTATGACATCTCTCACTATAGCATCCAATACTCCTATTATATTAAATACAAAGGTGATGATGCTCTTAGTGACTTAAGATTTTGCTCAGTCAGATCTTTATTCAAATTCAGTTTTGTTTTTCACATAATTTCAGGTACCATACAGGGACTCAGACAGCAAACTGGAAATAGTTCAGGAAATGGAAATAATAACTTGGACTGAATTTAAAAGGTGAATAAATTTTTATTTTAAAGCAATAATTCATCAACAAAAGGTAGCATTTAACCTTTCTACCAAATGATTTTTCCACTGCCATTGCAAGTTCGCTCATATGACTAATAAAACCCAACCAGGCAACCGCCTTCGTTCGGCCCATGTGGTAAAATTCGAACTCTGTCTTAAAAACAACTGCTACCTAAGTGCCAGAGGTGAAATCACTGAAGAAATATGGGCTTCAAATTTATCACCTATAAGAGCAGTTTAAATAAGTGCGGTTTAAAAGCAACTCAGAGTTTTTGTTTTTGTTTTTAAATTCTACTTTAAGCTTTGGAATGTCCAGAGAAAGGTGGAGAGAAGTAAAGGAGAGAAGGGACCCAAAGTTCCAGTCTCATGGGTCTCCAAAAGGAGAGTCCCAGAGGTTGTGGACCAATTTTGGTTTATATTAAGCAAATTTATATTAACCAATTTTGGTTTATATTAAGTGCTTGGTTTAACCAGCACTTGGAATCTCTAAGGATGCCATGTCAACATATTACTTGGAACCATAGGCATGAGATTTTGGTGACCTCATGGGCACAGCCAAAATTAACTCCCACTATTTATGTAACTGCCAGAGATGACAGGGCAAAGATTGCTTATAATTTTTTTTTTTTTCAGTCAGCTCATAGCATTTCTTTGGTCAAAGAGAGAGGATGTGGGGGTACTTTCGGCTCTATTTTTAAAATATGCAATATTTACACACACACAGACTAGTCTGCCCATAATACCATTTGAATGTTTAGATGAAGGCATTAAAAAAAAAAAGTTATTTCCTGTTGCTCGCTGAGAGGATGCATTTCAGAGGTATGTGCGCTCTGCCTCAAAGCAAAAGCATTGTTAGCGGTTATCAAGGTAACATTTAAAAATAACTACCCCAGTACAAAAGAACTTCAGAGGAAATATGAGCGAAGCTATCAGTCTCCCTTAAAGTCTGGCCTTGAGCTGCATTAGACTCTAGCTGCATTCTCCATTACATTGTTATCCTTATCAAACAATGCAAACAATTTTAATGAGCTTATCTACTAGAACATATTGCCAGATATGCTAATGTAAAAATGATGCCAACCGTACAGGCTGCCTCATTAATCAAAAGGCTCACAACACAATGACCAAGATCAGTCCCATCCTCAAATCAGACCTCAGCAAAATACCAGGAATTACCTTCCTACTGTAAATAAGAAGGGCGGGCTCCCCCACCCATGCGGAGGCCATAAACTCCTAAGAAAATGCATAACGGCACCCAGTTCTTTTCAGGTCCATTGCAGTCCAGTCTCTTTCTAATAAACCTTGGGTTCTATGGAGAAAATTTTGATGAATGTCTGACACCGTGACCTCTGCTGTCAATCCTTGCACCAATCAGCGAGCAGAATTCTTACAAAGCTCCATCAATCTGGCGGTTCAACATCACAGACTGCAGCTTAATCTAGAGGATTCCATCTTTCCTGCACACACGCACACCAGGGCAAGCGCAAACCTTTTCCTCACCATCCTCCTGGTTCCCTGTCTTCAGGCACAGCCTACCTCATGGTTCCTTTAAAATCTAAAAAGGAAGGAGGAAAGGAAGTGCTCCAGCCTGTCTCCCTTTGGAGAGGGGGAGAAAATTGCTTGCATTTTTAAATCAATGTGGAAGGAAAGAGATGGAGGGAGACCCCTTGCAGGCAGCAAACCTATTCACAAAATGCTTTCCATCTGCAATCGGGAAGCCTCCGTGCACACCCAACATGACACATGGAAACAGATAGCAAATAATCACAACCGCCTTTACAAACGCCCGTCTGCAGCCGGGTCCGGGGGCAGCGTCTGCTCCATTATATAACGGGCGGACTTCCGCGCGCCCGCCCGCCGCGGTCCCCCGCCCGGCGCCGCTCCCGTGCCAGCCCCATTACCTGTAGGAACGCTCCCCGCGCACTGTGTGCTTCCGGAAAGGAATGATGGTCCCGTTATCCTGGATGATGTCGTTGTTGTTCTCGCCATTTGGGGACAGGGTTTGGGTCGGCCCGGGCATTGGCGCACTCCCGAGGATGGAAACAAACCGCTGTGGGCTGGCTGGTGAGGAAGGTGGCTGCGTCTCGCCTTCCCGCTCGCCTGCTCCTCGCGCAGACCGCGCCTGCCGCCTGCTCGCTGCTCGCAGCTCCCTTCTCCTCTTCGGATCCCGCCCCGCCCTCTCGAGGCCCGCCCTCCCGGCTGCTGACGTCAAAGCGCCGGCAGCAGCACCCTGGTCACGTGGCCCGGCCCATCCCCATAGCAACCCGCTAACTCATCACCTCGTCTTGATTAGCGCTGGGCCCCGGCGTGACCACGCCAGCGGCTCCAAGCAGGCACCCGGGCAGGCCTACATCTGGCATGTAAAACCCCAGGCCACCCCCGGCCCCCCTCGCAGACTCGCCTGGGTCTGAAAACCAGCTCTTCCTCTAACCATTTCCTTTCCAACCCGAGCTCCCACTGCAGCTGTGTACACAAAAGAACGATTCAGGCAGAGGGGTGTGGGAGACCCTTTAACTCCTTCGATACCAAGTTCTTGTGTCATGAAAATTAAACTCCGTCTGGTTTCAGAAAAATATAAGACGACCTGGTAGCCTCCTTCTAGAAAGTATATCAGACTAAGGGGTTAAAACTTCCAGGTTCCTCCCCCATTCTCCAAACAGCAGCAGCCGCCTCCCCGAAAGTAGCCCCAAACCTGAAAAGCTAAGAGGAAGCTGCATTTCCTTCTAATCAATATACCTTTACGTTAATAATGAGAAGATCAAAGATTGCAAATTAAGAGATTTTCTGCACAAAAGAATCCCCAGAGTTAAAAAAAAAAAAAAAGATAACCACCATTTTAGAACATCATGATTACACACGACCTCCCAATTCAAATTCTTATACTGTCTCCTGATACACATAATTAAATCCTTGTCATGTATTTTATTTCCTTTGAATTAAACACGTGAAAATCCAATTTAGTATTTGGAGGCTCTCAACATTCAAGCTGTTCTGTATCATTGCAATGGAGCTTTCAAATACATTGGCTAGGAGCCAGGTACTATTATTATTACCATCCCTATTTTAAAGATGAGTAAACTAGTGAGATTAAGCAACATGCTCAAGGTCACACAGCCAGGAAGTAGTGAACTGGAACTTCAAAATGACATGCTTTTATCAATGTGATTGGACAGTGGTGGTCTATGTTTAATGTGAACTCATAAATGTTATAGATCAAGGTAAGAATCAAGTACTTTATGTACTTCTCAACATGACCACTGTGAAAAGAGAGCCGTGAATAGAATTGCTAGTACTGTGCAAAGTGTATGGATTAGATTATAAATTCTGAACAGATTCCAGATGTGTCCAGTGCTTTCCTTCAGAAAGAAGAAGGGAGTTTGAAGGATTCTCTGCTTATCAAAAGTGGTCTCTGACCCTTTGTGGGGTGGGAAAGGAAGGAGAATTGGAATGTAAAAGACAGCATAAATATATGTCGCAGAAAGTACTAGGCTCATGCCTTCACATCATTGTATGGCTTACCAGCTTTATCATTTTGTGATACAGATGTTAAAACAAGTAAAAAAATTTGTCATTCCTGACAATTCTCCAGCATATTTCCCTGGTAATAAGTTATTTCTGGCATCAAGCTCCTAGAATTAGAGTCAAATGGTTTACAACCCAGATGGTAATGATAATCTTAAATAAGGGGGCATTTTTTCCTATTCTGAATTCTCCTTTTGAACTGTATTTTAATAATTTTATTTTCTACTTTCTCCAGTGAATTCACAGTGCACAAGTTGATTCCTTCATCCATATCTCAACTGCCATGAGAATTTTTTTTCATACAATAAGGATCCAATTCTGACCTAAGACTTCACAAGGTACAACAGACAAATATCTGAGTACAAGAGATACACAGCAAGCCTCACATTGCACAGTGAGCTAAAGGGGCATGAGAGTGTAGTTACTGCTACAAAGATCAACACTTCCTCTTACTATTTCTGTTACTTGACCCATGGCTGTTAATTTCCTTACTAATTTGTTCCTCTTCACAAAAGCTTCCCCTTTCTTTGGGAACAGTCTGAAGTTAAAAGGCACAGTCTACAAATCAAATATTTAATGTTTTCCGCATACATTCTCTCATTTGGGGCTCTTTTGAATAGCTTTCTTTTCCATGATCCCATATTTAAGTAATAGGTTACATAACTGGTGTTATCCTAGGGACTATGTTTGCCAGAATTTGAATGTATATATAGATCATTGGTTATACCAACTAATTTTGTGGAGAGAATACTCCCACTGTTTCTGGGCTGTCCATGAAAAAGAGGCCTATGGCCAGGAATTTGGGTGAATGGGCTGAAAGGGGAGGGGTAGTGAGGCAGGTGGAGGAGGTACCTAAGAGCCTTGTAAGTCTTCCTCCAGGACTGCTCTGAACCACACCACTCTAAAGGGACCCAGAGAGCCCCCAGAGACTTGTGATTACCCTCCGAGATGCAGGGGTAACAGGGGTAATAATTTGAAAATATTAAACAGATGTGTTTTCATTCCTCTCCCCATAAATCAGGTTACCTGGCAGCCATTCTCCAGTTTAGCCCTGGGGAGAAGGGGAAGGCACATTCCACTTTGGGAAGGAGGATGCTAGGACAGAGAGAAACGCCAAACAGGCAGGAAGAGGGCCGGGAGAGTACCCTTTCCAACCCCAAGGTTGGAAAGAAGCAGGTGGAAGTGGGAAAAAGCAGAATCTCCCACCTCCGGGACCCTGAAGGGAGACGTTAGAGAGGTTTTGGCTTTGTTCTCAGCCTAAGGGAATTTCTTTTGCCTAATGAGGCAGAAGTCCCATTTGAGACTCTGGGAAGAGATGGCTTTCAAAGAATGTCTCCCCAACACCTTCCTCCCCAATCGAGGTGCAGCCTCATCACACTAAAATCGGTGGCTTGGTACAGTTAAGCAGAGAACCCAGGGAGAGAGGAGGACATCTAAAAGACTGAATATTCACGCAAGAGATTGAGCGCTCCAAAGACAGTCTAAACTGGAAGAGGCTGTAATACTGTGAACTTTTTAAAACCTTTCATTTCCCGTCCCCCTCAGCGGGGCCAAGAGAGTCGCACAGATCACATACACACAAATAAGCTAAAATGTCTCGTGTACATCTGACTGTAGGTTAAGGTTTGTCTTATGTACACAGACGTATCTAAAATAAAGTATATCCAGATCACCATCCTACATCTCCAACTGCCCCGTAGAGAAATGGCTCCTCTTACGAAGCATCATGGATAGAAGCTGGGGCTCTGGCATCAGGCAGACTTGGGTCCCTGGCCTGGTTTCACCACCTGCGGGCTATGTGACCCTAGCAAGTTACTCTGCATCTCTAAGATTTAGTTTCCTCATCTATGAAGTAGGTGTAATAATGCTGGTTTCATAGTGTTGCCGTGAAGATTAAATTACATAATACAGTTGAAGCAACTGACATAGTCTCTGGCCTATAGCAAATGGTCTTTAGTGGTAGATGCTATTTTTAAACAATAAGTTAAGCATACTCTGAAATGTTCATTCACTCATTCACTTGACACATATAGCTGGATTTCTTGTGTACTACAAGCTGGTAACATAAGAAGAAAAGTCCCAGGCTCTGTCCTCAAGGAAGTCAGAGCTGTAGACGAGCAAGAGGAAAATGTTGGCAATTATGACACAACATGATGCTGTGATAACGGCACCATACAGTGTGATATAGAGCCATAGAAGATGAGCACCTAATTCAGAATGGAAACTGGGACGTAGGTCTGAAAAGTTTCCCCAAGGAGCTATTACTTAAGCCTTGGGTGAGTAATAATTATAACCTTTTTTGTTCACTTTCTCTGTGCTAAACAGAATACAAGATCCCTTAGGGAGGGGCTTCCACTGCTTTGCCCACTGCTATTATCTTTGGTTCTCAGCATAAGGGCTGGTAGGTAGTAGGCACTACATGAATACATAATTCACTGATTCAACAAATATCTGATTTGATTCTTACAATGACCCTAATGATGAAATTGAGGCTCAAAGAGCAAAAGCAACTTGTCCAGGATGTCTTGGCCCCAAAGTTGACACGCTTCTCCACTAGGCTCTACTGTCATTTAAAAGAGGAACAGTAGTGTAGAGGGGAGACAAAGGGCTTCTCAAGCAGATATACTTAGGTACAGAGGTACGAAAGGGTGTGATATCCCTGGGAGACAGCAAGTTGTTTAGTATGGATGGAAAACAGAATGCACGATGGCAGAGGACAGGGCCAGGACCAGGTGCAGGAGGGGCTGTGGCCAAGCTATGAAGCTTGACCTTCACTCTGAAGGTGTTTTGGAACCATGAAGTGCTTTAGGAAGGGAAATTCACGGTGAAATTTGCATATCAAGAAGGTCTGATGCTGCAGTAGCATAGAAGACATGTTGGAGTATTTATTTGTTTGTTTGTTTATTTTTGGCTTCGTTGGGTCTTCGTTGCTTGCTGCGCACAGGCCCTCTCCAGCTGCAGCGAGCGGGGGCCACTCTTCATTGCGGTGCGTGGACTTCTCATTGTGGTGGCTTCTCTTGTTGTGGAGTACGGGCTCTAGGTGCATGGGCTTCAGTAGCTGTGTCACGTGGACTCAGTAGTTGTGGCTCTCGGGGTCTAGAGAGCAGGCTCAGTAGTTGTGGCGCACGGGCCTAGTTGCTCCGCGGCATGTGGGATCTTCCCAGACCAGGGCTCGAATCTGCGTCCCCCACGCTGGCAGGTGGATTCTTAACCACTGCGCCACACAGGAAGTCCCATGTTGGAGATCAAAATGCATCAAACAGGGATGAAGGCCTAAACTTAGACAGGAGCCAAGGGGTTGTAGGAGCAAGCACAGATCTGAGATATTCAGAGGGAATAACTGCTATGATTTGTTGGACTAAATGGATGTGGGCACGATGTTGATGGGGATTAAGGGTGGGCAGTGAAGGAGAAAGATATTTCAAGTGAATCCTAAGTTTGTGGCTTGGGTGACCAAGGGGATAACGATATCATTCATCAGGATGGGAAATACATGGGCTTCCCTGGTGGCACAGTGGTTGAGAGTCCGCCTGCTGATGCAGGGGACACGGGTTCGTGCCCTGGTCCGGGAAGATCCCACATGTTGTGGAGCGGCTGGGCCCATGAGCCATGGCCGCTGAGCCTGTGCGTCCGGAGCCTGTGCTCCGCAGCGGGAGAGGCCACAACAGTGAGAGGCCCACGTACCACACACACACAAAAAAAGATGGGAAATACAGATTGAATTGTCCTTCTGGAAGAGAGATTCTCATAGCATGTTTTGGACATAGAGAAGTACCTATAGGACATCCTAGTGGTGACAATGATTGGTCACCAGGCTTCACATGCAGTGGGTGTTCGTTAAGTATTTGTTGAATAAGGGAACATGTGGGTCTTTGAACGTATATGTTTCACTTGGAGATACATATGATTTGGAGGAAATTGTCTCATGGCTGATCATTGAAGCTGAGGGTGTGGATGCCCTCACTCAAGGAGAAAGAGAAGGCCTGGGATGGAACTCTCTAAAAGCTGAGTGATAAAAAAGAAGCCTGCAAAGAGACGGCAAAGGATTTGGCTCGATGGGGCCAGTCACGAGAGGGAGTGGTTTCACTGGGCCCAGGGGAGAAGTGAGTATCAGAGAGGAGGGAGGTGTCTCTTGGGCCAGATGTGTTTGAATCAGATAAGGGCAGAGAATGGGACTTCCCTGGCGGTCCCGTGGTTAGGGCTCCACGCTTCCACTGCAGGGGGCACGGGTTCAATCCCTGGTTGGGGAACTAAGATCCTGCATGCTGCGAGGAGCGCCCAAAAAAACAAACAAAAAACAGATGAGGGCACAGAAGTGTTGACTGGATTTGATAAGGTGCTCTCAAAGGTATTTTTAAGAGATTGAATTTCAGATCAGACCCATCAGTGATTACTGAAGAAAATAAAGAAATCTTCAACAAGTAGGGAAACTGTAATTCTTAGCAAGATCACTAGTATTCTGACCTAACAAATATACTGAAGGAATGAGGTGACATTAAATTACAGGTCATGTATATATTGTCAGCAACTAACTAGCATCAACAAGTATTTGCACTAAAAAGCTCTCGGCAGTATTGGAGGAGCCAATATGTTCATTAACGAGCACTTGTTAGGCACCAGGTGTGTCCCCTTCTATGGGGTCAAGACCCACCCTTCCCCCCAAAAGTCAAACGAATATTTACAATGTGTGTTTGGAGAGCAGGATTATTAAGGCAGACCCAGAGCCAGAGCAACGAGCGAAAAAGGAAACCAGCCGCCGTCCCAGTCCACAGGCACAATCAAGGAAGATGGAACTGGGCACCAACCCAGATTTTAATTTTCCAAGTTCCTAGGTTATAGCACAGTCCTGTTTCTCTTGAGGTTTAGGCCAGAGAGCACCGATAATTGCATCCTGGCAGAAATCATTGTCTATTTCTCCAACATGTGAGGTTTGTCTAAAACAGGGATTTTGCATTGCGTTGGATTTGAGAAATCCAAAATACAACAGTAGAGAAGATGTGAAATCATCAGCCAGGAATGGATGCTAATCCTGATTCCATCCCAGCAGTACCTGCTCCTCACGAATGCCTTTTCCAAGTTAAAATGTGTTCACTGAAGCTGATAATCACTGCTGTCAAAGGCATTCACAGCTGTCACACCACCTTAGATGGAGGGAGGGGAGCTTCCTTAGATTGTTATCGCCTCTGAATGCAGACAGAAGATTCCACTTAGCAGTCACCACTGCTGCCCTGGGACAAGCAATTTTCCCATGCATATGTCTTGGTATTTTCCAGCAGGGAATGGCAGGGACAGGTTATCAATCAGTGGCTTAAAATATGCTCCACACCCAAAATGACAGCAGTGAATAAATACATGATTGGCCAGCCAGCGGCGTTGGCTCTGAAATCGCATCGGTGGCATAGAGATGTACTTGAGAGTGGTCCTTGCTCGCTACTTTCACCCTGAGGCATAGAAGATTTTATTAGTTCTTTCTTTAGATCTGATGAGAATTCTATAATATGTATATGCCTCCTGGCTTTTAGTAATAGCGTTTTATTTAGGAAAAATTGGTAAATGTTTTCCCCCAGATGAAGAATGCCCTCCTTCAAAACCAACCTGAGCAGGTGGACTCTTCCAGGATTGACTTTTGAGATTACTTGTATTTGAAGATTATTTATCAGCCACAATTATAGCTAGGCCGATATGTCCACAAGGCAGAGTTTTGCAAGCCTCCTTCCTATTTGCTAGTAAAAAAGCAAGGTTTCTGTAATGTCAAAATATAGAACGTGCCATTGCTTAAGGGAAGATTTCTCTGTGTGTTGGAATTTGCTTTCTAATTCGCTTTTTCTTGGATTTTCTCGAGGTTGGACTTAATTTTGTGGAATAACTCACAGAACATGATGGGAACGCAATTCACAAACTTGCAGAACATTATGATTTCTGTAACCAATCAAATCTGTGCAATTTAAGGTTTCACTCTATTAAGTAAAAATGTGCTTCTGAATTATACCATCTTGTTAAACTGAAGAAGTTTAAATATGTTTTCCATTAAAATACAATGTGATAAATGTTATAATTGAAGAATGTATTAAGTAGCACAGGAATATAGAAAAGAAAGCAACCATGACTGGAGAGACAGGAAAAGCTTCACCAAGGCCATGATATTTGTACTGGGGCTCAGTCATTCACTCAACACGCATTTACTGAACACCTACTACATGCTAGGAATAACGGGTGCTGGAGAGCCAGAAATGAGCAAAACAGGCAAAATTCTCTGCCCTCGTGAATCTTATACTTGAGTGTGTGATGTGTGTGTTGTTGGGTAGGAGGGTGGTTGTAGGAGGTGAGGGTAGAAAAGATTGCAGTGACCAGAATGTACAGGGCTTTGAACGGCCATTGTGAGGACTTTGGCTTAAAACCAAAGTTAGGAGCCATCACTCTGCAGCAGGCTTCACAGTATCTATTGGTCCAGATGCAGAATCCTCTCCAGCAACAAAGACAACGATAACAACAACACCTAATATTTACTGGGTACTTTTTAGGGACCAAGTGCTGTGTTTCAATTGGGTAGGTATTTTTAATCCTCACAGAAACTTATGAGGAAAGGGGGATTTTAAGTCCTGTTTGTCAGAGGAGGCAGCTAGTTAAATAACTTAGCCAGTTCATCAGCCAGGAAGTGGCAAAGCTGGGCGTGAACACACCCGCCAGGCATCAAAGCTGTCATCCTTGTTCACTAGCTCAGGCTGCCTTCCACTAGGGTCTGATAAAACCTGGGTGCAAGAATGCAGAATCTAGGGCTGGGGAGCAGCAGGGTTGAGACGTTAGGACATGGAAGCAAGAGAAGGTAGACCGCTGCCCGGAAGGCAATTCAGTCTAGGGAGCGAGGAAGTAACGCCAGGAAAAGGGTGGCGAACGAGAGAATAAGGTGGGTGGGAATGAGAGGTAGGATAAGAGAGCAGTATTCATGGCAGTAAGGGATGGAGACTGGAAGGATAGGAGTTGTAAATTATGGTTAAGGAGGGCTTCCCTGGTGGCGCAGTGGTTAAGAATCTGCCCGCTAACGCGGGGACACGGGTTCGAGCCCTGGTCCAGGAAGATCCCACATGCCGCGGAGCAACTAAGCCCGTGTGCCACAGCTACTGAGCCTGCGCACCTAGTACCCGTGCTCTGCAACTAGAGAAGCCACCGCAATGAGAAACCCGCGCACCGCAACGAAGAGCAGCCCTCGCTTGCCGCAACTAGAGAAAGCCCGCCCACAGCAACGAAAACCCAACATAGTCAAAATAAATAAATAAGTAATAAAATAAAAGATACTAAAAAAAAAGTTATGGTTAAGGGAGAGGGAGGGAGGAGGAGATACCACAACTGGGGGTTAACGGTATATGTGATTAGTAGGGAAAATTAATTTTCTTACCCTTATTTATAGCGATTAACTATTTTCTTTTTCTGAGTAAGCCTCAACCATCAATATACATTTCTTTGATATCTTCTGGAGGGGAGAGGAGACCACAGGCATTTTTTGGTATTTGTTTTCAAAGCTGAAATCTGCTTTCATTTTCACTATGCTAAGACTGTGACAATTCAACCCTCCAACGCTAGACATGCCTAGTCGAACGTTCTTACCGAAATGTGTCCATGCCCAAGTTCATGAAATTCCTTTACCTCCTTCCCCTATTTTATTTCCACGTTTAAACAAAACAGGTCTTGATGAACGGGCTGGGTAGGACAACTGAGAAAGAATAAAAGGCACCTTGGGCTCGGTTGAGGGGCAAAGGAAAGGAAGGGGCAAATGTTACCATCAACAAGTAAATTATCTTCCAGAAGCCTCACAAGCTTTCAAGAGACAATTTCTTTAGGGCTATCAAAAGTTAACTAGCCCACTGGACTTTATTTCTGATTTTGATATTAAAAAGTACCAACTGAGTAAAGAGACTCCTTAATATAAATTCAAAGCCAAGGTGGAGGGATGGGAAGACAGGAGTTCTAACAGGTACCAGTGGCCTCTAGAGTTTCAGAGCTACTCAGGACCTAGGCCACCCATGGCAGGGACACTGGGAGGGAGGGTGTTCCTGAGCCTGGGGCTTCTCTGACAAGGCTGGTGTGTGGGGGGCAGAACTACGGCTCACGGGTGGCTCCTCAACAGCGTGTCAAGTGAACATGAGGCCAGCAGCTGGGAAGCAGTGTGAGTAATGGAAGAGAAATTCCCCAATTTCTGACCTCATCCAAATAAAATTTTTAAAAAGAAAATTAAAAAAGCTTACTTCATTAAAAAAGAGAGGGAGAGAATGCAACTGGAAATCATGAATTAAGATCTAAGTCTCCATAAGAAATGTTTTAATTAGCACTTACGTTTTGTTTACTCAAGAGCTTATAATGCCAAGTGTCTTTTCTCAATTCACACTCGCTATAGGGCATGAGCATGAGGGGTCCAACTACAGAGTATAGCACATAAAAGCATGAAGGCTTACCTTCAAGTAGCTTCCACTTAATTTCTATGTGAAGGAATCAGACTCCTAGGAAATCCAAAGGGATCTTAACATATAGGGAACCACGATGAGTTAACAGTCAGCTGAGAGAGCGAGATCAATTCTTGGGATTAACTCCTCACACAGCCTGCCTTTCATACCCTCCCCCAAAGGCCCATCTCCAGTCTCTTCAATGAGGATGTCATAAGCCTTCAAAGAGGCAGCAATGGAATCAATATGAATGAGACATAATGGCATGTAGTGCAAAAAGCATGTCTAGTGCATTTCTATTATTTTTGTCTTCCCCTCCTTCTTCTGGGAACTATTCCTTCAAACCTTGTGATTCTAGTAAAGCTTGCCAATTATAATATTCCATCCTCCCAGACCTAAAGATTGGTTCAAGGTTAGGTCTGTGACCCAAGCCAGGCCACTGAATATTTCTCTAGGATTAAAAAAAATTAGAACTGCAGTAGGTGTGTTTTCGAGGTGGGATGTGGGAGACGGTATCTTCCTTACTGAAGATACCACTTTAGAATTAATATAGTATACCGTTAGGCAATAAAAATAAATAACAGGCATCCAAATCAGAAAGGAAGAAGTAAAACTGTCACTATTTGCAGATAGCATGATATAGTACATAGAAAACCCCAAAGACTCCACCAAAAAACTGTTAGAACTAATAAATGCAGTAAAGTTGCAGGATACAAAACCAATATACAAAAACCTGTGGCATTTTTACGCACTAATAGTGAACCGTTAAGAAAACAATCCCACTACAATTGCATTAAAAATAATAAAGGAATAAATCTAACAAAGTAGGTGAAAGACGTGTACATTGGAAAGTGTGATGAAAGAAATTGAAAGAATTAAAGAATACGCAAATAAATGTAAAGATATTCCACGCTCGTGGATTGGAAGAATATTGTTAAAACGTCCATATTATCCAAAGCAATCTGCAGATGCAATGTAATCCCTATCAAACTACCAATGGCACTTTTCCCAGAAATAAATAAACAATCCTAAAATTTGTATGAAACCACAAAAAATCCCAAATAACCAAAGCAGCTTGAGAAAGAGGAACAAAGCTGGAGGTACGTGCCCCAATTTCAAACAAGATTACAAAGCTATAGTAATCAAGACAGTATGGTATTGGCATAAAAACAGATTCAAAGATCAGTGGAACAGAATATATAGTCCAGAAATAAACCCATAAATACATGGTCAATTAATTTATGCAAGGGAGCCAAGAATACACAATAGGGAAAGACACTCTCTTCAATAAATGGTGTTGGGAAAACTGGACAGCCACACGCAAGAGAATGAAACTGGACCACTATCTTATGCTATAAACAAAAGTTAACTTAAAATGGTTTAAAGGGACTTCCCTGGTGGCTCAGTGGTTAAGAATCCGCCTGCCAATGCAGGGGATATGGGAAGATCCCACATGCCACGGAGCAAATAAGCCTGTGCGCTACAACTACTGAGCCTGTGCTCTAGAGACCGCGAGCCACAACTACTGAAGCCCACGTGCCTAGAGCCCATGCTCTGCAGCAAGAGAAGCCACCACAGTGACAAGACTGTGCACCTCAACGAAGAGTAGCCACCACTCACCGCAACTAGAGAAAGCCCGCGTGCAGTAACCAAGACCCAATGCAGGCACAAACATACACACACAAAATTAATTAATCAATTAATTTAAAGAAATGGATTAAAGACTTGAACATAAGACCTGAAACTATAAAACTCTCAGAAGAAAACATAGTTAGTAAGCTCCTTGACATCAGTCTTGGTGGTGATTTTTTGAATTTGACTCCGAAAACAAAGGTAACAAAAGCACAAATAAGTGGGACTGCATCAAACTAAAAAACTTCTGCACAGGAGAGGAAGCCATCCACAAAATGAAAAGGCAACCTACCAAATGGGAGAAAATACTTGCAAATCATACATCTGATAGGGGTTAATAACCAAAATATATAGGGAACTCATACAACTCAATGGGAAAAAGAAACCAGCAACATGGTTTTTTAAAAATGGGCAGAGGATCTGAATAGACATTTTTCCAAAGAAGACATCCAGATGACCAACAGGTACATGAAAAGCTGCTCAATATCACTAATCATCAGGGAAATGCAAATCAAAATCACAGTGAGATATCACCTCACACCTGTTAGAACGGCTATTATAAAAAAATAAGCGTTGGTGAGACTGGAGAAAAGGGAATGCTCACGCACCGTTGGAGGGAAAGTAAGACTGGTGCAGCCACGATGGAAAACAGTACGGAGTTTCCTCAAAAAATTAAAAATAGAATCACCATATGATCTAGCAATTACACTCTGGGTATTTACCTGAAGGAAACAAAAACACTAACTCGAAAAGATATGTGCACCTCCATATTTACAGCAGCATTATTTACAGTAGCCAAAACATGGAAGCAACCTGAGTGCTCATCAACAGATGAATGGATAAAGAAAACTGGCTCGCATGAGCATGTGTGTGTGCGTGCACGTGCGCGCGCGCACACACACACGCGCACACACACACGCGCGCACACACAAATATTATTCAGCCATAGTGAAGAAGGAAACCTTGCCATTTGCAACAAAACAGATGGACCTTGTGGGCATTATGCTAAGTGAAATAAGTCAGACAGAGAAAGACAAATTCCATATAATCTCAATTATACGTGGAAACTGCCCCCCCAACAAAACGACAAATTCAAACTCATAGACACAAAGAACAGATTGGTGGTTGCCAGAGGTGGGGGGTGAGGGGTGGGTTTAATGGGTGAAGGGGGCCAAAAGGTACAAACTTCCAGTTACAAAATAAGTAAGTGCTGGGGATGTAATGTACAGCACGGTGCCTATAGTTAATAATACTGTATCGTATATTTGAAAGTTGCTAAGAGAGTACATCTTAAAAGTTCTCATCACAAGAAAAATATTTGGAACTGTGTGGTGACGGATGTTAACTAGACTTACTGTGGTGATCATGTCACAATGTATACAAATATTGAATTGCTGTGCTGTACACCTGAAACTAGTATGTTATGTCAACGATATCTCAATTAGAACATAAAGTGTAGTACAAATTGTACATTTACTATATTTTTCACAGAAGAGAAGTGAAAAGAGGTCATGGTTTGGATCCATACAGACTTGGATTTGAAATCAGACGCTGGTTCTTAACAAGTTGAGTAACCTTGGACAATTACTTCTCCCAGCCTCAGTTTCTTCATCCGTAATGGGGGTACTAAGATTTACAAAGTAATATTTTGAGATATAAAGCTAGGTTCCCACTTTGTGCACTGGGGCCATAATTTTTTTTTGAATTTTATTTTATTTACTTTTTATACAGCAGGTTCTTATTAGGTATCTATTTTATACATATTACTTTATATATGTCAATCCCAATCTCCCAATTCATCCCACCACCACCAACCTCCCAGCCACTTTCCCCCGTTGGTGTCCATACATTTGTTCTCTACATCTGTGTCTCTATTTCTGCCCTGCGAACCAGTTCATCTGTACCGTTTTTCTAGGTTCCACATATATGTGTTAATATACGATATTTGTTTTTCTCTTTCTGACTTACTTCACTCTGTATGACAGTTTCTAGATCCATCCACGTCTCTACAAATGACCCAATTTTGTTTGTTTTCATGGCTGAGTAATATTCCATTGTATATATGTACCACATCTTCTTTATCCATTCATCTGTCGTTGAGCATTTAGATTGCTTCCATGACCTGGCTACTGTAAATAGTGCTGCAATGAACATTGGGGTGCATGTGTCTTTTTGAATTATGGTTTTCTCAGGGTATATGCCCAGTAGTGGGATTGCTGGGTCATATGGTAATTCTATTAGTTTTTTAAGGAACCTCCATACTGTTCTCCATAGTGACTGTATCAATTTACATTCCCACCAACAGTGCAAGAGGGTTCCCTTTTCTCCACACCCTCTCCAGCATTTGTTGTTTGTAGATTTTCTGATGATGATCATTCTAACTGGTGTGAGGTGATACCTCATTGTAGTTTTGATTTTCATTTCTCTAATAATTAGTGATGTTGAGCAGCTTTTCATGTGCTTCTTGGTCATCTGTATGTCTTTGGAGAAATGTGTATTTAGGTCTCCTGCCCAATTTTTTTTTTTTTTTTTTTGTGATACACGGGCCTCTCACAGTTGTGGCCTCTCCCGCCGTGGAGCACAGGCTCTGGACGTGCAGGCTCAGCGGGCATGGCCCACTGGCCCAGCCACTCCACAGCATGTGGGATCCTTCCAGACAGGGGCACGAACCCATGTTCCCTGCATTGGCAGGCGGACTCCCAACCACCGCGCCACCAGGGAAGCCCTCCTGCCCATTTTTTGATTGGGTTGTTTGTTCTTTTAATATTGAGCTGCTTGAACTGTTTATATATTTTTGAGATTAATCCTTTGTCCACTGATTCACTTGCAAATATTTTCTCCCATTCTGAGGGTTGTCTTTTCATCTTGTTTATGGTTTCCTTTGCTGTACAAAAGCTTTGAAGTTTCATTAGGTCCCATTTGTTTATTTTTGTTTTTATTTCCATTACTCTAGGAGGTGGATCAAAAAAGGTCTTGCTGTGATTTATGTCAGAGTGTTCTTCCTATGTTTTCCTTGAAGAGTTTTATAGTGTCTGGCCTTACATTTAGGTCTCGAATCTATTTTGAGTTTATTTTTGTGTATGGTGTTATGGAGTGTTCTAATTTCATTCTTTTACATGTAGCTGTCCAGTTTTCCCAGCACCACTTATTGAAGAGACTGTCTTTTCTCCATTGTATATCCTTCCCTCCTTTGTCATAGATTAGTTGACCATAGGTGCATGGGTTTATCCCTGGGCTTTCTATCCTGTTCCATTGATCTATATTTCTGTTTTTATGCCAGTACCATATTGTCTTGATTAAAGTAGCTTTGTAGTATAGTCTGAAGTCAGGGAGTCTGATTCCTCCAGCTCAGGTTTTTTCCCTCAAGACTGCTTTGGCTATTCAGGGGCTTTTTGTGTCTCCATACAAATTTTAAGATTTTTTGTTCTAGTTCTGTAAAAAATGCCATTGATAATTTGATAGGGGTTGCATTGAATCTGTAGATTGCTTTGGGTAGTATAGTCATTTTCACAGTATTGATTCTTCCAATTCAAGAACATGGTATATCTCTCTATCTGTTTGTGTCATCTTTGATTTCTTTCATCAGTGTCTTATAGTTTTCTGAGTATAGGTCTTTTACCTCCTTAGGTAGGTTTATTCTTAGGTATTTTATTCTTTTTGTTGCAATGGTGAATGGGATTGTTTCCCTAATTTCTCTTTCTGATCTTTTGTTATTAGTGTATAGGAATGCAAGAGATTTCTGTGCATTAATTTTGTATCCTGCAACTTTACCAAATTCATTGATTAGCTCTAGCAGTTTTCTGGTGGCATCTTTAGGATTCTCTATGTATAGTATCATGTCATCTGCAAACAGTGACAGTTCTAGTTCTTCTTTTCCAATTTGTAACAGCAATCATTTTGTTATCTCTTGTTATTCTGGAGGCTGACTGGGCTCAGCTAGGTGGTTGTCACTTATCTCTCACACAATTGTAATTAGAAGGTGGCTGACTACTGAAGTCATCTTAATGCTTCTTCAGTCTCACAACTGGTGGTTAATGTTGCCTTTTGGTTGGGACCTCAGCTGGGGCTCTGGCAGAACACCTACACAGACCACTCCTTGTGGCCTGGGCTCCCTCACAGCATGGTGGCTGGGTTCCCAGCACTCTGATCCCTAAAGAGAGGGCAGAAGTGCATGGCAGTTTTAAATCTAGTCTTAGAAGTCACAGACCATAACTTCTGTCATACTTTGCTGGTCAAGGCAACCACTGAAGTCCATCAAGATTCAAGAGGGGGCTTCCCTGGTGGTGCAGTGGTTGAGAGTCCGCCTGCCGATGCCGGGGACACGGGTTCGTGCCCCAGTCCGGGAAGATCCCACATGCCGCAGAGTGGCTAGGCCCGTGAGCCATGGTCGCTAAGCCTGCGCATCTGGAGCCTGTGCTCTGCAACGGGAGAGGTCACAACAGTGAGAGGCCCGCGTACCGCAAAAAAAAAAAAAAAAAAAAAAAAAGATTCAAGAGGAAGGGATATTGACTTCATTGATATGCTCAGTGGGAGGAATATCAACATTACACTGTAAGGGAAACATGTGGATGTACTGTGGCAGCCAGCTTTGGGAAATGCATTCTGCCACACACACCCTGCTTCACCTTCTTCTCCCTATTTCTTCAGCATGGGGTTGTTACAGCAGGAATTCCAGGGAAGAAAAGAATCAGGGCTGAAGCACTAATTTTCAAAATAGACTTTTAATCCCACGGCAAATAGGATAAGCTGAAGACATTAGTGAGCCTCAGAAGTTTGATTTACAATGATGAAAGGCTTAAGATCCTTGAATGACTCAGAACCTAAAGTTCATGCCATCAGTCATAGGACTCCATGACTAGTTGGAGACAATTGAGGTAGAGGTTGGTGAGTATCCCTGAGAGGAATCCTGCCCTATGTCCAGCCACACCCCAAGCTGGCTTGGGAATTTACAAATAGAGGGAACCTGTTCTTTTTCATACCTGGAGCCCTGAGGGATGGGAAAGCCACACAGAAGTTCCTGACTCACCACAGCACAAGGAAAGGAGAGGACAGATGTTGGTGAAGGGTTTCGGGTGACACCAATTTTTCTTCAAAGCTGCCCAATATTTCCAGGGAAGGAGGGAGAACACACCTGACCCCGTGCGGTAGTGACAGAAACGTCAGCAGCAAAGAATAGGCCTGTGTACTGACGAGCCAGTTTTCCTGATGGACAGCTGTCATGAGAGCAACTCAAAAAATCAAATCTCCACTCAGGTTTCCAGAAGTACCTCGTAAAAATGTGGTGTGATGTCTACAGTCATCGCCGCCTTCTCTCACTTACTGAAGAAGCAGACCAGAGGCAGAAGCAGAAATTAGGTTGGCGCCATTGGTTTGGACAATTCACAGTGCATTTAACGAGGAAGATTCTCCCCTACTTGGCTCCCTCTCTTTCCGCATCTCCTGCTTGAACAGACTCAAATCCAGCAATCAGTTTTGAATCCTCAGCTTTTTGCCCACCCTTCCTCCCCATCTCTCTGATTCGGTCACTTACCTGTTCATTTCACAATGTGGCATTTAGGCCCCTCCCACTTCTGACACCCCTACTGTGGACGTTATGCCTGGCTTGAGAGACTCCGGAGGGGTTTCCTTGCTTCCTGATGCTCCTCTCCGTGCTTCTGACGTATCGACACGACATCTACCTTTTCTCCCTTCTTTTCCAAAAGTCTTCAATGGCTCCCTATCACTTTCAGGATGAAAATTCCACGTTTTACTTTTGGCGCTTAGGCCCTACACAATCTAACTACCCTTAGAAACGTAACCTCCACCACATATGGTAAGAGAGGAATTTAACCTGGTTAACTCTTAACCAGGAATGCTAGTTCTGCCTCCTGGTATCAGCAGAAGAAAAGACTTCCTCTACACGTAATTAGCGGAGAGAAGCACGTAACCGTTCCGATTGCGAGTCCTTTACAAATGTTCCTGTAGAAATAGATTCTTCCATGTGATTATTGTATTGGACTAGGTTCAGTGGGACTGCGAGACCTCTAAGCTACCACTTTAAAATAACTCAGCTTGCTTCATCATAGAGCTCGGAAGACGAGATAAACTTGGTCAGATGAATTATGATGTAAATGTAACAGTATCTGAGTTGTCCTCGCAGCGTCCCTGTCCATCCAGGACGAGGAGAGAGAGCCAGGAACATTCAGCTACTGCCATCTCATCCTTACAATTGTTCTGACTAATCAGATTACATCACTGAAGTCCAAATCACTCTGCGTTCAGCAAATTAAAATATCAGCTGAAAAATTCATAAGGCGATTATTGCTTAGAAGAAATAAAGAATTGTAGGGTTGCTATTTCCTACTGCTGCTTAGAACATTCAAAGTTCCTCAGAGGCTGGATGACAGGTCCAAAGAAAAGGCTCTTCGGCCGGTCACTTACATTTGGACACAACCCGTTAAACAGCAGACTCACATTCTGCACACAAAACACTCAACTCAGGGTGAAGGAAATCATTCCCCAAACGGCCTCCTCCCACATTTGCAATATTTGAGGAGAGTTCCTGAAGTCTGGACACAGTGCTGTGGAGCTGAGCCAATAAACTTCACAGCGGTTACGAAACAGCTGCAAATCCATGCTTATGTCATGCTTTGTACAAATACTATATAAAGGACACATTCAGATCAAGAGAAGAAATATGGCTTTGCTAGTGTTAAAGCAAGATGCTCGATTTCACTAGGAAGATTTAAGAAGAACCTCCAATGTTTCCTAATTATGTGGTTCTAAAATGTATAGTTAACCTGGATTACTTTTATTTTATTTTCTCCATTTCCCCTCCTCCAAGCCAAAGAATCATTTACTTCCACCCTTTAAATTCATCACTCTAGCCATTGACAACATGGAGGGAAAAAACCCAACCACAACCCCAAACAAAAAGAATCTGTCCAAACTCTCAGAGCCTCTTCACACTGACTTTACCTGGCAAAAGACAGTGCCTTATAGTGATGAGAGATGCTGCTGTCCATAATATTGTCTGTGGTACAAAGATACTAAATTTACTGAAAAGACATTTTCTTGATTCCTTTCGAATGTCAGGCAAATGTAAGAGCCAAATTTTCTGCATAATTTTACACACGATTATAATTCTTTCCAAAATGGGAAATGGAGGTCAAGTGAACTTTTGGATCCTGTTTCACAGATCTTAGTAAATTTTATTAATCTTGAGATTCTTATTTTCATTTGCTGAAGAAAAGCAAGTTATGTAGTTATCAGAAAACATGTTTGTTTGTATAAAATGCTTTGTTCTACTGCAGTCTAAAAAAAGTGGTATTTATAGCCAAAAGCTTTCAACAAAGGATATTCCACGAGTGAGGGATGAGGTCAGGGTGTGAATGAAGGAAGAGGGACGTGAAGAGTTCGTAATTTACGTAAAAACCTTTAGTGAATAGGATCAAGCCCAGGAAGCTGCTAAAATTCCAGCTCATGGTAGCAGAGGAAGATTAGAAGCTTATTGAAAACTCAACAAATATTCTGAGCCCTGGGACTTTGAGAACTTCTAATGTAATAAAATGTGAGCACTTTCCCTCTGCCACAGATCAAATCATTGAAAGAGATCTGATCTAACAGTACACACAGTTAGCCTGAAGCATCAATTCTTGGTTGTGTATATGAAAGTTCTGACCAAAAAATGATGTTATTAACTTATTCTTTACTGTAGCCTATAGTGGTTCTTTAGTGTAATATATTTGGCATTTATGATTAAATAAAAAATATTTGGGTTATCATATTCTTATTATGATAAATATTCGACCATATTATAAATATCACCTAATAAAATGCTACATTTTCACCTTTCAACTAGCCTGGAGACATACCACTGGGTAAGAAACAGCAAGGTAATGATAAGTTTAAAAATAAGTATATTATCCTGGGTATCATTTTGTCAGTAGCTTCAGTGTAGATTACCTTGTAAAGATATTCACGAAGTGTGAAAATATCATATATCTTTGCTTCACCCTTTTAAAAAAAAATCTGTCCTATTCAAATATCTGCACAACCACCAAATGCTATCAATTCTTCTCAAATTGCCTCAACATTTTTTGTTTGTTTGTTTTGGATTTTTGTTTTGTTTTTTTTTGTTTCCATCAAATCTGTGTCCCCTGAGAGGCAGAGAAATGTGATAGCTTCTGGGAGTCTTCCTGGCTAAACTCGTTCCTTCCAATCCATTCTATATATAAGAATAGTTATTTGTAGTTTATAAAAGTAATATGCACACGTTAAACATCGGAGGACTACAGAATGTATAATATTAAATGTGTAGTTAATGTTTTTTTAAACTATGTTTAGCTCTTGTGAGGTTACAATTGTATCTCTAAAAATTCAGCCGTTTTTATTCTTGATTTATCAACATAGTATCTATTTTCTACTATAAAAGAAATTCGACATACTTCTATTAACTTTCTTCTCTCAATTATTGTTAATATTTAAAGTTGTTCCAGTGGTTACCTTTACAACTTCAAGCAATATCCTTAAAATTTCTTGACTCATTCCAAGGAATATTACTTATTAACTCTTCATTTGATATGTTTCTTCTCAACTTTCCACTTTTATTTATTTTTTATTTATTTATTTATTTATTTATTTATTTATTTATTTATTTATTTGCGGTACACGGGCCTCTCACTGTTGTGGCCTCTCCCATTGCGGAGCACAGGATCCGGACGCGCAGGCTCAGAGGCCATGGCTCACGGGCCCAGCCGCTCTGCGGCATGTGGGATCTTCCCGGACCGGGGAACGAACCTGCGTCCCCTGCATCGGCAGGCGGACTCTCAACCACTGCGCCACCAGGGAAGCCCTTTTCCTAGACATTTTAACAATTTTTTTTTTGGACAGAAGAAATATATACCATCATCTCATGATAAAAAATACTCAGATTCTAAATCTAGATATATATAATAGAATGACTTTTTTTTCTGTAAGACATTCATCATGGAACCCACTATCTAATTTGGATCAACTGATTTGATATTACTGATGGCATCCTGATATTTCTTATAATTGGACTCTTCCATTAGTTCCATAATTTTTTGGATGTTAATTTATCCTTTATTTTATTCTCTTGTATTTTCCTGGACTACATCTTCAAGTTGTTTTTTGAGAGGCTAAGAGAAGTATTCAGGGCTTTTCATGTCTGAAAATGTCTATTTGTTCTCATACTTTATTCTCAGTTGGGCTGAGTACAGAACCATGGTTTCAAAACCAATCCCCTCTGAACTTTGAACACATGGTTCCACTGTCTCCCAGTCTCCAGTATTATGTATCAAAGTTTATGCCATTCAGCTGATCGCTCTTCTGTGGGTAATGCTCTCATTGTCTGACTTTTCACCCCAGAAGCTCTAAATCTCTTTTATCCTGAACTTTCACCAACACGGGTTTGAGATTTTTATATTTATTTTACTCAATGGTCAGTAGCCTCTCTTAATCTGAATCCTTATGTCTTTATTTCTTTCTCTCCAATGTCTCTACTTTTCCTTTTTTTTTTTTAAACATCTTTATTGGAGTATAATTGCTTTACAATGGTGTGTTAGTTTCTGCTTTATAACAAAGTGAATCAGTTATACATATACATATGTTCCCATATCTCTTCCCTCTTGCGTCTCCCTCCCTCCCTATCCCACCCCTCCAGGCGGTCAAAAAGCACCGAGCCGATATCCCTGTGCCATGCGGCTGCTTCCCACTAGCTATCTACCTTACGTTTGTTAGTGTATATATGTCCATGTCTACTTTTCCTTTAAGGGCTCTTCTTAACCTTGAACTTCAAGATCACCTTTCCATATCACTAATACTTTTCTTACATTTTCCATCTTCTCATCTTTTGCTCTATACTCCGGAATACTCTTTAGCTACATTCAGGAAGTCTTTCTCTTGATTTTTAGTTTGCAGGAACTCATGTTTTCTAACTGCTTCTTATCCATAGCTACTCTTCTTTTGAAAAGGGGGTAGTGAAGTTTAATAGATGCAATACTTTTCATACTGTCTAAGGATAGTAATTAGATTTTTTTGTTGTTTTCTTCTATCCTCAGAATTATTTTATCTGGATTATAATAATTCTGTGAATGATTTCATCTCCTTTTTTCATTTTTCTTTTGATTAAAAAAATTACCTAGCAATATAGTCCTATCTCTTTCTATCTTCTAGAAGTTTGTCAATTTCTGGTCCTCATTCATGTTTCCAGAATTGCCATGCTTTTATTCTTTTTAAATTTTATTTCAAATGAAGATCTGGAGAGAAGGGAAACAACCGTGTAGACTACCATCTTAAAACTAATTTTTCCATAGAGTATTGCATCATGTTCAATATTTCCTACTATCTAAAATGTAAAGTTTAAATAACAGTCTGGTATTTGGGAATTGGTACGGTTAGAGCCCAGCTTGTCTTTCTTCTTAACCCTCCGTTTATCACATTAAAGAATCAGTCATCCCCTTACCCCATTGAGAGGGGTTATGCTCTGTTCCCTGTATCTTCTGACTGTTGCCTGCAGTGTCCTTTTTCCTCTTTTTTTATTTTAATGTAATCATATTTTACAAAGGTAGGCTCAGCTCAAAGTCTGCCTCTTCTGACGTCTTTATGAGCATCCTAAGATGGCCAACGTTCTGTATTACTTAAAAACATTTGAGTTCTGTACAAATGATTGTTCTTTGAGCCAGCAATGTCAGTTTTTTCAACCAAAATTTTATCTACTATTGATATTTTTTGGACCCTAAAGTCCGAAATAATTTTACCTAAGTGGGATTAACTTTTAAAAGCAAATGTTTCATGTTTTGATATCTTACTATACAATAAAAATATCAATGTTTTGATGAGATGCAGCTTAAAAAATAGTGCGCCTGAGTTAGGCAATTTTTATTATACATTGTTTTCTTGATCAGGTGGTAAGAGTAGTTGGATATTCTTCTTTCAAGACAACTGTATAGCATTGCTATGGTGTAATTACACAATGTTCCAAGCACTCAGTTTTTTTTTTTTTTTTTTTTTTTTTTGCCGTACGCGGGCCACTCACTGTTGTGGTCTCTCCCATTGCGGAGCACAGGATCCGGACGCGCAGGCTCAGCGGCCATGGCTCATGGGCCCAGCCCCTCCGCGGCATGTGGGATCTTCCCGGACCGGGGTACGAACCCGGGTCCCCTGCATCGGCAGGCGGACTCTCAACCACTGCGCCACCAGGGAAGCCCATCAGCTCATATTTTTTGACAGACCAAGCAAAGTTTCTAAGCCAGGCACGGGAAAAAGACGCTAATGGTTCAGTCCAGCTTATAAGCCAAAGTAATGCTGCGTAAGTGGCATTACCTCACACAAATCTGAAACATCTCTCTCCCCAAGAGCAAAAGTACAGTTAGAGACACAAGAATCCCATGAGAGAAACTCTACCAGGCAGGTATTATATAGCCTAGTCATTGCCTTGAAAAATAACAGAACAACACCTCAGCAGTTTGAAACGTCACGGTCCAGTAAAGGTTTAACACCGTATTCCAAAGCAGAAGTATGAAGTACTGGAAAATAAAAAATCCTCATGGCCTAGAATTTAGTCCTCTAGGGAGGCACTCTGAGGCTTATCCTAGCCTTGACTGTTCATGTTCCCTAATATAGTTTGATATCAACTTGATCACCTGTGATTCATTTGAAAGGATTTCTTGAAGACTCAAACATGACTAACTTTAGAACAGAGACAAACACGTCAGTGCATGCATTTTAGGCAGAATGATATTTGAGGTGAGGGATGCTGAAAATCTGTTATCCGCAAGTCACTGGGCAACCTGATTCCAAGCCAGTTTTATAGACTATACAGAATTCAAGAAGCATATATTACGTAACTAATGTCTGGGAGAGGGGGTGGTAATTAAAATAGAATGCATCATCTGTTGCTCTTGAGAATATCACGTTTTAGAAGTTAAAAATTACATATGTGAAAAATTTGTTTAAAATCCAAGGTAATATCCAATTAGGAATTCCACAGTATAATAACTATTCACAGGGGATGTGGAAACACACAGATAGGAGACTTCCAGCCGGGGTATTAACCAACCAATTATGATCTATAGGTTTAAGACCTGCCGAAGTTAGTTTTTAAACAGACTCTACACATCAAACAATGGAAGGTTGGAATAATAATGGTAAGTCGACTCTAAATACTATTGTATAGATATTAACACTGTGATCATGAGTATGTGTGGCAGCATGGAAACTGCTCATGACAAAGTGAAATAAAAAGCAGTGTCCTAAAGTATATGCACAAGGTTTGCTTATAACTATGTCAAATTATATGAAGGGGGGCATTTGTTAGGGTAGGATCATAGGTGATTGCTTTTCATGATTTCCACCATTATTTTCAATAGTGGACATTTTGGAAATGCCATAGAAGTAGAAGAAAATATACACGTAAGAGACATGTGAGAAGGCAGGCAGCATTTGAACTCTGGGAGATGTTTGATTAGATGACTGTAGATAATCTAACCTACCTCTCGTAAGATATATCATAAATATATAGAAGTACCAGGAAGCCTGAGACTTTGCTGTGATGGTAACTAAGCTGTTGGGATCTGTCTTTATTTCTTGAGTCAGTCCGAATGACTGTACATCTATGACACTAATAGTTGTATTTCTATGGGGGGCGTAAGCTACAATCAACATAACTGAAGTGGTAGGGGGTAGGGAGGGCAGGGAGGAGAGGTGGCACACAGGTACAACTTCTGAGATAATTGGATTAAACACACACACACACACACACACACACACACGGAATTAAAGTCTGTGAGTACTGCTTGTGGAAATAACTTTGGATTCACACCTGCTTGCATTCGCATCTGTCTCTACCACTTACTATGTGCCTTGAACAAGCCAGTCATCTCTCTGAAAACTCAATTTTCTCATTTCTAAAAAAGCAGAAACAAGGTTCACAGCGGACATATATGATAACCGAGATATTAATGTGTGAAGTTGCTAGCCGGGTATTTGTACACAGTAGGCATTAAGTTTGTTCTCTCTCCCACACTTTTCTTTGTACACAGGACTCCGGTGTTCAGGTATCAGAGATAAAATTCAGGTAGAAATGAAGGTGACTCTCCCCTAGCAGTAGGTTGTTTTCAGATCTTGCCCCCTCCCCCATGCTTACCCTCACATGGGCCAGCGTCCCTAGGCTATAACCAACTTGATGGCAGAATGAGGCCAGGCCAGAATTGTTTGGCCATCAAACACCAGAGTGAGTTTCCTGGGTTAGCTCTGCTTGTATGCTGCATTTAAATTTTCTGTACTGTCTAATCTGGCTTCTAGAAATGGACGGTCCTATACAGTACCACTGGCCACATGTGGCTATTTACATTGAATTAAAATGAAATAAAGTAATAAAATCTTCCTTAATCACATAGCCACATCTCAAATATTCAATGGGCACATATGCCTAGGGGCTCCCCAAATAGTTGGTATAGATAGAACATTTTTATCACTACAGAACATTTAGAACTCTGCTCTGAAGCTGTGGGGTATCAGTGGGAAAAAGAAATGTCATAGGCTTCGTACTCATCATCTTCGTTCATTAATTCTTTGATTTTTTAATGACTTTCAGGCCAGAAAAATAAACTTAGAGAGTGAAGCCAGGTAGAAGAAACATATTTCCTGATTAGGGGGCCTCAGTATATACAAGCATTCCAGGCACCAGCCTATGAGACATCAATTGCATTCTTTCCACATACCACAGCCCACTTGTAAAGAAAATTGTGATAAGATATGTCAACCTCAGAGTAATTTAAGTGACACTTTTGCCAGCAAAAATGAGTATTTCTTAACCAGATCCTGGTGCTCTATGCATAAGGCAGAAATCTCCTCTAGGGAGATTTCAATCTATTAACGGTTTGTCAAGCAGTTCGGCAGTTTTATTTCTTCACACAATGCAATGGTTGCCTGTGGCGCCACCAATGACAGGCAATACAGGTTTGTGAATGGGAGATGTGACACCAAACTACTCAATAAGCTGTTCAAAGTTTCATTCTGAACCAATCGAATGTTAATTAAGGGTGGCCCCCAACAATCTATTCTGTCAGCAGGGGACCCTCGTGAGTTAGTTACAATCCCTGTACAAATATCGAACTCATAAACCAAACAATCAAGAGCTCTTAACCCAGTCATTTGGCTCCTGCAACATTTTAAAAAGAAAGAATAAAGCATTTGCCCACTTGAAAGTAAACATATTGTCCTTGAGATCAATTTCATGTTTCCCCAAAAAGGAACCCTTATAAAGTTTTCATCTACTCACCTACATATGCCTTGTTTGAACTGTTGAACCCTGCTGGGGGGCAGGGGGAAGAGGCACCCTGCCTAGAAGATCAGCACAACTATAAATTCATGCCCTCCACACCTGAGTGGGTGTCAATGTTTCCAGGTCATCCTTCTGCTTCCCTACTCAGCACTCTGTCATTATTCACAAACCAGCAATTTCAATACTTTTTCAGTTTCTTTAGATCTCTGACCTTTCCACCTTCCCTCCCCCCTCAGCAGATAGCCTTGTCCTTGACTTCAGAGGGTAATTGAAGCCATTAGACAAGAATTTAAGTTTCCTGCCCCCAAACCTACACATTTACCTGCACGGTAGTCATCTTATTCTGTTTCGGGCTTATTTAAAGCTGCCCTCTCCACGCCTCCATTTCCCCCTTACTCCTCAGCTTCCATGCTGGGTTCCACATTGACCACGAGATTGAAATCGTCATCACCAAGATCACTAACAACCTTCTGCTTGCTAAACCAATAGGCACTTTTAGTCATTATCTTACTTAACCTCTGTGGAACATTTGGGTTTATCAATCCTTGGCTTTTGCTCAGTCTTGAAATGCTATTTTCCCTTGGCTTCCATGAGAGCATATACAACTGGTCTTTTCCCCATGTTTCTAGCTAAGCATTATCAGTCTCTCTCTCTCACTGTAGTAAAATACATATAACATAGAACTTACCATTTTAACCACTTAAGTGTAGAGTTCAGTGAAGTGGCTACTCTAGGTACCTCATATAAGTGGAATCATACAGTACTTGTTTTTTTGTGACGTTTCACCTAACATAACGTCCTCAAGGTTCATCCATGTTGTAGCATGTAGCAGAATTACCTTCCTTTTTTAAGGCTGAATAATATTCCACTGTATGTATAAACCATATTTGGTTTATCCGTTCATCTGTCGATGGACATCTTGGTTGCCTTTGGCTATTGTGAATAATGCTGCTATAACCTACCCCTTAAATATTGGTGATCTTCAAGGTTCTGTTCTCCTTGGACAGTTTTACCGAGATTCACAGCTTACTGCTTACATGCTAGTGACTCCAAAAACTATACTTGTGGTTCATTTTTCCCTCTTTTGGGATTCAGATCCCAAATCTCTATATACATACTCTTGGATGTCATGGGCACCCTCAACTCAACATATTTAATACCGAGTTTCTGATTCTTGCCATCGCACTTTCAGTGTTCCCTCAACCCTGTGTTTCCTATCTCAGTAAATACCACTAGAGCTCCCACTTACTTATATCAGGCACCTGGGCATCATCCTCTGCAAACCGCAGCACTGCCATTGGCGGAGCTCCCAGGGAAGCCCACTGAACTCCACGGTTGCCAGGTGACTACTTCTTACTTTGACATCCCTGAAGGGGGTCCCGAAGGATAATGAGTGCTTTGGCGAAAGACCCCTCTCCATTAGTCCCCTCTCTACACACCCTGTATTCCCTATAGCCCTTACCTGACTTTTCCTTCTCAGCACTGAAATAGGCTTACCACATAGCAAGCACTCAATACACGTGTTGAATGAATGAATTAGACCTTGACCTCTCCCTTACCCATGCTGGCTATTTTGCTTTCTAAACTATACTCAAACCCACCTACTTCTCTCTACCCCAGCTGCCACCATCAGCTAATCTAGATGCTCATCAACATCCTCCACTTTGTGTCTCCACTTCTAATCTTATCCCCTCCCGATCACTTTCATACAGTTGCCAGAGTGACCATCCTAAGATAAAAATGATAGAAGTTTTACTTCTCTACTTAAAACACCTCAACCATCACTTTCAGGATAACAACTCAAAGTTCTTCACTGGCCTCACAGGGCCCTTCCTGATCTGCTTGTCCATCCAACCCTCCTTTTGACTACTCCCTTGATGCTGCAGCTCGTTACTGAATGTCTTTCAATTTTGCTAAAATGTCATATGCTTCTCTTATCTTCTTTCCAGGTCTTTGAAGATGCTACTCTTTCTGCCCAAACAATCCCTCATTCCCTGCAGTCCCCCTCTCCCCAACATCTGCTAGTTCCTCCTTTTTCTTTGGGTCTTAGATGAGATGTCACTCCCTCTTGGAAGCCCCATCTGACCTCCCTGCACCAGTCGTGGCTTTGCTGTCACTGCTAGGAGGATCACAGGATGCCATGGGAGCCCCTACCATAGCCGTTAGCACCCTGTAGAGGAAGTTGCCTGTCTTATTAGTGTCCGCTATGGTGGGTCATAGCTCCATCAGTGTTGAGACCCTGACTTTCTTGCCCAAAACATACCCTCGGCACCTTGCATGGTGATGGGGCCATGGTAGAAGCTTCATATTTACTATGTAATCCTCCAAAAATAATTTGACTTGGGACATTTCAAACATCCAGAAAAGCAGAAAAAATTGTATAATAGCATAACGTACACCATACCCACCAGCTATGTTCTGTAGTTAACATTTAGCCATATTTTCTTCATCTAATCATCTTTCTCTCTTTGACAAATCATTTTGAAATAAGTCATGGAGAAAATGAATGAATTCTAAGTCTCACCAACATGTTCACAGACCACATAAAATAAGCTACTGAAGAAAAGGATAAAGAACCACGAATAAAAACCTTTAAATCTCTACTTAACTGTAGTCCAGTGAAATTCAGAAATGAGAACATTGAGCTGTGCACCAGATACTTTTTTATGAATGTACTCTCACTCCATCATTTAATTCTCCTGAGTCTTACAAGGTCACCTCATTAATAAACAAAAGGAAATCTGTCAAGAACCTGTAGCTCCAGGAGGTAAAGGAGAAAGAAAATAAACATTTGCTGAGTGCCCATAATATATCCAACACTTAATGTTACTGCCAATTATTCTCACAACAAACTCAAGATGTAAAAACTCAGTGAGGTCAAGTTATTTGCCCAGAATCGAAGGGAGGTAAATGGCTGATGCAGGAATTTGTTCCAAGTTCCCTCTCTTTCTACCACTATTCATTACTTTTAAAATTAAAAATATTTACTTTAACATTATTTTTTGCTGTGGTCCGAGAGGGGTAAAACACATATTGCTTCTACAGGCACAAGGAATGCTTAGGCTAACACTTTTTAGTTCTTTTTGCTTCGGTGGTATAGAGGTGGCAGAAGAAATGACAGCAGTGAATATGGCACAAGAGCATGTGAGAGTCAGAAGCCAGGGTTCTGGTGCCGTGGCATTGTCACCAAATGTCTGACACTAGGCTAGTCACCCAACTCTCTTCACAAAGAACGTGCATCTGTCAGATGAGTGAGTTGGATTAGATTATTACTGAGGTTCCTTCCAGCTGTTAGAAAACAAAACACCCATGAAACCCTGTACTTCTTAGTGCTTTGCTTCAGTCATCAGCTGGTGAGGGCCAGGATGTAGGTCTTGCTGATCCCAGCCTTAGGCTCTGTGCATTCTCAGTTAATATGCCCACTGGGGGAACCAGCTGTAAATGTAGGCCAATTTTAATTGGAATGTTGGTCAGTACAACTAGAGTAACCTTCAAACTTCCAGAAGCAGATCTCCCACAGATTCTGACCCAATAACTGACGATGAAGACGGTGCCAAAAGAGGAGCCAGGGAAAAGCTCCTCTTCAAAGAAAACCCTGGTTTCATCCCTACCTCCATGTGTATCCTCTGCTAGATAAGCCATCCCACCGATCACACTTACAATTTTATTTTTAAAGGCTGTCTACTCCACTAGAGAGTAAGCTTTGAGAGCTCTGTCTGTTCCCCTTTATATCCCGAGCTTGTAGCACAGGACTTGGCATGTAGTTGTCAATCAAGACATGCTTATGGAATGAAGGGCAAACCTCACCATCTCCAAGCATCCCAATCCAATTTACCTTCAAAGTTTGGCTCCGATGCCATTTCTACCTCCCCTCACCCCTCCCAAATGCCTTCATATTTTAACTATATTTCTCCTATGGTGTGTCTCATCTTGTGTATTTTATTACAGTTATTTACTAGGTATCTTAGCTCCCCAGTAAGGTCAAATTCAGACAGAAGCTATCTTCTGCTCACCATTAAAATCTTACAATACACAGTTCATAACAGGCACTCAATAAATGTTTCTGGAAGGAGCACATCATTTATATATTGATACATATATGTTTACATATACACACACACACGAAGTAATTGGCACAGTTCTTTACATATAGAAGACATTCAATAAATATTATTGAATAAATTGCTACTTCTCACAAAGTTGTGGTGAGCCTAATACCCTCAAACTGTAAACACTTGTAAAGTACTCCAAACCTTTTAAGAAAAGATATGGGGGGCTTCCCTGGTGATACCCAGGTGGTTGGGAATCCACCTGCCAATGCCAGGGGACACAGGTTCGAGCCCTGGTCCGGAAAGATCCCACATGCCACGGAGCAACAAAAGCCTGTGTGCCACAACTACTGAAGCCCGCGTGCCTAGAGCCCGTGCTCTGCAACAAGAGAAGCCGTTGCAATGAGAAGCCTGCGCACCGCAATGAAGAGTAGCCCCGGCTAACCGTAACTAGAGAAAGCCCGCGCACAGCAACAAAGACCCAACGCAGCCAAAAGTAAAATAAATTAAAAAAAAAAAAAACATGTGGTAAACTAGATTAAAAGTCATACAAATGGTCATAGCCTTGGATAATAATCTTCTGGGATTTTGTCCTAAGGAAATAAACAAAACCAAAGAAAAAACAAACAACTAAACTGAACCAACCAAAACAATAACAAAGTCTACAAAAAATTTAGTATAGCATTTTTTAGTGAAAAATTAGAAGATATTTTATGGCACATTGATACAACATAATACTATTCTAATGATTGTTCTGATGACTCATGAAAGACGCTTGTGATTAATATCAAATAAAACACAAAATTCACATGTGCTGTGTTATCCACTATAGAAAAACAGGAATACTTAAGGGAATAGCAAATATGCAAAAAAAAAAAAAAGAAAAGAAAAGAAAGAAAAATAGTTATTTTGGGGTGGTATTGTTATGGGCGATTTTTTTCCCTTAAAGTTTCCTTTAAATTTATTATTTTTATAATAAAAATTCTGGTAGAATCAACATAAAAGTTTCCTTAATGTGGCTGTATTTCCTATAGACAGTTATTTAGTGAGGACCAAAGCATAAATTACAATGTCTGTTAATAGCTATCGCTCCAGTATTTGACACTAGGACTCAAGTGATACCTGAGTAGGGATGCTATTCTGTGTCAGGAGGTACAAAGCACAGGCACGGTGTGCAGGTGCAGGAACAGATTTGGACGAGAAGAAAGCAGTTAGACCCAGCAAAGGAATCTTGGGAACCACACAACTGATGATGAAATTGCTCACTCAAGGAAACTATTAATACTAGCTTCCGAGAGGGTTAAATGAGGAGGCTGCAACCCAGAAGGGATATGAAGAGAAGGGAGAAGAATGAGGATGGCCGTCTTCTTGGTTCTCCACCATTTCCTATTTCCTTACTGTCTACTATCTCAGACAAGGCTGTATACCCTGCCAGCCAGCTGCTGGCTGCCTGTTTTTGTAAATAAAGTTTTATTGGAAGCCAGCCAAACCCATTCATTTATGTTTATTATGTTTTCACGCTACAATGAATTGAATAGCTGTGACAGAGACTGTACGACCAACAAAGCAGAAAACTATTTACTATGTGGCTCTTTACAGAAAAAGAATTTGTCCCATAGCCCCATATATATAAGGAGGTTTATACACAGACACCTAATTTAGATATCAGGCCATCTTTTTCTATTACTTTTTCTTCAAACATGCCAGCTTGGAAGATAAATTATACAATCACCTTATTATCCAGACAGAATTTTGAGGGTGAAAGGGGGTGGTAAAGATGATATTCCAGGACAGCAGAAGTTAACTAGGACTGTCCTGGACACCAGATATATAGGCCCCCTCCTAGGGCACACGAGTGGGTTTCAAAGGGCACTCAGTGCCTGTCCAGGGACTACTTTTTTTTTTTTTAATGAAGTATAGTTTATTTACAATGTTGTGTTAATTTCTGTTGTACATCAAAATGATTCAATTATACATATATATATACACATCCTTTTTCAAAAATATTCTTTTGCATTATGGTTCATCATAGGATTTTTTTTATTTTTTCTTTTTGCGGTATGCGGGCCTCTCACTGTTGTGGCCTCTCCCGTTTCGGAGCACAGGCTCCAGACGCGCAGGCTCAGCAGCCATGGCTCACGGGCCCAGCCGCTCCGCGGCATGTGGGATCTTCCCGGACTGGGACACGAACCCGTGTCCCCTGCATCGGCAGGTGGACTCTCAACCACTGAGCTACCAGGGAAGCCCCATCATAGGATATTGAATATAGTTTCTCATGCTATATAGTAGGACCTTGGTTATCCATTCTGTATATAATAGCTTACATCTGCTAATCCCAACCTCCCACTCCATCCCTCCCCCAACCCCCTCCCCCTTAGCAACCACAAGTCTGCTCTCTATATCCATGAGTCTGTTTCTGTTTCATAGATAGGTTCATTTGTGTCATATTTTAGATTCCACATATAAGTGATATCATATGGTATTCATCTTTCTCTTTCTGACTTACTTCACTTAGTATGATAATCTCTAGTTGCATCCATGTTGCTGCAAATGGCATTATTTCATTCTTTTTATGGCTGAGTAGTATTCCATTGTAAATATAATACGTACTACATCTTCTTTATCCATTCATCTGACGATTGACATTTAGGTTGTCTCCATGTCCTGGCTATTGTGAACAGTGCTGCTATGAACTTAGGGGCTCATGTATCTTTTTGAATTATAGTTTTGTCTGGAAATATGCCCAGGAGTGGGATTGCTGGATCATATGGTAATTCTGTTTTTAGTTTTCTGAGGAACCTTCATACTGTTTTCCATAGTGCAGCCACTTACATTCCCATCAACAGTGTCTGAGGGTTCTGTTCAGGGACTGCTTTTACGTGCACATGGAAAGCTCAGGCGGCTCCTCTTATTGGTTCTTCCTATTTCAGTTGCCCTCAGATGCCTTTCTACTTCCCTCTCTCTGTCCCAGCTCTGTCCTAGAGCCAGTTCTGATTGTTGAAGAGGGCAGCTCTTTGGGCACCACTCAGGGTACATAGAGCATCTCTACTTTCATTAGAGCAAAAGGGGCAAAGTTTACTCATCCTATTTAAATAAACCTTAATTATTTCAAATCATTACAAATAAGAATTTTGTACCTGTAAATTTCACTTGGTTTACTATCTAGGCAACTCCTTAAAATTCTACTCTTCTTTAGAATTTTCTGTTTCTCTTCTCAAATAATTCATTTAAAAATGACCATCAATCATAGCATTTATCACAAAGAGATGCCAAGACAAATATGGTATATTACCCATTGATTTGAGCTTTTAAGACTCACCAATACTGTTTGGAGAATTATTGAAGAATGAAGTTTCTAATGTTATCCTTCCAGAATGATAAACAAAAGAAAACAACACATACCCCCCACACACCTATTTTCCCCCTAGTAAAAATTTCGATGCTGTGGGCAAAAAGTAAAACAAAATATGTTTACAGCACCCTTAATGAAATCTAGGACTTTACACTTTGTGAGACTGTTCTCGGTGTGAACAATAAATAGCTCAAATCTTTGAAACCGCACTGGATGGCTTTCCAAATATTGCCATCTGGTGGAATTTCAGTTAATTGTTCCTTTGTTCTAGTGAGCTCCTGGAATAGTAGATGGAACACCAGTGGGAAACAACAGAAGGTCAAATGATTTTGTCTCAAACACAAATCCCACACTGAAAAAATGAGGCTTCCCGAGCTTTCATCTCCTTTAAGATGCCCACCTCTACTGTAAAGCCAACAGAGCAGTTGCCTGGATTTTTAACAAATAATCCCTTCTTCATAATTAGAAATGTCATGAGGTCATTTGACTATATCTTAAAATTCTCTCACTTCACTTCTCACCAATAAGATCTCCAAAGTTAAACTTTAACTGGCTTGAGCATTTTTAGAGGAATTGCGGATAACAGTTAATTAGCCCTTAGTACATACGGGAAATGGAATGTAGTTTGAAAAACAATGTTTTAATGAAGCATGTTTACTCGAATACTCGCTTTAACTGTATAATGGAATTTTGAAAATAAATTTGTTACAAAGGCATTAATAATACGCACTCCAATTTCATCTGTAAACAGGGAGTCATGCAACATAATTTACGTTGAAATCTTACCTTGAGCATCCAGGCTCTCTCCCTGGCTGTCGAGAAGAAATGTTCCTCTGAGAAACAGGATACTGGGATCGTAAAAATGAAAAGAAAAAAAGCATTTACTGTGCTGAAAACATCAGAGCAAAGGGTTGTTTAGTTCATTGGGTGTGGCCAGCAATGGAAGAGAAAATTAAAAAGCACACATCCAAATTCGGTTGACTTTATCATATAAGAGAGTAACTCAGCCAAACAACAGGGTTGTCAGCTACATTATTATATCAGTTCTTGGGTTGATTAATCATAGTTTGAGAGTATTTAGATAATGTCAGTCCTATGAAGAGAATTTTTTTTACCCTCCCCCCCATAGCCTCATGTGATGAGAATCATGTGTTAGCAGATAACCCAAGGAACCAATGTCCCCAGTGAGGTATCAAATGCCAACGTCAATTAAAGTATTGACTTTCCCAAACTTGGGTTAATCTGCAGACTTTATATCTAGTATCAACACAGGCTTATTCTTCTAGTTAAAAGATGTGTTTAGGGACTTCCCTGGTGGCACAGTCGTTAAGACTCCGTGCTCCCAAGGTGGGGGGCCTGGGTTTGATGCCTGGTCAGGGAACTTGGTCCCACATGCATGCTGCAACTAAGGAGCCCACGTACCGCAACTAAGGAGCCTGCATGGCCCAACTAAGACCCGGCGCAACCAAATAAATAAATATTTTAAAAAAGATGTGCTTAATTTTAACAGGACAAGCATTGCCAGGATCAAACTTCAAAATATATACACCATCAAGGAATTATTTACTTTCTTTATATGAATGTGCTATTTATCTTCAAAACATGCTCTGACTAAATGATAAGACAATAAATTGATGAAGGACAGGTCCAATTCCAGAGGTTGAGACATGTGTGTGAGCTGTGGGTTTTGAGGGGCCCAGTTTGGGGGTGGGGTGGATGATAACTGGGGAGGCTGCTTGTGGCTCAAGCAGTTGCTCCTAAAAGGGACCCAAGATGCAGATGTGTGTGAGCCTTAGTGGTCTTCCCACCACACCCAAGAAACAGACTAGAAAGGACCCCTCTCCACCTGCCACCTAAGCCCTCACCCTGCACATTGCTCTTCCGTGTTTTCTGTAAATGGCCATTTCAGAAATGCCTTTGGTGTTTGTTTAGTTTAACATCAATTGTATAAAAATAAAGTATTTGTGGCAGATCCAACACAATGTGATTAATCCCAGACATAGTTCTGGAGATGCCACTGGGAGAAAGATTTTAAGAAAGGGAAGAGGTGGGCATTTTATTTTTATTTATTTTAAGAAAGGGAAGAGGGAGGCATTAAATATATATATATTTTTTTTTTCTTTTAATAAGAGAAAGAGGAGATGGTGAAAGGAAATAAATGCAAATAACAAAATGTAAGTGCTGAGAGAATAAACAAAGGCGATAGCTGAATTTTCAATGTTATACCATTCAATAAGGGAGTTCAAAAGTAATTCATAGAATTTGGCTTGTATAAAAATCAGAAAATTTAACGTGGATGGTTTCAAGAACTGACCTCGGATAAGCTGACAATTTATTCCCTTCAGATAGAACAGGTAGAATTTCTTCACATATTTTACAGAATTTAATTTTATGAGTGTTTCACATTTTTCCCATAATTTAATGAGAGTTGATAATACTAAAAAAATCAGGTTTAAAAAAATCTGTTCCCATCCATGTCAGTTTCTTTTCCTAAGTCCATCTTTGAGATATTTTAACTGAATCAGAATAAAATTTTCATTTGCCCTCTTTATTTAACTAGTACCAGTAGCTACGTTACTAGGCGAAGTATTGGCTACCAAGCTAGGAAGCAAGAGTATAAGTTTCCTAGTTTATCTGTAAACCAGATAATTAGCCCTTAGAAAATTCGGGACCAGCTGTATACAACTGGTCTTTTCTGTTCTGACAACAAGAGCCCGTTGCTAACATTCTCAACAGCTGCGATGGATCAGTTTGGAGAAGAATGAGACCGTTTATTGAATACCCCTGCACAAGTCATTTGACATATTTTATCTAATTTAATACTCAAAACCATCTTATTACAAATGAAAAAACAGAGGCTCAGAGCAGTGGAGCAGTTTCCCAATATCATGCAGCTCAACGAACAAGCTCTAACTGAGTCTGACAGACTCTGCTGTTTTGTCCACACAACACCACGTTAAAAGCCAGGCCTCTGACATTGATTTGAGACACCTGGAGAGCTCTTGGTCTACTCCTGGGATGTGGTAGGTGCTCAATAATGCATGGCCTTGTGAGGGTGGAGGTCTAGGGTCCCCACTGGTGGGGATGGCAGGGAAGGCAAACAGTGTTTTCTGTGCTGCCTGGCATAAGCAGAGCAGTTATTGTCTCTAAGTTTCACACTTTTTAAAAAGACGAACTCAAAATAGGTCACTATGTACATGTGAAATGCAGAACTATGAAACTTTTAGAAAAAATTAAAACAGGAGAAAAGCTTTGGGATCTAGGGCCTGACAAAGAGTTTTAAGTTTTTGACAACAAAAACCACAATCCATGCAAGGAAAAAATGGATAAATTGGACTTCATCAAAATTAAGAACTGTTGTCCATTGGGTGTAAATATAAGGTGTAATTAGGAGAAAATATCTGCAGACCACATATCTGACAAAGGACAAGTATCTAGAATAAGTTAAGAACCCTCAAAACTCAGCTAAAAAAACCAAACAATTAGGAAATGGGCAAAAGACACTGACAGACATTTCACTGAGGAGGATATACAGATAGCAGATGAAATGATATTCAATGTCATTAGCCATTAGGTAAGTGAAAAAAACAAAACCATAATGAGAGATCACTAGACATTTATCAGAAGGGCCAAAATAAGGACAAGTAACAATCGGAAATTCTGATGAGGATGAGAAGAAACTAGACCATTCATATATTGCTTGTGAGGATATAAAATGGTTCAGCTACCCTAGAAAACATTGGACTGTTGTAAAAAACAAAAGAAAACAAAACCAAAAATGAACTACCATACAACCCACCAAAAACATTGGACTGTTGTAAAAAACAAAAGAAAACAAAACCAAAAATGCAAGTACCATACAACCCACCAACGATACTCTTGGCATTTTTCCAGAAAATTTAAAACTCTTCTTTATTAGCAGATTTATTCATAGTAGCCAAAATTGAGACAACACTGATGTCCTTTCACAGGTTAATGGTTAAACAAACCAGTAGATCCATAAAATGGAATGCTACTAATCAATTAAAGAAAAGAACTACTGATACCTGCAAAATCCTGGATCAATCGCCAGAGAATTACGCTGAGTGAAAAAAGCCAGTCCATAGGTTAGATACCGTATGATTCCATTTAGCTAACGTTCTTGAAATTAGAAAACCACAGAAAGGGAGTAGAGACTAGTGGTTGCCAGGGGTTGAGGAGGGAGTCGGGGCTGGAGGGAAGAGGCTGTGATTATAAAAGGGCAACACTAGGTACCTTTGTGGTGACAGAAACATTCTGTACCTTGCACATGTATCAATGTCAATTACCTGGTTGTGACCCTGTACATAGAGCTTCCAGATGTTACCATCGAGGGGGAAACTGAGCAGAGGGTACAGAGGTCTCTCTGTATTGTTTCTTATAGCTACATGTTAACGTACAATTGTTTCAAATTAAAAAGTTTAACTTAAAAAAAAATCAGGAGATTGGACAGCAACTAGAATTGAGCAAGATACCTCCTTTCTTTTTGGTTTTTTTTTAACCTTTTCAGAGAAGAACAAAAGCCTCAAGGCAGTGGACCAGTTGGGTCAGGAATTTGTTCCATGTTGCGCAGATCCGAGAAAAATAATCTCTCACCCACAACTTTAGCATTCAGAACTCATGCCAAGCATTCGCTGTCCAGTCTTGCCTGTCTTGGAATCTTCTCTGCTGTTATGCTCTCTTGCTCCTACATTTACCTTCCCAACCTTAAAATTCAAAATACTGACACAAATACACACACCCAAAACCAGAAATGACTTCTAAATGGCAGTGTGATACGCTCTGCATTTTGGAAACCATCTCTTATACTTTCGAGTTCATGCTTTCCATAAATTTTCAAAATTCCCACATCTTATTGGCACAGGAATAGAATTTCATCCTTTGTGGTTCGTTGATGACAAGGCAGGTGTTCTCTATTCTAACTTGGGCCACACACTAAATAAGGCTCTAACTGTAATCACCCCACGAAGAGGAGCTGGCGGACTTTCCCTTCACCTTAGGAGAGACCCCATTGACTTTTCCCATTTTGAGCACTAGGCAGCCCTCAGAAACGAACAGCCATAAGCCAGCTGCCTTCCCCTGGCCTGTCTGTTGGATTTGTTTTCCTTAAAAAGACCAAATAGCTTTGTTAGGATAAGAGTCATGACATGGTCGGACTCTTTTAACAAAGCACATTTTGTTTTCCCTCAACCTCTGGAAATTTCAAATCCTCTTTCTTTGAACAAACTCAGAATTCTGGCATCCCATGTGTGGGGCACAGCAGAACTTCTGTCCCAGCTCCAAAATCACCCCCAAAGGCTGCTTCCTCGTCTGGCCATAAAACCGCAGGCACATAACGAATACATCAGAATGAAAACAGAGTTGTAAAAATATTGCCAATCATGCCATACCATTGAAAGGAAGAGTTCTTTTTTCAATGCTACGTATCTAGCCAACGAGGCATCTGCTCAATGCAAGGTTAAAGCATTCTCCTTGCAAAGAGCCAGGAATTATAGCCTCCTGCCAGCTGCTCCTAGCTTTTCGGAGAAGAGAACGCTGCTGGGATCTGAACCTAGGTTTTCCTACCAGGAGTTAACTCAGCTATCTTTGGATCTTCAGAATAAGCTGTATCTTGAATTCCAAACTCCCCGTAGCAGCTTGGAGATACTGAATCACTCCAGTTGTAGATCACAGTCTTTAGTGTGGGAGGTCCACAGCTTTCTAGGAATAAAGCAGCTTGTAAGCAGCTTGGGAGCAGAAGGTCACAGAGGATGACTCCTTACACAGATCCTAGTTGATGTCAGCCTTCCAAAGTGCCCTCCACCAACCACTGCCTCAATTAGGGGTCTCCAGTTGGGCTCAGGGCCTTCCCAGAGGCACCGGAGAGAGGCCAAGAGCCTGCCCAGTTCAACTCCCTCAGGGGACCAGAGGCATGACTGCCGGGAAGCAAAGAGCTGAGCACACACCAGGGAAACCAAACCCAAATGAGGTTATCTGGCAAGAAAATGTCAAACTGCACCGAATCTTGGGTATTGGATACGGTACAACGCATTCCTTGACTTAAGAAAGGCAGACTACAAATGACCCATATTGTATATAAAAGGGCTTTTGAAAAATTGTAGTTGGCTGATAAAGGGATTTTGGGGGGATATATTAAGAATGGTAATGATGTTATAGACTTCTTATGGTCGTGTGATTTGGGCTTCTATAAAAATAAGAGAATCCCAAGAGACTATTTTATAATTAAATAAAAATTCAGTTCTTTTCATACAAACTGGGCCTAACCCTCTCTTCTAGAATACTCCTTGATCCATCTGCTACTACCTACAGAAGTAGACAGATTGACCTTTCTATTCTAGAATAGGCATAGTGTTAATGTATAAAAGAAATTTTAAAAAATGACATGAGACAAACTACATGAGAAATACCACATTCACTGTACTTCTGTGAAATATTTTTGATAACTATTTTTCACTTATCCTTTTATCCACTTTAAATCAGATATCCTTGAAAATAGAGTAGCTGGAGTAGAAGAACGCCTCCTTTGCTCGTAAGTATGAACGATAAGGAAATGTAGCAGAATGTTCATGAAGCAGGAAAGCAGCACAGAGAATGGTATCAGATTCACTTAGAGTCCAGGGTTCGAGCTTATTGCTCAGATCACACTGAAAACTGGAACCCTGCTTTACACGTGTCCTGGCTGTAGTTTGTTATTCCTTTGACCACCCAAAGAAGGAACGCAGTAACATGTTAAAAGTGTAAAAAGGGTAATATGAAATCTAAATAAGACTTCGGCAATGGCAAGAGCGTTGCTAAGATCTCCCTCAAAAGATGGATAGTCATTGTCTAATTTGTGCGGAAATCTTTTCAAACTCTAACATTTTCAGCAGAGTCTGTTAGAAGTCTTGGTAAGTGGACAGAACTTGTTAAAATGTGCAGGAATTTTTGCATAGCCTTTGCCCATGAGTTTTCTGTTTGAGCCATGTGGTCCCTAGAATGCTGATCTGGCAACAACTAACACTGCTCGTGGGATCCCAGCTGTGGGGTTTGGTTTACAGAGGAGTCCACTTATGAACCGTTTGGGGGCTGTCTTAGTAACTAGATTCCTTGATGGAGAAATTCATGCTGAATTCCACTCACCTGGGAAATAACCTAGTGAAGTTCTAGAGCAGAAGCTAATTTTCTTCATAATTGTTTTTTCCCTAACCAATCTATCATGGGCAATAAATCCAGGTAAAATATCCAACTTGAAAATATAGTTGGACTATTTGCAGATGATGATACCATACACAGAGAATCCTAAAGATGTTACCAGAAAACTACTAGAGCTAATCATTGAATTTGGTAAAGTAGCAGGATACAAAATTAATGCACAGAAATCTCTTGCATTCCTATACACTAATGATGAAAAATCTGAAACAGAAAGTAAGGAAATACTTTAATTTACCATTGCAACAAAAATAATAAAATACCTAGGAATAAACCTACCTAAGGAATAAACCTAATAATAAAATACCTAGGAATAAACCTACCTAAGGAATAAACCTACCTAAGGAGACAATAAACCTACCTAAGGAAACAGAAAGTAAGGAAATACTTTAATTTACCATTGCAACAAAAATAATAAAATACCTAGGAATAAACCTACCTAAGGAGACCTAAGGAGACCTGTATGCAGAAAACTATAAGACACTGATGAAAGAAATTAAAGACGATACAAACAGACAGAGAGATATACCATGTTCTTAGATTGGAAGAATCAACATTGTGAAAATGACCATATTGCCCAAAGCAATCTACAGATTCAATACAATCTCTATCAAACTACCAACGGCATTTTTCACAGAACTAGAACAAAAAATTTCACAATTTGTATGGAAACACAAAAGACCCCGACTAGTCAAAGCAATCTTGAGAAAGAAAAACAGAGCTGGACGAATCAGGCTTCCTGACTTCAGACTATACTACAAAGCTACAGTAATCAAGACAGTGTGGTACTGGCACAAAGACAGAAATATAGATCAATGGAACAGGATAGATAGCCCAGAGATAAATCCATGCACATATGGTCACCTTATCTTTGATAAAGGAGGCAAGAATATACAATGGAGAAAAGACAGTCTCTTCAATAAGTGGTGCTGGGAAAACTGGATAGCTACGTGTAAAAGAATGAAATTAGAATACTCTCTAACACTGTATACGAAAAGAAACTCAAAATGGGTTAAAGACCTAAATGTAAGGCCAGACACTATAAAACTCTTACAGGAAAACATAGGCAGAACACTCTATGACATACATCACAGCAAGATCCTTTTTGACCCACCTCCTAGGGAAATAAAAACAAAAATGAACAAATGGGACCTAATGAAACTTAAAAGCTTTTGCACAGCAAAGGAAACTATAAACAAGATGAAAAGACAACTCTCAGAACGGGAGAAAATATTTGCAAACGAAGCAACTGACAAAGGACTAATCTCCAAAATATATAAACAGCTCAAGCAGCTCAATATTAATAAAAACAAACAACCCAATCCAAAAATGGGCAAAAGACCTAAATAGACATTTCTCCAAAGAAGATATACAGATTGCCAATAAACACATGAAAAGATGCTCAACATCACTAAGCATTAGAGAAATGCAAATCAAAAGTACAATGAGGTATCACCTCACACAGGTCAGGATGGCCATCATCAAAAAATCTACAAACAATAAATGCTGGAGAGGGTGTGGAGAAAAAGCGAACCATCTTGCATTGTTGGTGGGAATGTAAACTGATAGAGCCACTATGGAGAACAGTACGGAGGTTCCTCAAAAAACTAAAAATAGAACTACCATATGACCCAGCAACCGCACTACTGGGCATATACCCTGAGAAAACCATAATTAAAAAAGAGTCATGCACCACAGTGTTCATTGCAGCTCTATTTACAATAGCCAGGACATGGAAGCAACCTAAGTGTCCATCGACAGATGAATGGATAAAGAAGATGTGGCACATATATACAATGGAATATTATTCGGCCATAAAAAGAAACGAAATTGGGTTATTTGTAATGAGGTGGATGGACGTACAGTCTGTCATACAGAGTGAAGTCAGAAAGAGAAAAACAAATACCATATGCTAACATATATATATGGAATCTAAAAGAAAAAAAATGGTTATGAAGAACCTAGGGGCAGGACAGGAATAAAGACGCAGATGTAGAGAATGGACTTGAGGATACAGGGGGGCATGGGTGGAGGGTAAGCTGGGACGAAGTGAGATAGTGGCATGGACATATATACACTACCAAACGTAAGGTAGATAGCTAGTGGGAAGCAGCTGCATAGCACAGGGAGATCAGCTTTGCGCTGTGTGACCATCTAGAGGGGTGGGATAGAGAGGGTGGGATAGAGAGGGTGGGAGAGAGATGCAAGAGGAAGGGGATATGGGGATATATGTATACGTATAGCTGATTCACTTTGTTATACAGCAGAAACTAACACAACGTTGTTAAGCAATTATACTCCAATAAAGATGTTAAAAAAATAAAGGGGAATAATAATAAAAATATATATATAGTCAGTTCCAGGAAAATACAATACGGTTCCAGGACCGTCCATGGATACCAAAGTCCACAGATGCTCAAGTCCCTTATACACAATGGTGCAGTTGGCCTTCCATGTCTGCAGGTTCTGCATCCGTGGATTCAATCAACCGTGTATTGAATTTGATCCAGAGGCTGACTATTCCTTAAAGCCTTTTCTTTTCTTTTCATCGTTATACATGTCTATAGCTCTTAATTTTGCAAGATTCTTTCACATATACCAGGGGTCTCCAACCCCCGGGCCGCAGACTGCTACCGGTGTGCGGTCTGCTAGGAACCGGGTGGTACAGCAGGAGGTGAGTGGCGAGTGAGCAAGTGAAGCTTCATCTGCCGTTCCCCATGGCTCACATTACTGCCTGAACCAAGCACCCCTGCCCCGTGGAAAAATTGTCTTCCACGAAACCGGTCCCTAGTGCCAAAAAGGTTGGGGACCACTGACATATACCATCTCACCTAGATCTTGAAATCATAATTCTTCTACTGCTAGAGGTTCACTCTGCTTGCTTTTCGGCTCGCTGCTTTTCCTCCTTTGTATCTTTCCTTAGGAACTCTCATCTCGTACCAAGTTGCAGAGCCAAACTTCTAATTCAGAGTTTTTTCATTATTGTCTCCCTCCCTCACCACCTGTCCACAGGGAGGTTTGAAAGATTTTTTCTGTGCCATACTACCCCTTACCCTAAAGAAATTAAATACAAAGGAATAGGATTTTGTTAGGGTTGCGTCTTGGAGGGCCACAGTCCATTCTAATACCCAATTGTCATTGCGTTGACATGGCATGCTCTGATTCAATTGAGCAAACATCCATTATGGGGCATCTCCTAAGTGCCAGGGCCATGCTGAGAGGTAGGGATACTCTGTCAGTTACAAAACTTTTTTTTTGCATAAGCCGAGAAAAAAAAAAGAGGACCGCTGATCCCATTCTTCAGATGAAGAAACTGAGGCTCAGCGAGCTTGTGTGTTGTAGGAGATCACACAGCTAGTAAAGGACAGAGCTGGGATCCAAACTCTGTCTGGTTCCAAATCGCATGCTTTCCTATAAATCCATTCTGACCCATTCTACCTTTTCCTTCTCTTACGTGAGGCGTCCTTTGCATATTGTTTTAAAATTCAATTTCATATATTTGAAGCAACAGGGCACCAAGTATTGACCATCTTTCAGTTTTTTTCTTTCCACATGAAGTTCCTATTCATTCACTTGTTCAACACTTATTGAGCCCATAACAACAGCTACTACTTACACACAGCAAGTGTGCATCGGGTGCTGCGCTACGTATGTCACAGGCATCAGCTCATTTACTCCCAATAACCCTGTGCAGGGTGCTATTTTTATTCCTATTTTATAGGTACATGAACTGAGCTTTGTGGCGGGGCTGGGATTCAAACTCAGATTTGTGGATCTCAGAGCTGGAGCTCTTGAGTGCCACCTATACACCTATTTTATCCCAGGCATTATGCAAGGTGCTGAGGCTCTAATACACAGTGCAGCCCCCAAGGCACTTACAGACACAATAATTATATCATGGGGCTGTGAACGCAATGATTGACGGGGCGCATGGAACAAAGGGGAAAAATGTACGACTGCTGTCCTCTTGGATATTATGTAGTTTGAGTTTTTCAAGAGTCACCTGGAAATCCTGTTAGTTCCGATTATGTTTTGATAGATCTTGGGTAAGGTCTGAGGCCACCTTTCTAAAAACCTCTAGATGATGCTGCTGCTGCTGATCTGGGGGCCACACTTTGAGTTGCAAGGTCTCTCCACCTCTGAGCTCTTTTCACAATCTGCTGGGTGGTAATCTAGCCTGTGCTTAGTCAGATGGGCCACTCAGTCTATTTCAACTGGGATCATCTGAACAACTTACAGCTCAGACCTTGTTATCCAGGACAGATCAAAGCAAAATTAAGGAGGTAAATTCCATCCTTGGGGTACCCCATCATTTTCCTCTTGCTTCTCCTCTCTCTTCACATCCCTAATCTCCCAGGGGTCATGTACACATCCAGAGTTTTAGGTCTTTAGAGAAAGCTCTCTCATTTCCAAGATGATACATACTTAATTGAATAATGAATCTGTGTAAATGTGTTACAGTGTGATAATAACAGACATTTGTTATTTCTTCTCTGCTGATCTGAATGGCTGGTTCTGAATCTTGTTACATGAGCAGCCTCAATGAAGCCACTGTTATTTTTCTCGTGTGTAGACCATTGATTCAGGTGACGCCACATCCAGTGTGCTAGAGAGTCAGGATGACGCTCGGACGACCTGCCAGACACTGGCAGAAGTATACAAGGAGCTAAAAGCTTAACTTTGCAAATACTAAGGATCTCCACAACACTACAGTGTACCTGGACCATCGTTCTGCCTCAAAGCGTCAGGTTCAAAGGGATTTTTTTAAAAAAATGTCTTTATTGGAGTATAACTGCTTTACAATGCTGTGTTACAAAGTGACTTTTGAGATTGCCAGCACTCTCTAACAACACTCCTGGGCGAATCAGGGCCTTGCTAGCTGCACTTGCATTTTCAAACTGAGGGAAAAGAAGTGACCATCAAGGTCTGAGTATCGGGAGACTTCATTTGCGGTCGACTGTGTACTAAAAATGGATTTGTCAACCAGTTTTTTTGAAACCCCATGCATCTTTCCATGGGAAATACAAAGAGGCTAGAGGTTAAGATGTTGTTATAATTCAGTACCTTTATGGGTTAAAGGGACCACTGAGGGCTACTCAGAGAATCCGACTATCATTTGTAAATCTGCCTGGTGGAAGGAACATTGGACCTGGGATAACATTCCCTGAGGTTGAGGTTTTCCCAATTGTGTGGCTTTGGGCATGCCATTTAAACTCTCGGCCCTAAGTTTTATGGTTTTCTGTAAAGTGCAGCTACTGAGTGTTGCTGCTATGCGTAAAACTTCTTTAGCAACTGTAAATTTCTAGGTAAATGGAAAATACTTATGTTTATCATTATTACTGTTAAATAACTGAATTTGAACACATATCCCTCATCAACTGGGTCTGAGTATTAATTAGATTGTCAGGAAATATCAAAATAATATCGACTCTAGGGAAACCCAATAGCTTAAACAGAATGGGAGAGAAAGCCTGAATGAAAGAGATCTTGTAGGCGTGGCCTGGATGAAAGGGACCCGAAGGAATCCTTTCAGCAGGACCCTTACTGGCCCTTCTGACACCTATTTTGCTGCCTTTTTTGGAGGGGGCTGTAGTCTGTGACCTCAGCAAACCCCACATTTTGACTATCACCTCTCTAAGGTTGGCAGCCAAGGGAAAAACAAAACTTTATCTTTTGACCCCAAGTGGAACTTTTCTTGTAGAACCCTAGCTCATAAGACTGTTGGAGGGGTTTCAGGCTTTGTAGATATCACTTCATTTCATGCAGTGCTCATGTAATAGTCTCATTTCTTTCAAGTCTTTTGGATCCTGAGAGGCTTATTTTTCTGCCTTATTGTTCCTCCCCACCCCACAAAGTCCTTCCTGTCTGCTCCTCAAGGGGACTGCCAATGCTGAGCTGTTAGCTGAGCACCTTAACGAGGACCGTGTGCTCAAGAACCAGGAGGATGCTTAGATGACCCGCCAAACACTGTCAAAGCAAACAATGAGCTGAAAAAAAAAAAAAACCAACTTTAAGACTCTGAAATTACTAAGTTTTTAGTAGGAGAAGTCTCCATGCCTCAGTTTTTCATCTAGAAAAATAATGGGATTTAAATGAGATGACTGCCAAGGCTACGTGTGGCTCTAAAAATAGAGTTGACCCTTGAACAAGGTCGGTATTAATCCGAGTATAACTTACAGTCGGCCCTCTGTATCCAAGGTTCCTCTACATCCGGGGAGTCAACCAGCCAGGGACCATGCCGTACCGTAGTATTTACTGTTGCAAAATCTCCAAGTATAAGTGGACCCATGCGGTTCAAACCCACATTGTTCAAGGGTCAACTGTACTTGGCATAATGAAGGGTCAATCCAACTTGGCATCATGAAAAGCATACAGAGAGTTAGGTACCGATTTTGTGAGACCATCTCTGCCAGAACCCACTGATGATGCCAGACCTCCTAGATGGGTGGAACACACCTGCTGGGTTTATTCCCACCAGGAGTGGGAAGGCATCCAACGGCCGTGTCTCCAGAGTCCGGCATGCAGTGACACTATGGGCCGGTCAGGGGAAGGCTTTGTTCATCATAAACCCCTCCTCAAGCACCATCTGGCATTAATGATGGTACCATAAGACAACAGTGGCAATGATTTTTACCTCTGGCCACAAATGTTGACGTTTGGCCTATCTACTTTTTCTAGCACACAACTGCAGTCTTATAAAAGGGAACGTCCTTTGTACCATGGGATGCAGGCTTTTTTGTCTTTGCCTGTATCTGGGGGCAGCACAATATAACTCAATGCTAGACTGAGTCTGTGTCTCTGCTTTACCCGTGTCCTCCCTTCCCTCTAACAGGATGTGATTATATGACATCTCCATATCTCAGCCCAAGCTGATTGGTGGAGAGATGACCCAATGCCAATGACCACATGCACAGGGAAAAGTGAGCGCGGGAGGGTTTCCGAGTGGACGCTTTATAAAATGCATCCGCTCTGCTAGAAATCCCATTGCTTTCCTATTTTGGCGAGCTGCAATGGCATTCTCTGTATGTTAAGTGGAAGTTTGAATCTTACCACTGCATCTGCCTGTTACGACTTAACTCGATCATTCGATGTGCTAGTGGATTATCAAAACTATTTTCCTCATGTTTTGAACAATGTGTAGATTCTCCAGAGGAAAAAGAAAATACAGTCCTCAGTGCATTTTCTACGGTATTGTATTCTAAGAAAGCTGGGTTAACAACAACCTTTCAGAGCACTGGGATATCTTGTGGGGAAAGGATAAGTTAAAGACAAGAGCCCCTCTTTACTGATGAGTTGGGGCCACAGGTGAGTTGAGCTGTTTTGGATTGCCCTTTGAGCAGAACTGGGACAAGAACCAGGTCCTCTGACAATCAGTTTAAACTGACTTATTGTTAATAATAAAAACAATAAGGACAGGGCTTCCCTGGTGGCACAGTGATTGAGAGTCCGCCTGCTGATGCAGGGGACGCGGGTTCGTGCCCCGGTCCGGGAAGATCCCACATGCCGCGGAGCGGCTGGGCCCGTGAGCCATGGCCGCTGAGCCTGCGCTCTGGAGCCTGTGCTCCGCAACAGGAGAGGCCACAACAGTGAGAGGCCCGCATACCGCAAAAAAACAAAAGAAAACAATAAGGACAAAGTTATGCCTAACTTGCAAAGATTTTAAGAGAAGATCCTTGTTTGAATAGGAGGTTAATTAGAGACAACTATTTTTTTGGTCTTAACTCAGGTTTACTTTTCTTCTGAATATTTTGGTAGCTGTTGCTGCTGCTTCTTTGTTTATCATCTTTCTGGTTCTTCACATCTGGAATAATTTTAACTTACTCTTTTAATGTTTTAATCTCTAGAGCCTCTACTCATGATCATTAGTAACAAACATTTGTATCGTTTTTCGGATAGAGAAATCAAGGTGTAAAACTCTCTCAACCAAATTCATACAAAATTATTAACATAATCAAAGTCCAAGGTTAGTAACAAGGTTATTTAACATTTTAAAACAAACCCCCCAAATGTGAAAAACAAACAAAAAATGCACGTAGCTTTCAGAATCCAAAAGCAACCCTTAAAACACCACCAAGCCTCACAAGGATATGTTAAAAATCGCTTTCCTCTGGGATGGGACACAACTACCACGGGAAAATATGACTCAGATGGACCTAGGCTTGATGTTACAGCATGTAGAACACACGATTGTTCTGCCCATCCTGCATGGCTCACCTGCGTCAGATTACTCAACAAGGTACACTCTGAAGGCATCAGATGACTTACAAACCCCACCCAAGGTCCAAAGTCTGGGCAAATTACCATGAATAGTATCATCACAGACACTCAGGTAAGCAGTTTGGGACAGAAAGACAACCTCATACACTCTTCCACAAGGGATAAACCTAACTCAGATTCACCATTCCTCTGGAGTTGGTGTCTGTGGTGATGCGTAAGTACAGGGCTAGACTCCCAAGCGGGGTGGGGCAAGCCAAACATTCTTTTTTTTTTTTAATAAATGTATTTATTTTTGGCTGCATTGGGTCTTTGTTTCTGCGCGCAGGCTTTTCTCTAGTTGTGGCGAGCGGGGGCTACTCTTTGTTGCAGTGCTCAACGCTTCAGTAGTTGTGGCACACGGGCTCAGTAGTTGTGGTTTGCAGGCTCTAGAGCACAGGCTCAGTAGTTGTGGCGCACAATTGCTCCACGGCATGTGGGATCTTCCCGGACCAGGGCTCGAACCCGTGTCCCCTGCATTGGCAAGTGGATTCTTAACCACTGCGCCACCAGGGAAGTCCCACACATTCTTGGACATAATTATACTCCTTGTGGTCTGTGTGGCTAATTGTGAGAGCTGTTGGTAAGCAGTACCAGGAGCCTCTCGTTCCTTTCAAATATGACGAACAATAGCCCTGCAGGACAGATGCTCCTTGTTTCTGGGTACAGTTTGATTCCAAAGCCTTAATCAGTTTCCTGCTACTTCAAAACAGCAGCCTCCAGGGCTGAGCCTCCCTCCATCAGATTGTCCATCCCCACGTTCACGAAACACTCCTTCCACCATGAAGACTTAGTGGTTCATGAATACAGTGGAAGCTCCCCATGCTTCAGGTGTTGCTTAGTTTGAATGTGAGTTTAGAAACATCGGTATAGATGTACCTGCACTTTGTCTACAATTTAAAAACAAACATTTGAAAAGAAAAATCGCCAGGGTAGCAGTTTAGTTTTGCTCTGAATGTAGGGGGTGGATGAAATTTGTCATAGATGAGATGCAGGATGGGGGAGAAAAGTCCAACCTGAGATTTTTTTTTTTTTTTGGCTGCACCTCGCGGCACGCAGAACTTCCTCCACCAGGGATCCAACCCGCGCCCCCTGCAGAGGAAGCACGGAGTCCTAACCCCTGAACCACCAGGGAAGCCCCATCCTGAGTTTTTTTTTTTTTTTTTTTTTTTGCAGTACGTGGGCCTCTCACTGCTGTGGCCTCTCCCGTTGCGGAGCACAGGCTCCGGACGCGCAGGCTCAGCGGCCATGGCTCACGGGCCCAGCCGCTCCGTGGCATGTGGGATCTTCCCGGACCGGGGCACGAACCCATGTCCCCTGCATCGGCAGGCGGACTCTCAACCACTGCGCCACCAGGGAAGCCCCTGAGATTTTTATAGATTAAAAAATGTGATTTTTTTAAATGGAAAAGCGTATGATTCAAGACAAAACTATTGTAACATCTGTCAGAGTTAGACGTTGTTTTGCAGCATTCCACTATCTATCTTTTCTATCACCTACTAGTGTTCCGTATCTTTTCCCGTCAGATAACCAGTATCTATCTCTCGCTAAACACTTACCCAGACCTGCCAGCTGCTCCACCTTCAAACCGAGGGTAAAGCGCGATTCCTCTCAGAGGTGTTGGTGTTTAATAGATATTAATATTTTAAGTAAAAGAAATAAAGTTCCAGCAGTGGACTTTCAGAAATTACTTGCAGACAGAGAATCATCCCCCACCCCATAAGTTTTCCATAATAAAGACTGCAACAAACGGGACCCCCAAACTGCAGGCCAATGGCCAAAAGAGCCCTACCTGAGTACCCCATTTCCCAGTAGGAAGAAAAACTTACTTCTGCATTTCTTCATCTGCGAAAGCAGTGGTGTTGGAAAACAATGAAACAATTCCAAATATAAAACTCTTACATGTCAAGTGCTGCACCAGGACCCGGGGATGTGGCGATGACTACGCATCCATCACCATCTCCAACCAGTTTATGTGCTGGGGAGGCCCACGTGGGGGGAATTAAAGGGCAACCGCAAGGATCCACCTAACTTGTCCTGGATGGGAGGACCAGTGGGAGGTGGTGGGAAGCAACGGTTAGGAGCTTAGGAAAGACTTTCCAGAACAATGTTTCTCAAATTTAACCCACAACAATGACACCTGTGGATCTTATTAAAGGAAAGATTCTGATGGAGAATGTCTGGGGTGGAGCCTGAGCTTGGGCATTTATAAGATGCTCCACTGGTCCCGGGAGAACACTTTGAGGGGTGGGGACCTAAAAGGATTAACACCTGTGGTAAGACAAAGGCTGGAAAACGCATCCCAGGCAAGGCATCCCAGACAGAGGAACGTGCCAAGACACTGAAGCTAGAAACACTGTTGAATATGGGAAACAACATTCAACATGCTAAGGAAAATTTCAGGCGAAATATGGTTGAATGCGAACACAGACAATAAGAGCTTTGCACAAAAATAAAAACAGATTTGTGATAGTTGCATGAAGGTGGTAAGATGAGAAGCGCTTCCCCTCACGCCCCTCCCTCATCTTCTTCAGACCCTCACTAATGAATTTGTTTCTGTAATGAATTTATTAAAACAACAACAAAACAAATGAGTTTCTCCTCCATGGGCTGCGGGGGGTGGGTAGAATTCTGCACTGGGGTTCCTTTAACAAAATGACCAGGCAGCTTCTTCCAATCTTGGATTATGTGATTGTTTGACACCAAGCTACTTAATAACTGATTACAACAATTACATAGCGATGTGCTTATGATGACAACATAAAAACGTGTTTTCAAAGGACTAATATTTTATTTTAAAAGTTAATTAAAAATACTGAAATGCGTTTTTATAACCCATTAGAAAATGTTTCCTGGGAAAAAAAATGCAGGAGGAATTGTATAGAATTCTGGCAGCAAAAAGCCTTGTGTCATTTGACTTCACAGAGCCATGAGTGGTACCCTGATAAGGAATTCATTGCTTGGTTCCCCAGGACACGTCGCTGTCCCCAGCCAGGAGGAGAACTTTAAGTTTCTGTGGCGAAGAAGGGAGAGTTGTGCTGGCCATGGACATCAAGCTGCATGTCTATGAGATATGTGCTCGATGGTTCCATAGATGGCGCCGTTAAAATGACCACCACCTTTCTTCCAGATCAGGCATGTTGTAGGAGACCACATCATGTAGTATTTAGTCAACGGCCAGCCGTGTCTGAAGCGGGTCACTAAACAAATCATACTACCACAGCACCATACACAACACAGTCATCACGAAAACCCACACATAGAATTATCTAATTTGATCCTTACAAGAATCTTGTGCGGCTTCCCTGGGGGCGCAGTGGTTGAGAATCCGCCTGCCAATGCAGGGGACACGGGTTCGATCCCTGGTCCGGGAAGATCCCACATGCGGCTGAGCAATGAAGTCTGTGCCTCACAACTACTGAGCCTGTGCTCTAGAGCCCGCGAGCCACAACTACTGAGCCCGTGTGCCACAACTACTGAGCCTGTGTGCCACAACTACTGAAGCCCACACGCCTAGAGCCCGTGCTCCACAACTAGAGAAGCCACCGCAATGAGAAGCCCACGCACCGCAACGAAGAGCAGTCCTCACTCGCCACAACTAGAGAAAGCCTGCGTGCAGCAATGAAGACCAAAGGCAGCCAAAAATAAATAAATAAATTTATATATAAAAAAAAGAATCTTGTGAGACAATTCAGACCCTACAGTCTCTATTTGACAGACGAGGAACAGTTTGAGGGATGGTGATGAAGGATGTTAAGGTCTCCAAAATCACCAAGTCCCGTCAGCTGCAGAACTGGTTATAAACATCAGGCCTTCTGATGTACTCGCTCCAACATCTCTAATTCTTCCTAAGATACAACCCTATAACATCTAAAAAACAAGCAGGCAAGCATAGAGAAGGAAGGTTTTTGAACTCAAAAGGGATTAAGATCTATGGGACCTTTTAAATTACTTTTTAAAACTTAGAATTTCATAAGTGTAGTTTGGAATTTGCCATAGCTCCAAACTGTATGTCCTTTGTTCAGCTTTAGAGGAACCTAGGGATACCATGAATGTGTGGTGTTGGATTACAAATATTCTTATGTAAGTTGCAATAAATGAAGTAACAAAGCACGAAAAAGATTTATTGGTGATTTGAGGGCCAGGAACTATTTGTCACTTAATTCATTCAAGGGCAACCCAGAATGTTTTAATAGGCTGTTGAATTAGTTCTAGTGAGTCTTTTTTAAACTTACATTTGTCTTATTTTATTACATATGCTCATTATGAAACAATATTAGAAATGGTCATTTAGAATTTTCATATGAATAAAATAGAAATACAATAGTTGCCTATCTTGAAGATATTTGATCAAAATAAACCATTCCTTCCTGTGTGTTAAAAGAAACAGTTTCTTAAGGATTATTGCAACGTGATATTAAACATAAAGACCAATTTATGGTGAAAAAGTGGATCCTTTAGTTCAGGGCTTCTCAAACTTTAAGGTGTATACGAATCACTTATGGATCTTGTTAAAGTGAAGATTCTGATTGAGAAGGTCTGGGGTGGAGCCCAAAATTCTGCATTTCAAGGCATCCCAGGAGATGCTGATGCTACAGGTCCCAGGACCTCGCTTGACTAGCAAGGCATCATTGGAATCACCTGAGACTGAACTTCAATCAACAATGTCCTGTGGACATGGTTAATGGGTTTCTCAGGTTACCCCAATTGAGCTAATAATTTACCCATTAAAGTATCTACTTTATTAAAAAGTCTGTGAAAGAATAGAAAGTACCTTAAGATATCTTACAAATAAAAAATTGCTAACTTTCGAGATCTGGCTTTACTTTTTATTTCCCTTCTTAATTAAGCAAAATGTGCAGAAAACTTCCGATAATGGCTTGAGTTTTCTCTTTAGTAGGTGAAGGCAGCTCAGATATTTTATTAACCCAGAAATAGAGTCTCCGATCAGATATTTTACAGACCAGGAAAGCTAGTCATTTTGAGATTATGAGATAAAAGTAGGATTGTGAAATTTAGCAAAAACAAAAAGAGAAAACAAAAATAAAACTTCAATCAACCACCATCAAAAAGATGGGATGCCCAGTTAAATTTGAAATTTAGATAAGATTAATTTTTTCAGTATGAGAATACCCCATGCAATATATGGGACATACTTATACTAAAAAAAAAAAAATCACTGTTAAACTGAAATTCAGATTTAACTGGGCGTCCTGTGTTTTATGCAGCAACCATTGCTAAAAACATACCCTGGATTCTAACTTACATTTAGGTGTTAAGGGAGCAGATGCTGGGATGAAGAATTAACAGACCCACTGACAGTGTTGCTTAAACATTCCAGCTGCACAGAGAATTGCTTTCTGGACTTGGCAATACCACATGGAGTACTTGGCTATTACAGCTGTTGATTCATGGAAATTCCTTTTAAGAGATTTGTGCCCAAAAGACCACACTTAAAAAAAATCATGATAGAGGGCAAGCTGGAAGTGAAGCTAACAGGAGTCTCATATCAATAGCTTCCTTTCTGGGGAAGGACCAGGTGGTGCAAAGCAGGAAAGTGTTTCTTCTAGTTGGCTGTCTTTTCCACTTCTGGAGAACTGAAGATGCTCAGCGGGAAAATGGAGATCGTGGTTTCTTACACTCATGAGAAGTTCTTAATACATCACATTTTGGCAGGGTGGTTAGATTTAACATTATTTTCGAAGGAAGGAAAGTGTAAGGTGATTGCAGGCACTCTCTCCCTTCTTGCTTATCAGTTGCTGAAAGCCGACTTAACCAGCTTTTAAAGACGGTAATTTAGTCCTCTGATTTCACTTTTAAGTATGACAGCCAATAAAAAGTTTCAGATACTTTAGCAAAAAAAACAGGAATTACCTCATTTTCCAGCTGCCTTTTCTTGCTTATTTTCCCTTCTACTGACTTTAAATATCAATAGCATTCCTGCCATGATGTTTATGATTAACTCTAAGTTAGAACCAAGGTTTGTGTGTTAGCAAAATGCTTTTGAGTGCTTTGCCCCTGCTTAAGCAATTGACAATTATGAATTCCCTATTCTGGTAAAAATATAGTCAATCCAATTAGTTCCTAATTTTAGGAACTACTTTGGAGAGAACTATGAGTGATATATGTACGGCAGACACTATATCAAACAAAATGTATTTCATAAAAAAATTTAGTGAAATCTAAATGATGATAAGGGTGGAAAGTTAATTTCACTTGGACTAGTTCCTTACCCAGTCAGCACAGGAGTTAGACAATCTGTCTTCTGTTGTCTCCCTCCTCCCCTTCCACAATTACTCCTGTCAGGAACACTAGTGGGTTAAGTTACCTTGGAAGTTAGTTGCCTACAAGCCATTACTACCAATAGCCCTAGGGTGGGACTAAATACACTTACAATCTGTTTTAGTTTTCAGAAATGATTTACCTGACCTCAGGCACCTCAAAATTTACATTACTTATAATGCAGTGTTTGATTTTTTTGGTCTCTAAATTGCAGGTGTACTGATTCTGGAAGGGATGAAGAGGACACAAATTATATATAACCCTTAAAATTGCTCTATTAATCTAAGTGAAACTCACTTGCAAATAGCCTGTGACATTAACAAGTCATCAAAAAGAGGAAGTTCTCTGAACTGAAGGAAATTTTATGAGAGGCAACACTTACAGTAAAAAATTAAGACAAGTTCCTATCAATGTAGGTGTCCTTTCAAATATTCCTTCTAGAATCTTAAGAGTAATCTGTCCAGCCTTGAGCAGAAGGCATATAATTTGAATTTCTGGATCATAATTGATCTGTTTTTGAATTTAGAAATTTCAAACTAAATTGTCCATGGCATACTGTCAGCCTTTAGTGATAAAAGTGACTATATGTATATCTGCTTATTACCTAATGATCATTGCCTTTGTAAGTAGCAAGCAATTTACCTTAAATGTATACTTTAGAAGAGTGGTGCTATTTCCCCAAGCAGCAAGTTTCCACATCATGTTTTAAGTGTATGAAGTGACAGTCAATGAAAAACATCTAAATCTGAATAGATCCTCAAATTATGCATTAATATACTAAACCAAATAAGAATATAAACGCCCTCCTAGGGTGGAAGAAAAGGAAGTTTCTACGGCTAAAGAATTGAGGCAAGTGTGACCATGGGCTTGTTGTCAAGGGTATGTTTTCCTATTTTCTAGAGTTCTGGCAACAGTGATGTAGCTCAATGTAAGTTAGTATTGCACTGTTTGGGCTGTTTAGGTTCAGAAGTTTTACAGCTGACCACATCACTAAAATTCACATATTATTTAGAAATGTACTGCTTTTGCAAATATACTCAACAGGGGAGTAAATACACAGAAAAGGGGAATGTGAAACTAAACTATCTTTGGAGATTAGTTGACCTATGTTTGGAAACAAAATTTTTCCCCTTCTCTAAAGGGGAAAAAACTGAAAAAATACCAAGGTTTTCAGTGAGCAAATTCTCATTTAAAACAGAAGTATATTGAGTTGGAATAAACCCAGGGTCTGCAAACCTTGACTGTAAATATTCAGTAAATATTTCAGGTGTTGTGGCCCATACAGTCTTCGGTGCAACTATTCTATTCCACTGCAGCAGGACAAAAGCAGCCACGGGCAACATATATGTAAGTATGACTGTAGTCCAACAAAACTATTTTGGACACTTACATTTGAATTTCACATGATTTTCCAGGGTCCACAAATGTTTTTCTTCTTTTGCTCTATTTTCAACCATTAAAAAATACAAAAACCAATCTTAATTCATAGGCTATACAAAAAGAGACATTGGGTCATAGGTGGCTGATCCCTGATCGAGTTTGCTGATCTGTTGATGGACTCATGGGTTTCAACTCAACCTAAGCTTAATGCCATTGCATGAAGTTTGTCAGTAGTCATTTCTGAAGTGCGTAGATTATTAGGTCTGTTGGAAGCAAATTTACCGATAATTCTATTCTATGAGGCTCTGATGTAACAAACCACAATTTTGAATACTTCTCTTAAAATGTGTGGTTATAGATTTGGAGCAAAAATCTTGTGCAATTAACAGATTTGAAATACTTTAGCCAGATTGTCCTGATTAAGGAGAATCAATTCACTTTAAACACTTGGGATGGTTGCAGGTGAACACGTAAAAGAGTTGGGTGTGTTCTTTGTGGTCTCCAGTAAGTGAATGCTGCTGAGAGCCTCCTGTGAATGGCATGTGCTGCCAGGAAGACAGTGAAGCATCCGTTGAAGGACTATTTAGTAAAGATGCTGTACCGGGCATTTACGCTTTTGCTGGATGATACGACTGACATTTAAGAACCCTCATACAAGTTAGAAATTCTTACTTTGCTTCTCTGGATAAGAAGCCAACGATGTGGCTCCAATCGTTTGGGGTTGGCCTAGTTCAAAGGTTGATAACTTGAGAATAAATGAGAGCATGATATAGGTGAAGAGTTTCTCCTACTTTAAGAAGGGATGATATAATTAGAACTGAGCTTGCCTACCCAAAACCTCCAGACAAGATTACATCAAAGCTAGTCAAGAAATAGCAGGATGATAGACCAGACCCTGGAAAAGGAGTGAGGGCTCCAGATTTCTCCCCACTTTGAAGATCATTTAATTTCTGGACCTGTGCTATTTGGCACATGGGAATACTATCTACCCAACTGTGTTTAGGCCCTGATAGGTTAATAAGATCAATGGGCTGTATAAATTTAAGGTAATAAGACTGGGTGGTTCTCATCTGTTCTCAAAAACTTCAGAGCTTCTAAAGCTGAGGCTATACCCTTTCTTTGTACCTCGCCCTCTTGGGCTACTTGTAAATATCACAGAGCTAGGTTTGTACTATCCTCTCATGAACAGTTTCTGATTTATCTGAATTCGTCCCATTTTTCTAGACTATGTTTCAGCCTTTCAGTATCTTACACCTTCCCTAAAAGGAGTTGAAATTTCAGAAGTGCATTCCCAGAGAATTTTCTCAGCTACACAGAAATGAGAACGGGTCCATTTACATCATTTTGGCTTTTGGAAATTCTTATTAACATTTATTTTTGCTGGTATCCAGCAAGGAATACATCCAAATTTCCATTTTTAAATATGCTGGATATTTAAATATATTTGCGCTATTTTTAATGTAGGTAGAAGACAATAAAAGCTGTCTAACTATTAATCTGCCATTTATCCTACTCTGAAACAACTCTCCTAGCTTAATTGGTTCCTTTTGGAAAAAATACGTGTTTTTTCCATAATAATGGGTAGAGAGTGAAATTTTCATGAAGTGAATCTTGGATCCATGAGACTGTAGTTAAGTATATAACAATTATTAGTTATTCTCAGGATGCTAAATTGTTTTATGTAAAAATGTAAGCAAACAAGTGAGCTACCATTTTATGGCTCTTAAGAACGGTAACAGAACTTTGGCTCCTACATATCCAGAATGTCTGTCTTGGAAAAAAATAAAAATGAATGTACTCAGGATGCTTTGCTTATAAATATTCTCCCCACCTTCTGATAATGTTCAGTACAAACACAAAAGGCCTGTGCTCTGTGCTATAGGGGCTGCAGACATTAAAGACCCCTTCTAGATAACAGAATACCAAGCAGGGTACATAGGTGTTATGAGGGGTTCAAATAAAGTTCAACAGCTGATGATATTGAATGCTTTTTATGTGATAGGCATGGTTGTTCCCCCTTAAAGAAACTGAGAATGCAGAAGAAAGCGTTTAGGCAAGAGAGTTATGATGATATAAAGAATAATGAGGAAAAGAGAGATAACTGAAGTTAATAGTAATAAAAATAAGTATTTCATAAACTGTGTATATCTATAAATAGGCTATCTTATTAGGATCATGCCTGAGGATGATTTTTTTTTAAGCAAGAAACCTTTGGTTAATAACATAAGATTCCTCGTAAAATGTTAGATGTAACCATTTCTATTTAAATAGATCCTTTAATTTACCTCTGAATGTGTAATCAGTTATTTGACTTTTTTGTATTCAAAATTGGTTTTGCAAATTCATCCTCTCTGTTTCGCATAATTGAAATAACCCAAACTACTTTCCAACATTTTTTTTTTCTACATGCCTCTCACCAAGGAAATTACAAGACGTCTATCTAGTTGGCTTTGTGTTTTACAGGGCTGGAAAAGGGAGCGGCTCAAACAAGCAAACAGATCCTGATCACATATTCAAAAGTGCTTTCAAAGGAGTGGAGTAGTGGGTGTCAATAAGCTACTCCACGTAATTACTTCCTATTCTCAGGATCCGCCTTTGAGTGCAGGCTTCTGACTCACCAGGCTGCTCCAAGTTAGTTTCTGCTGGGTTTCCCCACTGCCTGCTACACGTGAATCACCTCTGGAATGAAGTTTCTCCCGTATCCTTAACAACCGTGCAGAAACCAGGCACTGACAGTGAACTTCGATCTTTCCACTAAGAACCAGACCCTAGGCTGAGAGGGTGAAAAATGATGTGGCAGGTACCACCGCCAGCCAAGCTGCCAGATGACAGTCCCCGCGACCCCAGGCATTGGTCAGCAGCACTCCAGTTTCAGTGTGGTTTTCCCCACCCTCCCAGGTAGTTAAACTGGCGTCTTGTCTTGCAGCTTGCAGCTGCCGGCCACTGACCTCTGCCCTTGCCTCACTGGTTCTCAAATTTGGCTGCACAATGGAATCACCTGGAGATTAACACACACACACAAACACACCCCACAACACACCACCACAACAACCCCAAACCTCACTGTCATCTCAAAACAGTCTAATTATGGTTTGGGATGAGATATGGACATCAGGATTTTTCAAAGTTCCCCAGGCAGAAAAATTTGGGAACCTTTGCGTTGAAGAAGCATTGTTCTTCCCACGCAAGTGAAACTTGCCAGTTGAGCTTACCTAACGACCACTCGGTGGGCTCCCAACCCCCATATCTTGGAGATCTATTGACAGCCCCTAACCGGTATCTTAATTAATTTGGCAGCAAAGAACGCTAGCAAAGCAAGGGTCATTTCCAGAATGGAAGGTTGGCAAGGACCCCTGCCCCTGCCCCCCACCCTTGCTAAAAACTAAGCTAAATTTAGTGCTTAAGCGAAGCATCTCAAACGTTGCTATTCTTTCGGTTACCTTCTGATCTCTGTTCTGTTTCATTCCACAGTGTATTGTTCGGCAAAGTTGGAAGGCTCGGGTCCTTCAGATTGGAAGCAGGTGCTGCGTCAAACCTCAATCGAGAGGGGACTGCACTCTTCACCTCGCTGGGACCTGCCCGCCGCGTCGCAGTGCGGCCCCCAGGGCAGATACTATGCTAATCAAGAAAGTTCTTCCGTCTCCTCGCGGGCGGGTGGGTGCAGGTTTGAACACTTAACCCTTGATTTTACGTGACTGCACTACAGTGCGTTTAGTAACCTCCTCTTGCCTAGCGGGTCTGGACCACATTCCATGTTTTTGGAAAAGAAGAGGATGTGCGCAAGAGATGGAGAAACCCGCAGGGAGGGTACAGCAGTGTTGGCTGGTGCCCGGGCGAAGGGGCGGCTAATGTTTGGAATATTAATTACTCTACGCGCTACTGACCCAGCGAGGACCAGCAGAAGGGGTCTGGGGGTTAAGACAAAGGCTCCTCCTGAGCTGCAGCGCCCCTGCCTCCGAGGTTACAGCTCTGCCCTCTGCACTGGGCGGCCCTTGGCACGGGACTGGCAAAGTGACTCAAGGCGTGACCTAGTCCACTGGCCCTTTCGGGGTCTCAAAGTCTGCATGACCGAGCGCTCCGGGTTCAGAAGGGAGGGTCTTTCTGTGCCCACCCCTCCTGCCCGCCCTTTGTGGGATTTGTGGTCACTGCCCAGTCCTTTGAAGGGTGGACTGAAGAATTTCTTACTTAAACAGAATGGGGAGTCGCTGAGTTGCTCCCGCCCTGAGCGCAGGGTGCTCCTTGCAGAAAACCACTTGCGATCAGAATAATAACCCGCTCTCTTTCCCACCCATCCGGCTCCCGCGTCCCGGGCGCCGGGAGCACAGGCGGGAACCGGAGTCGGAATGGAGAGGTGGGGCTGCTCTTCGCTGGAGAAGCCCCGGGGGAGGCAGCTGGGCTGGGGGGGGGGGGGCGGTCCAAGGTTTGATCCCCAGCCGGCTGTCGCCCGTGCGCTGCACTTCCTGGTCTGCCCCGAAGCGCACAGCCCCGGCCAGCGCCCCTAGTTCTCAGTCCCCGCGCCCCAACTCCGTCGCCTTGAGGTCCGCGCGCTGCGGGCGCGCACTCGCAAGACCCCCTCCTTCTCCAGCGCCAAGAGTCCTGGCCAGCCCGGCTCTCAACCCCCGAGCCGGTCCACTTTGCCTCTGCCAGCGTGGCAGCCCTGATTCCCTCCCCTTTCCCGGGGTGCGCAGCTCTGGGGCCCCGAAGGAGGGATGTGGCCCGCAGGAGCGCAGCGGATGCACACCCAGGGGCCCCGGCGCCGACCCCTGCACAACTTCTTGCTGGGCTTGGAGACCCCCGGTCCCGCCGGCTGAGCGACTGGCGGACTGCAGCCCCCAGGCGGCGGAAGGAGGCGCGGCCAGCGTCTGACCTGGGAGGGACTGCGCCAGGCCTGGGGGTGTCCGGGTGCGCCAGGGCGGTACCGCTTTAAATGCACTTGACTCACCTGCTCCGGCGCCGTCGCCTCCTTCCTCTACTGACAGCTGGGGGCTTTGTTTTCTCCACCCACCCGTCCGGTCGCGCTCCGCCCCCTCCGCCACACGTGACTCGCCGCCTGCCACCGCCGCCGCCCGGCGGGGCCACCCGTGACAGCCCGGCCAGGGCCACCCCTTCCCGGGGGGTGCGGGGTGCAAGTGGGGACCGCCGCCGCAGACAGGCCTGGGCAGGTCGGAGGCGACCCGCCGGCGGGTCAGTCCCTAACGCTGGTTAGGGCCCTAGGAAGCCAGGGTGAGTTGGTGACAAGGAATAAAGTGGTAGCCGGTGAAAGGAGCCGAACTGTTGGGCCCCAGCCGAGAGGGAGGAGGCCGGCGCGGCTCAGAAAGGGGACTTAAGAGGCGACCCCACACCCTGAATGAAGTACCTGTAACTGGGGGCCTGCACACCAACCGGCTTGCATCTGCTTTTTGCACCAAGTGTTTGTACTCATACCTGGGGAACAATGGATACTGCAGAGCAAACTAGTTTTGTCCTGAACATTATTAATTAAACTAGGCAATTCTAAGCTGAACAATATGATAAACAATGTAATAAGTAATAGCAAGTTCTACTGAGGTTTGAAATCTGCTTGTTGGTGCTGGTTGAGATCTGGATTCTGTTTGGGAAATGGAATCAGGCTGGAGGCGCTAACTCCAGATTATCGATGTGGGCACTTGTCCACCTGGAAGAGCACACGGAGTTTTAATGAAATGAATTGAGAAAATGTTCTGGCTTCAGGACCCAGCTCCATATCTGCTGCTTTTGGAAGTGGTCCTGACTGTTGCTGATCTCCAGTGTTTGAAACTGCAAGAACCTGTTGTCTGAATCCTTCCTTTTGCCCTTGGAGAACACACATATACCTTTGTTCTCCCCCAAATTGCAACTCGGGAGAAAGCTTGTCCCCATCTCCCCAGCATCCATTAAAGTGAAGTCTGCAGAGTGGAGTGACTTTGCTCTGTGCTTCCCAAACTTTAATGTGCAGAGGGATCGTCTGGGGGCCTTGTTAAAACCAAATTCTGTTTGAGTGGGTCTGAGGTTGGACCTGAGAGTCTGTATTTTTGCAAACTCTTAGGTAACATCAGTGTTGCTGGTTTGAGGACCACACTTTGAGTAGCAAGGTTCAGAGCACCCTTTTGGCGTTGGCCAGCGTATTTTGAGTCTGACTGCACCACTTAATAGCTTTGTGACTTTAGGCAAGTTTCTTTTCTTCCTTCCTTCCTTCCTCCCTCCCTCCCTCCCTCCCTTCCTTTAAAAATATTTATTTATTTATTTGGCTGTGTCAGGTCTTAGTTGCAGCATGCGGGATCTTCAGTTGCGACATTTGAACTCTTAGTTGCAGCATGCATGTGGGATCCCTGACCAGGGATGGAAGCCGGGCTCCCTGCATGGGGAGTGCGGAATCTTACCCACTGGACCACCACAGAAGTCCCTAGGCAAGTTTCTTAACACTTAAGCCTCCACAGCTGTAAAATAGGGATGCTCCAACTCAATCTTGAAGATTAAGCGAGAAAACCCATTTAAAGCACCTAGTGTAGTGCCTGGCGCACAAACCTAGGGTTTAACAAACGTTAGCTAATTAGCTCTTGGGGGCATCCTTGCGGGAGCAAAGCTGGCACAAAGTCCAACATACCAGCAGGGGAAGCAGTGTGTGAAATGGGCTCAGGGGATGAGGCAGCCTGCCCGAGGCTGAGTACTCTATGCCCAAGGGCACCTAGCACCACCAGATGTGTAGAATAAGTTTGTTAAATAAATGAACAACCACAATGCAGAGCAAATCACACATGTTTAAAAGTTCTTCTGTTTCTCCTGAAAAACTCTAAATCTTGATAAATTAGTTCTGGGACATTGAATTAAAAAATCATTTTGCTTTTTATTACAGATAATGTCCAGGTGCCTGTCGGATGGGTAATCTATTTTAATCTCCGAGGGAGTAAATGGATTATTACGGAGTAGTACATTTTTTATCCTCATTAAAAACCTTGAAATTTAACTGGAAATGAATTTATTAATGAAGATATGGTATTCTTAGCTTTCAAAATGAATGGGTATTGTCATCATAGTTCCCATATTTCCCTTCTTCGCTTCTCCTCTCTCTGCCCGTCCCCATATCACTGTTTCCTAAGACTCTTTTCTTGGCTTTTTATTTTTCTCACTTTCTGCTATTTCCCTTGGAAATTTTATTTCTATCTTATTTTCACCTTTCAAGTGTGTGGAGATTACTTCTGAATCTATACCCACATTCTTGACCCATTTCCAAGCTCCATTTCTGGATTACCAATTACTTGCTAGGCATTTCCACTGATTTTCCCCACTAGCCTAGAAGTTTCAGTGTGTTCTAAATTAAACTCCTCTCTCCTCTCATAAAATGGATACCTCCTCAGTAATAAATCAAGATGATCATTTGCATTGGAAAGCCCTCAGTGCTAATTCATGGACCTGTCAGGGGTGTGGCTCGCACAGTATGATTGCTCCAGCTACCTTCTTGCTGCTACCAGATATTTCTGTGAGACTCTCCTTCAATAATGACTGGGGCCAACTCATGTGTAAACACAACTCGCTAGTATAACAGCCGCATATGCTGCTGTGGGCTGCTGCATAAATGGTGATCAAGGTGAACTGATCGGGTGGGAGACTGCACCCATCAGAGTAGCCTAGATTATGCTGCTGTGACAGACACCACCAAAATCTCAGTGGCTTTGCTTCATATGACAAAAATTAATTTCCCGCTCAGTGCAAAGTCTCCAGGGCAGCTCTCAGGGTGAATCACCATCTAGCCTGCTTCATTCCTGTGACCTCTCCATGAGCACCACGGCAAGGGAAGAGAATATGGAAAACTGTGCACCAAACCTTAAATGCTTTCACCCAGTCAAAGGAAGGGGCATGGTCATTACCTAACTTTAAGGGGGTATGTGCTCAGAAGGAATGGGGAAGTAGAAATCTTGGGGGGCATGAGTAGTGTCTACCATAGGAATCCACTCTACTACTACCTAGGAGGGTTAGGGATAAAATTAAACTGAAAACAGTCTAGTTATAGTAGAGGGTGAGTGTAGATTACCAGTTTGAGGAAGCTGCATGTGGAGCCTTTGGGAAAACAACACCATTGCTGTTATGATACAATATTGATATTATGTAGACAGACGCTTATAAGTGAGAAATTCTGTCTCTCTGCCTGTCAGGGTCACCTTATGATTTAGTCAAGGTCAGTCTTTCCAGGAATTGATCATCCAAACTCCTCTGTCACACAAGAGCGGGGAAGTATCTTACATCTTGATTATACCCTGAGGAACACACCAACCATTAAATAAGTAAGCTTACATTGACACAAGCAAATGTGCTAATTTTGCTGACTTTGTTGGTCATTCTCTACTTGAGGAATGAATATGTATCTCAAGAAGGAAATATTTTAGCAGTTGCAAATTGTCCCATATTTCTCCTATGATTGACTGAGACAAATTATGCCCTTGACAAAGAATGTTCTTGTCTTCAAGAGAATGTTGAAATGTAGCCCTGAGTATAAAAATCAGTCCATAAGCAAGGGGAATAAAATCACTTATCATTGGGAGTAAAATAAAATCATGGTTTTCAATAAGCTTTCAGGCTTCTTTCTCTAAAGAGCAGAGATTCTGTCAACTGAACTTGCTTCCTACATCTCCCAACGCTTCACGTGCCTAAAAAGGATAAAGCATTGATGAATGCTGTAAACTCTAAGATGCTGTACAGATATAGGATATTATAATATGTTGTTGGGCACTAAAATAGTGCCTTTGATCACAACAATTTTATATTGTCTCTGTCCACATCCATCAGTGATACCCCTTTTGAAACATTTACCTCTCATAAAACAGTTCCCAAATAAATATTTTTATATAACACCAGTATCTTCCTAAGGCTATATTCTGAAAGCTTCAATCCCACATTTCCACAAATATCTAACATGGGAGAGTAAAAAGGAGAGGCAGAGTTTATCAATTAATATTTTAAATTGTTTGCTCAAATCCTTTTCATTTTATCTGATTTATTTTTAACTCTGAGTCTTTGCTAAGCTGTAATAGTGCTCTAAGTATAAATCATAACCTCAAGAGATATGCTGCAGTGAACCACTTACAAATGTATCAGTAATACCATGTAAGATGGAGATGGATGTGTTCATTACCAAGATATGATAGCATTTATCAAGATGAGCAGTAAAGGTGGCATAAGAGGACAGCTTCACAGGGATCACTGCCTTGTGATGACTCTAGTTACAGAGTAAATGTTGGAATAAAAATCAATGCCACCTTCAAAACAATGTGTGAGCTCTTATGAGTAAATATTTGTGAGTTAGCTAAAAAGCATTGTTATTTCATAGATGACGTTAAAGAGAGAACTTAAATGACTGATCCAAGTCCTAATTTCTAGCTATGCTGCTGGCAAAAAGTGCTGCCTCCATAAGATACTACAGAATGGCAGAGAGCAAATATGCTTATTATATACTACATATTGGTGTATACATCATAAGCTATGTTTAATGTCCATCAAAAGGAACAAAATGTTACCTTGGCTCATAAAAAGCCATTGTGGCATAGAGGTCTATGTTTATACCACACTGAAAAAAACTCATATACAAAGAAATAAGTTGGACATATATTTCTATATGCTGCTTAGAACACAGTAGAACAATTGTAGGAGAATCAATTGTATTCAGTATTTTTATCACAGCACATTTCGACAGCAGCTGATATACTTAATTAATTTGTTGATTAGTAATTATCTCTTAAAGGATGAAGTCTGAGGCCAAGAGATGAAACCTGTTTAAGTTTTCTATGGCAGTTCTGTGGAGCTTCTAGGGACCAGTGGGATCATCACAGTCTCACCTTGGGATCCCTTGGGAGACAATTCAGTCAATTTTTGTTGACTTGAAAGCTAGTTTTGATTTATTAAAGACTATCTTGCCAATTGCATTTTCTTTTTGATTCTCCTATATCCTGTCCATGGGTTGGTCAACCAGTGTGAGAATAATAGGTAATTGATTCCTTGTGTCTTCTCAGAACCTTCTAGAAAGAAGTCTTTGATTCTTCAAAAGAAGTTTGCTCTTCTTCAGCTTTTCTAATTTTAAAATTGCTTAACTCTTGCTAAGTTGTAATTTATCCAACAAACAGTTTTGTGATGCCTTTTACTGGGCAGTCACCAAGTTAGGTGCCTGTGGTTGCCCAAATGGTCTTTGGTCTCAAGGGACTTACAGGATAGGGAAACATGGAGTGTGCATAGTGTGGCTTGAGGGGTATTAAAGGTATGAATAATATGTTAAGAGAACACTGGACAGTGAGGAAGAACATCAGAGAAGGGCTCACATTTGGGTTGAGTCTTGAAGGATGAAGAAGAGAGTACCAGGTGAGGATGCTTTGGGGTGAGACAGAGTGTGTGGGCAGAGTATTCCAGAGACGGAATGAGAAAGCAAAGATCTGATCAGAGATTGACCAGAGATACGATCAAAGAATGATGAGAAGTTCCACGTGGCTGAAGGATAGGGTGTTGGAAGGGTGACCCCAGTGGGGTAGACTAGGAAGGGCCTAGCTGAGATGTCTGGATGTAATATACTGGCCAGTGGTCTCCTAAGTGGGGTAAGAACACACTAGGGTTGTGTGAGCTGATACACTGGAGTGTGGGAAGGAAGTGTGAAAACTGAAAATATGAGAAAGGACTTAGTAACATATGGATTGACATTGGTGCCCTTGCGTGTTTGTAATGTCAGACAGACAGAGGGACTTATCAGGTGCAAAGAATACTGAAGGAAGTGTTGGGATCCACAACATTGAAGAGGTGTCCCTATCCTCCTTCCTAGCTCTGAAAACAACTGCAATTAATTAACATTTTATGTGTGCTTGGTTAAGTGGATCTATGTGTATTATCTCGGTTGACTAATCTAAGCCTCGTGGAATGGATAAATGACTTTAAAAGGTTGAAGATAGCATGAATAACGCAAGCATTAGTCAATTTTCACAAAAGTCCTTGCAAAATTGGTGGATGGTTATGAAAAATGAGTATCACAATCTCATCCAATGATACACTTCCTCCGTTTGTATATGGGGCTCTTTGTAAAATGTATGCTGCAGCCCTGACAGCCATGAAAGTAAACATTGAAATAAACTGCACTTAGAACCAGATTTTAAGTTGCTTTATCACAAGGCAATAAATCTTTATAGAAATTACGAAGCATATTCAACCACATTACTCTCACTAAATAACATTTTAATGATAGCAAAATATTTTATCTACCATTAACAAATAGAATATAAAATAACGTATATTTTATCTCGCCCTTTAAAATTTCAAGTTTTATGATACGTTTTCTTATGTGTACAATATATTAATGCAGTAGTTGTGTATCTATATTATTTACAAATGAATATGTATATGTGAGATAAGAAATGTTTTACCTATAGTAATGTGTAGGCAGAAGGGAGCCAATAAAGGTATTAGAGCAAAGGTGCCTATGGTCAGGTTCGTTTTTAGGAAGATGACTTAGGCAACAGTGTGGAATGGAGAATGAGAGACCAGTGTTCAGAAGATCAGCCAGAAGGCTAGTATTGTGATCCAGAGGAAAGCTGATGATCAAGAAGAAAAATGATGATGGTGATGGAGAGATCATTGAAGAATGTGGTCTTCAGTTAAAGTATGTGTGTGTGTGTGTGTGTGTGTGTGTGTGTGAGAGAGAGAGAGAGAGAGAGAGAGAGAGAGGGATTCCCAGGTTTGTAGCTTGCTAGTCTGAGTGAATGGTGGAACTGTTACTTGAGATGAAGAAATGGGATATTGAACAAAAAGAGTTCAGTTTAGGATGTGTTAAGTCAGAGGTGCCCAAAGGATTCCCTGGAGATTGACTAATGGATGTTTTAAATATAATTCTGAAGCTAAGGAAAGCTTATACAGATTTTATATACCTTTAATTTCTCAATCTGTAGCCCTTTCTACAACTGCTGGTCCTAAAAATATTCCTCCACCTAGAGACAAAGTAACACAACAGTTTAACATCTGTAATTATTTATAATGAAATGAAAATGATTAAGAATCAGCATACCATTGCGTAAGGGTAAGACATCATCACTAAACAGACAATCTTAGAATTTTAATTTGACATTTAGGCTAGTTCTGCATTCTACTTAACCTCTTTAAAAGTATATTGTCCTTTGGTGAATTTCCATGTTTACTCTTTTTACTATTTTGTTATTTCTCAAGAGTCATTGAGGCTATAGTTTACTGTAAGGTAGTCACTCTCTCTTACACCCATTTTGCTTTTGTGGGGGAAGGTGAGCTCCATGTCTCCTACTCTGCCATCTTGATCTCCCCTTAGTCTGCGCCACATTCTGTCTTTCCACACCTAAAACCCTGTTGTTCACATCAGCCAGTTCTTTTATTATACTGTAGAAATTGTGAATGTTTTCTGATTCTGCTGTACATATATCCCTTCTTCAGGAATCTCGAACATTGTGAAACTCTGGTGTGATATCCTCCATCCTCTCCATGTTGTTTATTGACCAACCTGTCAAAGCATGATTTTGCTCAGTTATAAGGATGCCTTTCATATAATGCCATTTCCCCCAGCTCCTTACCTTATAATGGGTTGGCCGAAAGGTTCGTTTGTTTTTTCTCTGTAAGATGGCTCTAGTAGCACTTAATTGGCTTTAACTTCATTAGAAACAATTTTCTTAGATTGTATTGTGACAGCTGTCATATCAGCGTGCATTAAAAAAAAGACATCAAAATCGGTGAATTTTTGTGTAGCCATTTTAATATTGAAGATGGAAGAAAAAAGCAACATTTTCATCATATTACGTTTTATTATTTCAAGAAAGGTAAAAACGCAACTGAAACAAACAAAAAAAAGGTTTGTGCAGTGTATGGAGAAGGTGCCGTGACTGATCGAACGTGTCCAGAGTGGTTTGCAAAGTTTCGTGCTGGAGATTTCTCGCTGGACAATTCTCCATGGTCGGGTAGACCAGTTGAAGTCGATAGTGATCAAATCAAGACGTTAACTGAGAACAATCAATGTTATACCACGTGGGAGATAGACGACATACTCAAAATATCCAAATCAAGTGCTGAAAATCATTTGCACAAGCTTGGTTATGTGAATTGCTTTGATGTTTGGGTTCCACATAAGTTAAGTGAAAAAAACCTTCTTGACTGTATTTCCGCATGTGATTCCCTACTTAAATACAATGAAAATGTTCCGTTTTTAAAACAAATTGTGACGGGCAATGAAAAGTGCATACTGTACAATAATGTGGAATAGAAGAGATTGTGGGGCAAGCGAAATGAACCACCACCAATCACACCGAAGGCCGGTCTTTAGAACCAAAATGGTGATGTTGTGTATATGGTGGGATTGGAAGGGAGTCCTCTATGATGAGCTCCTTCTGGAAAACCAAACAATTAATTCCAACAAGTACCTCTCAATTAGACCAACTGAAAACAGCACTCGATGAAAAGCGTCCGGAATTAGTCAACAGAAAACGCATAATCTTCCATCAGGATAACTCAAGACCGCATGTTTCTTTCTTTTTTTTTTTTTTTTTGCGGTACGCGGGCCTCTCACCGCTGTGGCCTCTCCCGTTGCGGAGCACAGGCTCAGGACGTTCAGGCTCAGCGGCCATGGCTCACGGGCCCAGCCGCTCCGCGGCAATGTGGGATCTTCCTGGACCAGGGCACGAACCCGCGTCCCCTGCATCGGCAGGCGGACTCTCAACCACTACGCCACCACGGAGGCCCAAGACCGCATGTTTCTTTGATGACCAGGCAAAAACTGTCACAGCTTGGCTGGGAAGTTCTGATTCATCCGCCGTATTCACCAGACACTGCACCTTCGGATTTCCATTTATTTCGGTCTTTACAGAATTCTCTTAATGGAAAAAAATTTCATTCCCTGGAAGACTGTAAAAGGCACCTGGAATAGTTCTTTGCTCAAAAAGATAGAAAGTTTTGGGAAGGTGGAATTATGAAGTTGCCTGAAAAATGGCAGAAGGTAGTGGAACAAAAGGGTGAATACATTGTTCAATACAGTTCTTGGTGAAAATGAAAAATGTCTTTTATTTTTACTTAAAAACCGAAGGCACTTTTTGGCCAACCCAATACTTACTAAGAATCTGTGGATAATTTAGCAGTTTAATTTTCAGGTTTCATACACTTCTATTTTTAACCTCATAAATAAGATGTTATAAGTAAATAATGCCAAATAAGCATTTATTTAAAATTTGAAATTTCTTATATCGTGGCTTTTTTATTATTTAACATTTCAAGCACTTATGCACTGTCATCATCATTAAATTGGAATTTAATTCAGGGGCACATCTCTCTCCACTAGAGCATAAGCCCCATGAGGGCAAGAATTTTTGTCTGTTTTGTTTACTGTTCTGTGTCCAGTGTGCTGAACTGTGCCTGGGACATGATAGATGATAACTAAATATTTTTGAATGATTGAATGAATATATAAATAAATAAAGGAACAGAGTAGACTGATAAATTTGTGTTGATTTGAATTATTTCCCTTCCTTAAAAAAATCTAAATCTTCTTTATCATATTGTATTATTTATCTATAATTTAGCCACTCCACTAGTTTAGCATAAGTTTATTGTGAGGTCATTCCTTTCACACGTACAACAACTTTAATCTTTCAGCACCTGGGAGTTTTTTCAATCTTCTTTCAGCTTACAGATATTCTAAAGACCTCAAATACATTTTACATGAGTTTCCCAGTGATATTTAGGTAGGACGGTTAAATATAGTCTTAAAAATAAAACCCAGCATTCAAAAGCAAAGTTATCTCTAAAATATGACAAATAAGTAAATAAATAAAAAGGAAATTCATAAAATATATTAAAATACTAGAACAGGAGACCTAGAAATCCGTTTCTTGAAGAAACGCTATAATCATATGCTACATTTCAATGTCTTGCTAAAACTGCATTCACCACAGCCGCAAATTAATTGTTGTCATTAGTCTCACCATTTCACAAAATGTTTTTTTCCCTCCATCTAAAGTCTGAGAAGAGTAATTGGGAAAAAATGCCACTTAACTGTTTCAGAGAAATCCAGCTGCTGGGAGCTGTATGTTGTCTCTGGGGACTTGCATCAGGCCCTCTGTCAATGAAGGTCACGGATGGAGAGTGAAATCTGCAGTGGCAGGGGTGTCAGGTCCAGAAACCCCCCAGGCAATTGTGCTTCGGAGAAATGCTGGTGTGGTCTGCCAGGCGGCCATATGTTTCTTTGTTCTTCAAGAATGTCCATTCTGTTCACCACTCATGAGCGCACATTCAGTTTTCTCTCATAATTAGGAGTGTGAATCAGTAAATATAGGATACAGAATATGTTCCTACTGAGATTCCATACAGGCCCATTCATAACTCGTCTTCCTCCTTTTATTTTCCTTGGTGTTGTTGTTTTCATTCTTTTGAGGATCTTGCAAGAGTAAACACATTTTTGGACAAGTCACAAACATTACTATGTTACTTGAAAACAAATGTATGCCCTTAAAGTGATGATGACTTAGGAGCAGGGACCAGAGGTCTACGTCACTGCCCCAAAGACCTTCATGGTAGGTGCAGATCTTCGTGGTTATCTCCAGAAGAGTGATATGTTTTTGATGCCAGGTCAGATCATTCTGGCTAAACCCTGCATTGGCAACACACTCTTTATTCATAATAAGCTCTAGCCAGCCCCAAGTGCAACACTTTTCTCTGACATATAAAAAGCTGTACATACTTAATTTATACAGGTTGATGAGTCAGGAGATGAGTGTATACCTGCCAAGTGCAACCCTTTTAATCCTGACCTCTGGAGGCCTCAGATTCCAGAAGTGGCTCCTAACTGGCTTTTCACATCAGGAGAGAGGGCTGTGTATTTAGAGAATAAAATGAAATCATCCAAAAGCCCAGAAACAGTCAAACGGATTATAGTTCAGTTATGTAATGGATTATTTGGTAACTGCTAAAAAAAAATCACGTTAAAATATTTAAGGGCATGGAAAAATGATCACCTTAACAAATAAAGGGACAAAACCAAAATTCAAAAGTTCTGAGTCTTGCATATCCAGTATGATGTCATTTGAGTAAAATGTTTCCATATGTTTTTATGCATAGAAAAGTAAATAAATAAAGTTGGAGAAAATATTTTAAAATGGTATTCCTGGGGGTTAGGGTGGGGAGAGTGAGAGAATGAGAGAGATTAAGGAATTGGCTCCCACAATTGTAGGATGATTGAGGGGGCTGGCAAGTCCGAAATCTGTAGGGCAGGCCAGGAGGCTGAAGACGCAGATAAGCGTTGATGTTGCATTCTTGAGGAGAATTCCTTATTCTGTGGAAAAGCTCAGTCATTTTTGAGGCCCACCCACATTATGGAGGGTAATCTAATTACGTCTTAAAAATACCCTCACAGCAACATCTAGACTAGCGTTTGGCCAAGCAACTGGGCACCAGAGCCTAGCCAAGTTGACGCATAAAATTAACCATCACAGATTTCAAGCAATTCCCCCCCTTCCCCATTGTTTTTTGTTTTTTTGGTTTTTTTCTAGCAATAGGCAGATTTTCTGGTTGGGTATTACTCCCTTCCCCATGCAGTCCGTGTACTTTTCACGTACATTTGCATTTTCTAAGCAGCAGTTACAGCTCAGGTGAGGTGAGATGATGGAGATGATCTTAAGAGTACAGGTGAATTTCAGAATTCTTGCTTGGAGTGCCAGGATAGAAGCCCTATCTTCAGTGTGGATTGAGGTGCAGATGGGACACCTGGAACCCATACCATGAAAGAAGTTTGTCTCAGGAAGGCTGACACCATGGAAGGCAGATCAGAGAGTGGAAAGAAACTTCTTTTGAGATAGCCTTCAGGCCCTGAATGAAACCAACCCTAACCTCTGTCCTTCCAATGGATTTCCAGTTACGCAAACTCTTATTTAATCTAGTTTTTCTGTTGCTTGCAACCATGTTTCTGCTAATACACAGTCTTTGGCAATTTTTCAAGAAATATGGACTCCTTTTATAATAAGACAGTAACTATTATATTCATTGATTCTAAGACATAATTTTTTTTTTCATTTTAAAATCTCTGGAATTGGGATGTGTCATGGCATGTCATAGTTTAGTAGAACTTCCTTTTGTAGTGTATATTAAAAAAATGGTGTATCTTATATTCAATAATAATTTAGACTTGATGAAAAAATACGATGTTTTACATTTGATAAAAGTTATTTTTAAGAAAGATGGAATGTAAATTCTCAGGACACTTGGAAGGATATGGCTCATACTCCTAGGACTATACGGTGAGCTGGATGTCCCTGTAGTTTTGGAATGGTTCAAGAAGAAATTTAAAAACCTAGGAGTTGGTTTTGCTGTACTGCTTAAAACTGATATAAACTAGACTGATACAGAACACTTAGTTCCACATATTGGAAATGGGAGCAAATCTTTTCCTTTCAAGGAATCTGTAGATCACTGCTTGGAATGGCCTAGCAATAGATGACTTTTTAATGTCTATTTTTCTTTTTCTTGGACTCTATCATTTTTTATTACTTTAGTTTCAAATGGTTTCAAAATCTACCCCACCAATTTTACTATTTCAGGCTCTTCCACACATGAGTATTAATAATAATAATATCATACATTTTCTCCTCTATGTAGTATTTTTTAAAAACTTTGAAACATATTTTTGGATCTATTATGTGATATGAATCCCATAATATTTATGTGAGTTAGGCAGGTTATTATGATTCTTTTAGTGTTCAAGAGACTTACGTGCTGTCATGGAGTAGTTAGTGGTAGAGGTGGACTTCCACTGGACTAGAAAGAAAGGGCTGAAATGAAATGAAGTTTTATTGCATGAAGTTATGATCTGTGTCATTAGCAAAGACAGAATACAATTTTAGAGTTTTTGAACCCTGGTTCAAGGTTATGGTCATCAATTCATGACCATCTTTCTGTTCACATATATATTCCTGTCACTAAAAATGGTCATTGGTGACCTGAGGTCATTGTGATTCACTGGTTTTTAAAAAGCCATATTTATTTTGCGCTCACATCATGCTGTAAATAATTCAGCAATGCACTATCCTAGGAACTAAGGTATTAAGCACTATTATAATTTATTAGACTGATTTGAATTTTAAAAATGATTTGGAATGTGTCTTACATTTACATTTTTCTAAAAGGGATCCAGCAGAAGTTAAAGATAGGAGAATGATCATAAATTAGAAATTAGGAAATAGTTAGAATGAATTCAGGGAAAAACCCCAGGTAACTACATTTTTTACTTCCAGTTGTTTTTATAAAACTCTGCTTTTATAAAACTTTACTTCCAGTTGCTTTTATAAAACTGTGAATGACAGTCCCATCTCACTCAGCTACACTTACTATCTTTTGTTTAAATTATTTTTTCCCACATCCTCCTCTTCACTAGGCAATGCTTTTCTGGAAGGCAGAAACTGAATCTTACTTTTCTCTAGGTATATTCTTTCTAGCATACTGCCTAGTGCTTCAAGACATGTTAGCTGGATGGCTGTGCAAGGAAAGATAAGGGATAGTCTTTATTTCCTTGGTGAAGTTAGTGGTTTCATCTGCTGAGAGTTGAGTAGGATCAGACTTGGGAACTTGAAAGCATGAAAGCAAAATTTCTAAGTTTTAGTCACAGGATTTCCAAGCAACACGGAGATTCCAGATGAGGTTGGCAGCCACAGGATTTGGGCTTGGATTTGGGGTGGGGCAGATTGGGAATTCTCAACTGCCTGCTGCTTGCATTTTATATAAGAGTGGCAGTGAATCAGACAGATGGAATATTTGGGTCTTTTAGCCTCACCTTCTGACTGATTTATGGCAGTGAACAGTAACCAACACTTTTAAAAGTTTAAGTATTTTACTTATCTTTTTTTGAGAAGCCCATTACGTAAAGCAAATACAACCATTACTATTCAGAACTCCCTAGAAAAACAGGGCAATGCAGTGCTTTGTTTTATTTCCCTGGACAATGCCCTGTAGCCTTCTAGGAAAGTCACTGAAATAAAGATTCCTTCTAATAAGGAAAGAAAATGTTTTAGCTAAGCCATTAAAGTAAAACAAAGAAAACAAATTAAAAAATCCCCACATACACCCCAAATCCTGAACATAAAACAGTTTCATTTATTTAAAGGAATTGATACTTTCCCCTCATATAATTGTAAAAATTCAGTTAATCAGGATAACAGACATAGACAATGACATTATTCTGATCATTTCAAGGAGGGGGAAAAGAAGTAAAGGAGATACAAAGTTCCCATGTGATTTAACTTGTGGATGGTTGAGGTGTAGAGAATGTCATTAGCATGGCTGTTTATAGGGTTGATCACAGTTGCAGAGTGCAATTGGAGGTCCTTTTACTATCTCTGAGACTGTGGCCTGGAGAGGAAGACTATGAAAATAATTCCAAAAAGAATCAGGCAGTAGATAGAGGAAATTCAGACAAGAGGGTGAGAAGGTTGAAAATGCAAATGATTGAGAACTTGTAATTCAGGGAATTGGGGGCTCTAGACTGCCCCCTTTTAAGATACAAAATCCATAGTGGTTATAAACATGGTTTCACGGCATCCCACTCTTGAAAGAGTGAGTCTTTTGGTTGTCTTTGAGAGCAGGACAATTTATACTTGCTTTGATTTGTAAAACTTAATATTTGATTTATGAAAGTTGCAAATTCAAACCCCAGTTTTTCCTTCATTTTAAAATTTGAACTTATAAATACAATTATTCTGCTTATAAATCTAGTCTATTTAAAAAAATAATTTTAAGGAGTATACATAAATTTAATATATTTAATTTTTTAAAATCAGTTAAATTATCAGAACAAACACCTTCCCAGGCATTTAAATTATTCTTAAAATCTATTAAATTATATTTATAAACATGAGGATTCTAAACATATTACTTATTCTGAATGTTACAATACTACTTAAAAGTCCATAATTCTTTTATATATTTCTATTTAAAATCACAAGTCTGAATGAATTACCTAACTGCACGTTTAAAATAGGAATCACAAGATTCATTTGACTGATCCTTTATTTTCCATTATTACACTCAATGCCAATTACACATATGTTTTTTCTAACATTTAGCGCAAGCATATTATATATTGAATTTTCCTTTTCACCTTCTTCCCTTAATCTAAAAGTTTTTCCTGGGGCGGTGGGTGGGGAACAAAGAGAAAAATTTCAAGCCAGTAAATTGAGGTTACTCTACTAAGACTTTCTTAGATGGACAAGGTTGCATATCTGATGTAATTTTGTTTGGATCATAGGATGTTTGTTGTCCTGAGACACTGCCAAGGCCTTGGGGCAGCGCGAGCCCTGTGTTTAGTGGCTTTAACAGGTCCTGACAAGAGTAGTATCTCAGCCCACTCAAGTCCCAATTCAGTTTATACAAAATCCAATTCTTCCTCCTTGCAGTTGCTTTACCAATTAATAGGAGTCAACTAATCTCTTTATCCCTTGAGTCTATTCTGAATTTGTCTCATATTTTTCTAACCTGATAGGGCCCAAACTTTTATAAATATTTAAATAATATCTGATTGGATTCTGCATATTCCTCATGGCTTTGCCTGGTTCTTTAGGTGCAACACTGAAGTCATATTAATGATGGATAAGACCATTTGATTTAATCTGGATGTCCCCCAAAGCAGACCCTGAGACTAGGACTGGAGATTAAGTAGGATGTAAAGCAAACTGGGAAGGGAGACAGAGAATGAAGTCAACTATTAAGAAGTGTATCATCAATCCAGTTATCACTGTGGGCTACTGGAGTTTAATGCCAATGAGGAAACTCTGGGAACCAGTGTAGAACATGCATCTCAGAGTCATCTATTCTAAGGGTGAGGGAGCTGGGGTATTTATACACCAATACCTGTTGCTCATGGGTTGAATGCTGTTCCTGGAGGTCATTAATTCCCAGCACTTTAAGTCTACTGCACACAAGGGCAAAATGGCTTCAGTGGCCAAGAACGCTCTCAGGCAAAGGAATACAGGAGCTGAGTTGGTAGGAGCATGAGTCTGTCTGTCTTTTTCTTCCTTCAGAGCTTCAATTGCACTTAACAACAACAAGCCGATTTCGTCATTCTTAATCACTGTTACCCTCAAATCTTCTAAATGCTGGAGTTACTGCATCATCCAATACATCCTCTTCCATCTGTATCATGCCCCAGTTCATTCTTGCTGAGTGGCTTATTAATTGGGTTGCCACAGCATGTCTGGGATTGTTATCACTCCACTTGCCACAAGAAATGGACCCCTCATTGTGTTTTGGCTGGTAAGTCATTCAGTTCTAGAGTCCCATCCTGAGGATCTGCTTCTCAGGACCTCTTATCTCACTAACTGTCTTAATTTAAGCTTTCACAGAAGTAGACTATTAGAAAAAGATTGAATGCAAAAAGTTTATTTGGGAGGTGAAGCAAACCTCAGTAGGAGAATTGGGCAGTAAGACAGGGAGGGATGACAGCCAATAAAAAGGTACATTGTCCGGCCAGGTACCACTGTGGGCTACTGGGTGCAATCTCACTGGGCGCGGGGGGGGGGGGGGGGTGTCCTTTGGGAGCTTATGTAGAACACACACCTCCGTGTTATCTGCTCCCCTCCAGTGTAAGGGATCTGGAGTATTTATTTACTAATTCCCTTCCACATTAGTGGAGAGCTCCTGTAGAGGGAGGCTAATTCCCTGGCATTTTTGACCTGCTGCATAGTGGCTAGAAAAAGCCCTTAGGGAAAGGAACACAGGTGCTGGACACATGCACAAAGCAGTAAGGTTGAGGGATATTAATGGGGTACTCACTAGCATCCCTTATGTTATTTTTTCCCACTTAAGATATTTGCTCTAATTTAATGTTAGGTATTTATATAAAATAAGAATAGTTAAAGATCAAAAACACTAATTAAAATTTCCAAAATTGCCAAACCTTTTAAAATAACTATGAGGCATTTTCAGAGTGCTGGATAGTAACTGTGAATTTGCAGGAGAGGGCAGATTTGCTAAGCTGAGTTATTTATTTTTACTTCTACTAATAAGACTCCCAGATGTAGATGTAAAGGAATAGAATAAACATGTTTCTTGGATCACTAGAGAAAGGAAAGAATATGAGTCATGTGTATATAGACGGATGGTGATTTGTTCAGAGAGGATTAGCACTGCTGGGCATTAATACACTTATTTTAGAATAAGTAAATGAACTAGCACTGAGGGTTGAGACCCTTCTGGTACCATGTGATTGTAACAATGGAAATAGGAAAGTTTTATTTTAATATTTAGCATTATTGAGTTAAGTTTTTTTTTTAAGGAACATGTTTGGTAAAGATTAAAGCAAATTATTACCGATAATACATGAGCCAGGGCTGGTCTTGTGTTAAGATGATGACCATAATGAAACTTCTGGTTATCTAAAATTTTGTAAACACCAAAGTCGAAAGTGAGGAACATAATATCAGTTGTCAATAAAACTTTTTAAAACAACATTTTATGTCCGAGCCACTTTCTAATTACATACATATTCTGAAGATATCATAAGGAAGTGTAATTAATTGCAGTTAGGTATTTGGATAAAGTAATAGCCCTAACAATACAAATAATTTTTCTGTGTGTAGGAAAAGCAGAACCGGTTCTTCTGATTTCCAAAATCACCTAGCAATTTGCACTCTTCCATGTCAAGCATTAGGTTTTTAATTTACTGAAATCTATAACGTCATTTGGCATCTATAGTGTGCAAACCCTTCTTCTGGGCACTATGGGTAATACAAAGTCAAGTTCCGTAGCTGCTGCCTACAGCAGGCTTATGGACCAATATGAGACAAAACTCAACTCAGTTAGTTATAAAACGATGGGGATCCTTCAGACCTTTGTAGAGAGACTTCAATGATGGGGCTAGTGACTCTACCATAAAACTAGGTCCTGAATGAAACTATTGGCTGCTGAAAGAAATTATAGGCCACACATGGTTATAAGAGTGAATGGTAACCCCTGAGAAGAGTTTCTGAGTGGTCCTGTACAATGTGAAGGCTGCTAGAAAGATTCATCCCAAATGGAATCCTCTTAGGCAGGCAGTGCTCCCATTTGGAAGAAAGCTGGTCTCCTCTTCAAAGCTTCTCTACGTGGCTGCAGGTACGGGGTGGAGATCCCTACGAACACTCGATACACAGTATATTTTGGCAAAATAAATTCTAGGAGAGGAGTTGAGTTTCTGCTAGATCCTTGGTCTGCATGATCCAATTTATGTGAGCCATTAGCTGTGATTACAGTTGATTGTCCTGGTCTAGTTGCCTGGTAGTCAGTAAATAGAGCTGCTTCATTATCCACTTTGTGGAATCACTGGAGAGTCAGTAGTCCTGTCCAGCTCTGTGTGTCATGGTATTAAGTAGGCAGGCAGCCAGCCTGGAGGAACTTCTCTGCACTGTCACCACAGCCTCCCTAAACCCTCTCCTGAACGGAAGCCGGATCTGAGGCTTACCCACTCTGTCATCCTCCATAGAACTGCTTAGAAAGTGGGGAGCAAATGAGTCCTGTGTAATATGCTTTCAAAAGAGCAATAAACAAAGCTCAACGTGATCTGGCAGAAAAGCTAACATTTCTTTCAGTTACCTTGCTTGGTGTGAATTTTTTTTAGGGCAGAAGCAAAACCCAGACCATAATCTGTATTTGTGCCTTGACTACCTGTTAGAAGAAAACGGGTCAATCAGCACATTCAGGGCAGGAGAGAGACAAACTGATTGATGAGTCTGTTATTCAGAGTAGAATAAATTGGTTGGAGTGAAAAAAAGTACCTAATGTAGGACAACACAACAGTCACTGATAAAGAGAATCAATAAGTATTTATATTTTAAAAGTAATTTGTCTTAAGCTTTTTTTTTTTAAGGAAAAACTTTTTATTTAAACATGAGGTTCTACAAGCTCAATACCACATTTTTAGATTGGAAAGGGATCTGATTTGCAAGATAACCTGATAGACATTCTTTAATATGCTGTATTTTCCTTCCAGACAGTAGCAGCAGCCCCTGGACTTATTCATCCAAACCCCAAACTTTGAGGAGTAGTGAATTCACTTAAGGAAAATAAAAGGCTTTATCCATACATCTTTCAATAATCTCCAGAGTCGGTCTGCTTGAGTGGCTGGTAGCTCTGCGGTAATGTTCTTGAGGTCAGTTGAGATCATAGTTAATCTTCCTTGAAGAGATGAAAGATCATTTTATAAAACCAGCCCATGTTTTGGAACAGCTAGTTATTTTTACTTAAGAGAAGGTGGCAATGAAGAAATTCTACAAGGTATGAGGAAAAGTACAACGTGACGATATGCTGCTGTCTTTTCATATTGTATGCATATTTCAGGGCATCTGTTATTTGGAATGTGGTCTTCTCCAGGTCAAAGATCAAAAGCTTTAAACGTGTGTGACTCGGCATCTTACATACTCATGGCTTTTAATGTTGATTTAAAATAAACACTTATCCAATATAAGGCATGTATGACAGACTTTCTTGTGTATAAAGCATTATATTAATTAAAGGTCATAGCCACATCATTCTGTACTTTAGGAATTTAGATAATGATTCTCCTCTCATTTCTTTTGTCTGCTACCAATTTTAATGTAGTCCAGTGATAAATGTTTAAGAATATGTGCTTGCAGTGTTCTGATAAAAATGACTATCAAATGTGAATACACTCCACACGTCCTTCATATTCCATCACTCATTATTGGAGGAAAAAATGTGAATTGTTTATTGGTAAAAAGTTCGAATTAATCTGCTGACAACTTAAATCATGCTTAGTGGTTCCTAAGGATGTGGGGCTTTGGGGAAAAAAAGGCATGCTCTTTGTTAATAAGAAGAGTGACTCCCTGAAGGACCAAGAAAATAATTTCACCTCCTACAGAAAAAGTCAGCACACAATTATCAAATCTGTTTCCTCACAGTGTAATTATCTCAGGTAAACATTTCTTCTTTCATTATATTTATAACTGTTTGGTAACTCTAAATGTATCAGTTTTATGTGGATTCATCCACAGATATGTAATAAAGTAATATAGTTTGTTTAAAATTCTCTGTTAGGGCACCTTCAAGATGGAGGAGGAGTAAGATATGGAGATCATCTTCCTCTCCACAAATACATCAGATATACATCTACATGTGGAACAACTCCTGCAGAACACCTACTGAACGCTGGCAGAAGACCTCAGGCTTCCCAAAATACGCCCTCAGGCAACCTACACGCAGAGGCAGGGCCAAATCCAAAGCTGAGCCCCTGGGAGCTGTGAGAACAAAGAAGAGAAAGGGAAATTTCTCCCAGCAGCCTCAGGAGCAGTGGATTAAATCTCCATAATCAACTTATTGTACCCTGAATCTGTGGAATACCTGAATAGACAACGAATCATCCCAAAATTGAGGTGGTGGACTTTGGGAGCAACTGTAGAATTGGGTTTGCTTTCTGCATCTAATTTGTTTCTGGTTTTATGTTTATCTTAGTTTAGTATTTAGAGCTTATTATCATTGGTAGATTTGTTTATTGATTTGGTTGCTCTCTTCCTTTGTTTATCTTTATATATATACATATTTTCCTTTTTCTCTTTTTGTGAGTGTGTATGTATATGCTTCTTTGTGAGATTTTGTCTGTATAGCTTTGCTTTTGCCATTTGCCTGGCGTTCAGTCTGTCCGTTTTTTTTCTTTTTGTATAGTTTTAAGCGCTTGTTATCATTGGTGGTTTTGTTTTTTGGTTCAGTTGCTCTCTTCTTTCTTTCGCTCTTTTTTAAATTACTTTTTGATTTTTTATTCTTAGTAATTTTTTCTATTTTAATAACTTTATTTTATTTATATTTCTTCATTCCTTCCTTCCTTTCCTTCCTTCCTTCCTTCCTTCCTTCCTTCTTTCTTTCTTTCTTTGCTCTTTCTTTCTTTCTTTCTTTCTTTCTTTCTTTCCTTCTTTCCTCCCTTTTCTTCTGAGCTGTGTGGCTGACACGGTCTCAGTGCTCTGGCCGGGTGTCAGGCCTGAGCCTCTGAGGTGGGAGAGCTGAGTTCAGGACATTGGTCCACCAGAGACCTCCCAGCCCCACATAATATAAAATGGCAAAACTCTCCCAGAGATCTCCACCTCAACGCTAAGACCCAGCTCCACTCAACAACCAGCAAGCTACAGTGCTGTACACCCTATGCCAAACAACTAGCAAGACAGGAACACAGCCCCACCCATTAGCAGAGAGGCTGCCTAAAATCATAATAAGTTCACAGACACCCCAAAACACACCACTGGATGTGATCCTGCCCACCAGAAAGACAAGATCCAGCCTCATCCACCAGAACACAGGCACCAGTCCCCTCCACCAGGAAGCCTACACAACCCACTGAACCAACATTAGCTATTGGGAGCAGACACGAAATACAATGGGAACTACAAACCTGCAGCCTGCAAAACGGAGACACCAAATACAGTAAGTTAAGCAAAATGAGAAGACAGAGAAATATACAGCAGATGAAGGAGCAAGGTAAAAACCCACCCAACCAAACAAATGAAGAGGAAATAGGCAGTCTACCTGAAAAAGAATTCAGAGTAATGATAGTGAAGATGATCCAAAATCTTGGAAACAGAATGGAGAAAATACAAGAAATGTTTAACACGGACCTAGAAGAACTAAAGGGCAAACAAATAATGATGAACGACACAATAAATGAAATAAAAAATTCTCTAGAAGGAATCAATAGCAGAATAACTGAGGCAGAAGAACGGATAAGTGACCTGGAAGATGAAATAGTGGAAATAACTACTGCAGAGCAGAATAAAGAAAAAAGAAGGCAAAGAATTGAGGACAATCTCAGAGACCTCTGGGACAACATTAAACGCACCAACATTTGAAATATAGGGGTCCCAGAAGACGAAGAGAAAAAGAAAGGGACTGAGAAAATATTTGAAGAGATTATTGTTGAAAACTTCCCTAATATGGGTAAGGAAATGTCAATCAAGTCCGGGAAGCACAGAGAGTCCCATACAGGATAAATCCAAGGAGAAACACGCCAAGACACATATTAATCAAACTATCAAAAATTAAATACAGGGCTTCCCTGGTGGCACAGTGGTTGAGAGTCCGCCTGCTGATGCAGGGGACATGGGTTTGTGCCCTGGCCTGGGAAGATCCCACATGCCGTGGAGTGGCTGGGCCTGTGAGCCATGGCCACTGGGCCTGCGCATCCAGAGCCTGTGCTCCGCAATGGGAGAGGCCACAACAGTGAGAGGCCCGTGTACCGCAAAAAAAAAAAAAAAAAAAAATTAAATACAAAGAAAAAATGTTAAAAGCAGCAAGCGAAAAGCAACAATTAACATACAAGGGAATCCCCATAAGGTTAACAGCTGATCTTTCAGCAGAAACTCTGCAAGCCAGAAGGGAGCGGCAGGACATATTTAAAGTGATGAAAGGGAAAAAGCTACAACCAAGATTACTCTACCTGTCAAGGATCTCATTCAGATTTGACAGAGAAATCAAAAGCTTTACAGACAAGCAAAAGCTAAGAGAATTCAGCACCACCAAACCAGCTCTACAACAAATGCTAAAGGAACTTCTCCAGGCAGGAAACACAAGAGAAGGAAAAGATTACAATAACAAATCCAAAACAATTAAGAAATGGTAATAGGAACATACATATCAATAACTACCTTAAATGTAAATGGATTAAATGCTCCAACCAAAAGACAAAGACTGGCTGAATGGATACCAAACAAGACCCATACATATGCTGTCTACAAGAGACCCACTTCAGACCTAGGGACACATACAGACTGAAAGTAAGGGGATGGAAAAATATATTCCATGCAAATGGAAATCAAAAGAAAGCTGGAGTGGGCACTCCAGCCCCACCCCACTCCACCAGGGCCGCACTCCCGGAAGTGCAGTGGGGTCATGCATAGGATCTCCTGGAGCAGATGGTCAGCATCAGTTCACAGCATGTGGCTCAGCATGTGGCCGAGTGTCTGGCACCAGGCACCCTGGAGCCAGACTGACTTGGTTGCTGAGGCAGTGTCATCTCTGACCATTGCCGACGTGGTCCTCGTGGCCAGCGAGAGCCTAGCCCCGGAGCTCCCAGAGCCCCCTCAGAGGTTCATCTGCTTCTTCCCCGACTGCAGCGCCAATTACAACAAGGCCAGGAAACTAGACGCGCACCTGTGCAAGAACACGGGGGAGGAACTGTTTGTTTGTGACCATGAAGGGTGTGCCAAGACCTTCGTCAGGGACTATGACCTCAGCCGCCACGCCCTGTTCACACTGGAGAAAAGCCCTTTGTACAGCTAGCGGCTGTGATCAAAAATTCAACACAAAATCAAACTTGAAGAAACATTTTGAAAGCAAACATGAAAACCAGCAAAAACAATATGCATGCAGTTTTACGGTTGTAAGAAGACATTTAAGAAGCATCAGCAGCCGAAAATCCATCAGTGCCAGCACACCAATGAACCGCTGTTCAGGTGTACCCACAAAGGATGTGGAAAAATCTTTGCTTCCCCCAGCAGTCTGAAGTGACATGGGAAGGTCCACGAGGGCTATATATGTCAAAAAGACTGTTCTTTTGTGGCAAAAACATGGACAGAGCTTCTGGAACATGTGAGAGAAACCCATAAAGAGGACATAACGTGACGTATGCCAGAAAATATTTAAATGCAAGGATTTCCTGAAGCAGCACATGAGAATTCATGCCCCAGAGAGGGATGTGTGTCGGTGCCCCACGGAAGGCTGTGGCTGCACCTAAACCACTGTGTTCAACCTCCAGAGCCACATCCTCTCGTTCCACAAGGAGTAGCACCCATTCGTGTGTGAGCACACTGGTTGTGGCAAGACATCTGCCAGGAAGCAGAGCCTCAGCAGTCAAGCTGTTGTGCATGACCCTGAAAAGAAGAAAATGAAGCTCAAAGTGAGACCATCTCGTGAAAAGTGGAGTCTGGCCTCTCGGCTCAGTGGGTACACCCCTCCTAAAAGGAAACAGGTCCGGGTGTGTCTTTGTCCAGAAATGGGGAGTCGCTGAACTGCACTGAGAGCAAGGTGCCCTACGCCGTGGTGACGCTGGCCTCAGCTACACAACAGACTGTTTTGTTTGAAGGACTGCAGACCAGCCAGCTCAGTTATTTTCTCTCAGAAGCACGTTTTTATTAAAATCACTGGTGCAGAGCATTGGGGGGAAAAAAAAGTAGAGTAGCAATTCTCATATCAGACAAAATAGACTTCAAAATAAAGACTATTACAAGAGACAAAAAAGGAAACTACATAATGATCCAGGGATAAATCCAAGAAGAAGATATAACAATTGTAAATATTTATGCACCCAACATAGGAACACCTAAATACATAAGGCAAATGCTAACAGCCATAAAAAGGGAAATCAACAGTAACACAATTGTAGTAGGGGACTTTAACACCCCACTTTCACCAATGGACAGATCATCCAAAATGAAAATAAATAAGGAAACACAAGCTTTAAATGATATATTAAACAAGATGGACTTAATTGATATTTATAGGACATTTCATCCAAAAACAACAGAACACACTTTCTTCTCAAGTGCTCATGGAACATTCTCCAGGATAGATCACATCTTGGGTCACAAATCAAGCCTTGGTTAATTTAAGAAAATTGAAATCATATCAAGTATCTTTTCTGATCACAATGCTATGAGATTAGAAATCAGTTACACAGAAAAAAAACATAAAAAACACAAACACATGGAGGCTAAACAATATGCTACTAAACAACCAAGAGATCACTGAAGAAGTCAAAGAGGAAATCAAAACAAAACCTAGAAACAAATGACAATGAAAACACGACGACCCACAACCTATGGGATGCAGCAAAAGCAGTTCTAAGAGGAAAGTTTATAGCAATACAATCCTACCTCAAGAAACAAGAAACATCTCAAAAAAAAAACCCTAAACTTATGCCTAAAGCAATTAGAGAAAGAAGAACAAAAAACCCCAAAGTTAGCAGAAGGAAAGAAATCATAAAGATCAGATCAGAAATAAATGAAAAAGAAATGAAGGAAACAATAGCTAAGATCAATAAAACTAAAAGCTGGTTCTTTGAGAAGATAAACAAAATTGATAAACCATTAGCTAGACTCATGAAGAAAAAAGGGAGAAGACTCAGATCAATAGAATTAGAAATGAAAAAGGAGAAGTAACAACTGACACTGCAGCAATACAAAGGATCATGAGAGATTACTACAAGCAACTATATGCCAATAAAATGGACAACCTGGAAGAAATGGACAAATTTTTAGAAAAGCACAACCTTCTGAGACTGAACCAGGAAGAAATAGAAAATATAAACAGACCAATCACAAGCACTGAAATTGAAACTGTGATTTAAAATCTTCCAACAAACAAAAGCCCAGGACCAGATGGCTTCACAGGCGAATTCTATCAAATATTTAGAGAAGAGAAAACACCTATTCTTCTCAAGCTCTTCCAAAGTATAGCAGAGGGAGGGACACTCCCAAACTCATTCTACAAGGCCACCATTATCTTGATACCAAAACCAGACAAAGATGCCACAAAAAAAGAAAACTACAGGCCAATATCTCTGATGAAAATAGATGCAAAAATCCTCAACAAAATACTAGCAAACAGAACCCAAAGCACATTAAAAGGATCATACAGCATGATCAAGTGGGGTTTATCCCAGGAATGCAAGGATTCTTCAATATACACAAATCAATCAATGTGATAAACCATATTAACAAATTGAAGGAGAAAAACCATATGATCATCTCGATAGATGCAGAAATAGCTTTTGACAAAATTCAACAATGATTTATGATAAAAAGCCTCCAGAAAGTAGGCATAGAAGGAAATTACCTCAACATAAAAAAGGCCATATATGACAAATCCACAGCCAACATCATTCTCAATGGTGAAAAAGAGAAACCATTTCCACTAAGATCAGGAATAAGACAAGGTTACTCACTCTCACCACTATTATTCAACGTAGTTTTGGAAGTTTTTGCTACAGCAGTCAGAGAAGAAAAAGAAATAAAAGGAATCCAAATCGGAAAAGAAGTAAAACTGTCACTGTTTGCAGATGACATGATACTACAGATAGAGAATCCTAAAGATGCTACCCGAAAACTACTAGAGCTAATCAATGAATTTGGTAAAGTAGCAGGATACAAAATTAATGCACAGAAATCTCTTGCATTCCTATACACTAATAACAAAAGATCAGAAAGAGAAATTAAGGAAACAATCCCATTCACCATTGCAACAAAAAGAATAAAATACCTAGGAATAAACCTACCTAAGGAGACAAAAGACCTGTATGCAGAAAACTATAAGACACTGATGAAAGAAATTAAAGATGATACCAACAGATGGAGATATATACCATGTTCTTGGATTGGAAGAATCAATATTGTGAAAATGACTATACTACCCAAAGCAATCTACATATTCAATACAATCCGTATCAAACTACCAATGGCATTTTTAACAGAACTAGAACAAAATATTTCACAATTTGTATGGAAACACAAAAGACCCCACATAGTGAAAGCAGTCTTGAGAAAGAAAAATGAGCTGGAGGAATCAGGCTCCCTTACTTCAGACTATACTACAAAGCTACAGTAATCAAGACAGTATGGTACTGGCACAAAAACAGAAATATAGATCAATGGAACAGGATAGAAAGCCCAGTGATAAACCCAGGCACCTATGGTCACCTTATCTTTGATAAAGGAGGCAAGAATATACAATGGAGAAAGGACAGACTCTTCAATAAGTGGTGCTGGGAAAACTGGACAGCTACATGTAAAAGAATAAAATTAGAACACTCCCTAACACCATACATAAAAATAAACTCAAAATGGATTCAAGACCTAAATGTAAGGCCAGACACTATAAAACTCTTAAAATATAGGCAGAGTACTCTATGACATAAATCACAATAAGATCCTTTTTGACCCACCTCTTAGGGAAATGGAAATAAAAACAAAAATAAACAAATGATACCTAATGAAACTTTAAAGCTTTTGCACAGCAAAGGAAACCATAAACAAGGTGAAAAGATAACTCTCAGAATGGGAGAAAATATTTGCAAACGAAGCAACTGACAAAGGACTAATCTCCAAAATATACCAGCAGCTCATGCAGCTCAATATCAAAAAGACAAGCAACCCAATCCAAAAATGGGCAAAAGACCTAAATAGACGTTTCTCCAAAGAAGATATACAGATTACCAAGAAACACAGGAAAGGATGCTCAACTTCACTAATCATCAGAGAAATGCAAATCAAAAGTACAGTGAGATATCACCTCACCCCTGTCAGAATGGTCATTATCTAAAAATCTACAAACAATAAATGCTGTAGACGGTGTGGAGAAAAGGGAACCCTCTTGCAGTGTTGGTGAGAATGTAAATTGATACAGCCACTATGGAGAACAGTATGGAGATTCCTCAAAAAACTAAAAATAGAACTACCAGATGACACAGCAGCCACACTACAGGGCATATACCCTGAGAAAACCATAATTAAAAAAGAGTCATGTACAAAATTGTTCACTGCAGCTCTATTTACAATAGCCAGGACATGGAAGCAACCTAAGTGTCCATCAACAGATGAATGGATAAAGAAGATGTGGCACATATATACAATGGAATTTTACTCAGCCATAATAAACGAAATTGAGTTATCTGTAGTGAGGTGGATGGACCTAGAGTCTGTCATACAGAGTGAAGTAAGTCAGAAAGAGAAAAACAAATACCATATGCTAACACAAAATATGGAATCTAAAAAAAAAAAAAGGTTCTGAAGAACCTAGGGGCAGGAGAGGAGTAAAGACACAGACATAGTGAATGGACTTGAGGACACGGGGAGAGGGAAGGGTAAGCTGGGATGAAGTGAGAGAGTGGCATGGACATATATACACTACCAATGTAAAATAGATAGCTAGTGGGAAGCAGCCACATAGCATAGGGAGAAGAGCTTGGTGCTTTTTGTCCCCCTAGAGGGGTGGAATAGGGAGGGTAGGAGGGAGATTCAAGAGGGAGGGGATATGGGGTTAGGTATATGTATAGCTGATTCACTTTGTTATGCAGCAGAAACTAACACACCATTGTAAATTATACTCCAATTATACTCCAATAAAGATGTTAAAAAAATAAAAATAAAATAAAATTCTTATTTATTTATTTATTTTTGCGGTACGCGGGCCTCTCACTGCTGTGGCCTCTCCTGTTGCGGAGCACAGGCTCCGGATGCGCAGGTTCAGCTGCCATGGCTCACGGGCCCAGCCGCTCAGCGGCATGTGGGATCTTCCCGGACTGGGGCACGAACCCGTGTCCCCTGCATCGGCAGGCGGACTCTCAACCACTGCGCCACCAGGCAAGCCCTACAATTCTTTTTTAAATTGCACTTATTTTTAAAAGATCCATTTTACTTTATTTTTTAAAGATTTTTAAAATCTGGACCATTTTTTAAAGTCTTTAATGAATTTGTTACAATATTGCTTCTGTTCTATATTTTGATTTTGTGGCCATGAGGCATGTGGGATCTTAGCTCCCCAACCAGGGATCGAACCTGCACCCCTTGCAGTTGAAGGCAAAGTCCTAACCACTGGACCACCAGGGAAGTCCCAAAAGATCCATTTTAGATCATTACATTTGAAAAAGTTAAAAATACTTAAATTTAGAATGAAAAAATCAAAATCATTCAAAAGCACAAATTATATAGAATAGCAGTCTTCACAGAGAAGGCAGGTGGGAACAGGGATTGAAATGTAGTAAGAGAAGGTTTTTGACAATAAGGGGTAGGAGAAGAGAAAATAAATGAATTAAGATAGTTTGAGAATTGCCAATTTTAGGCAAAATTTAGGTGAATTATAATAACAATCAAAAAGTTAAGGTGGACTGAACACTTATCATGTTATATGTGTAATGTTTTCCATTTAATTCTCAAAATGATCCCTCAAGATGGATGCTATGGTTTTTCCTGTTTTCAGATGAGGAAACTGAGGCACAGATTTGTTTCTTAAGATCATAGAGCTTTTAAGCTTTTGAGTCTGTGTCAGCCTGAAGAAGTTGGGGTTCATGTTCTTGAAGACTCTGCTCTGCTGTTCGGTCTGCCGCTCTTCTACCTCTGTGTTTGCCTGTCAATGTTCCATTCTGCAGGGCCATGTTCCATGGAGATAGCTGGTCAGATACTTTTCCATAATGATGTTCACTCACTGACTCCACTTCCTCACCTCCGTTTGCCTGATCAACCCTGCAATCTCACCACTTTTTTTTTTTTTTTTTTTTTTTTGCGGTACGCGAGCCTCTCACTGTTGTGGCCTCTCCCGTTGCGGAGCACAGGCTCCGGACGTGCAGGCTCAGCGGCCATGGCTCACGGGCCCAGCCGCTCTGCGGCATGTGGGATCCTCCCGGACCGGAGCACGAACCCGTGTCCCCTGCATCGGCAGGCGGACTCCCAACCACTGCGCCACCAGGGAAGCCCTCACCACTTTTTATAAAATAACTTTGTATTTTGAAATAATTTGACTCACCCTTGTGGTGCAGTAATTAAGAATCCGCCTGCCAATGCAAGGGACATGGGTTCGAGCCCTAGTCCGGGAAGATCCCACATGCCATAGAGCAACTAACCCCATGCACCACAACTACTGAGCCTGCGCTCTAAAGCCCACGAGCCACAACTACTGAGCCCACGTGCCACAGCTACTGAAGCCCATGCACCTAGAGCCCGTGCTCTTCAACAAGAGAAGCCCCTACTCACCACAACTAGAGAAAGCCCGCGCACAGCCATGAAGACTCAATGCAGCCAAAATAAATAGATAAATGAAATAGTTTGACTCACAAGAAGTAACAAAAATAGTCGGTATTGTAAGTATTTTTTTAATTTTAGCCATTCTAATAGGTGTGTAGAGGTATCTCCCTGTAGCTTTAATTTGCATTTCCCTAATGGCTAAAGATACTGAGGATTTTTTCATGTCCTTACTTGCCATTTATATATGCCTGGCAAAATATCCCTTCATCTTTCGTCTATTTTCTAACTGGATTGTTTATTTACTGCTGAGTTTAGAGAGTTCTTTACACATTCTGAATACAAGTCCACTGTGAGGTACATGATTTGTGGCTTATCTTTTCATCAGAGCAAAAGTTTTAATTTTGGTGAAGTCCAATTTATGGATTTTATTCTCTTAGGGATCATGTCTTTGGTGTCATGCCTAAGAACTCTCCTCCTAACTCCACATCATGAAGTTTTCCTCTTACGCTTTCATCAAAAAGTTCTAGATTTTGCATTTCATATTTAGATCCGTGAGTCATTTTAAGTTTTTATAAGGTGTGAAGTTTAGGCCAAGGTCCTTTTTACTCTTTTGCCTGTGATTGTCTGATTGTTCCAACACCATTTGTTGACAAGACTATCTTTCCTCCCCACCAATTTTAAAAAACTACTCTCACCATGGTTGCCAACGGTGTCCTATTTTCCTAATCGAAGCAACAGTGGCCTGTAATGAATTTTAGCAATGTAGTATTGATGTAGATGGTGTGCTTCATAACAGAGTGACGCCAGGAGTTCACTCACCTGGATGTTGAGAGGATGGAGGGGAGTGCTGGTCCCAGCCACCACCAATGGAGGAATGACACACATTCAGGGATGGCGGGAGTAGCCCTGCCTCTGTACATGCCCTGCTCAGGTAGAACAAACCAGGTCTGTCCACACATCCTTTTCCAAACTGTGATAGACTACAATCTTTCCAGAATATTTTCCACCTTTACTTCTTGAAATAAGACAATGTTGTAGTTTTAATTTCTACTTTTACAATGATTTTTTTCCCATTGCAAAAGTTATATATGCTCATTGTAATACATCTGAAAAATATTAAAATACCTCCTCCTCTTCTTTTTGCACTATCTCCTCCTTCCCTCCTGTTCTCCCTCTTCCAGCTCCTTCTCTTCTATTTTCTTCTGCTTCTCCTCATTCATGGGGATGATACACAAAGACCTTGCAATTGTGTCTACTTCTGTGGAAGAAGAGGAAATAAGAGTGAGTGGCTGAGGTACATCGATGGATAGATACAGAAGTTGGAGCGAATATGTAAGAAGTTAACATGTTTAATCTTGGTAGTAGGGATACAGGAGTCTCTGTTCTATTCTGGTCTGTAGGCTTGAAATGTTTCAGGAATAAAATGAACGTGAATAAAAACCCTCAAGGCATTCACTTTCAGATGAAAAGACACTAGACATTTATCACCTTTTTTATTAAAATACACTGACAGGATGTCAGAAGCAAAGCCCCACCATCCCAGAGATGGTTGAATGCTGCTCTTTACTGTTTAAAATGCACCAGTACTGTTATTAAATGACATGAAAAATAAGAGAATATAATCTATTCTGGATGTTTGGGGAGGTGATGGATAGGAGATGGACGATATTTTCTCTTGCTCTTTTTATAGGCATGCTATTTCTTGGCAAATGTGACAGAATGAATAAATGACCTGTATGGCAATTTTGGGAAATTTCCCGATGTGTTAAGGTAATAAGAACAGGCAAGTGAGCTGACTGCAAGCTATTAGCTCTGCAGGTCAGAATTGCCCTTCAGAGTCAAGTCACAAATTTTATAGAAGGTTTTCTAGGTTTAGTTTGCTGGTGGGTCTGTTACATTCAAATATGTTCCTTTCTGCCCCCCCTCATCTGCCACCTGATTAGGCTCCAGAGACTTAATATTGAAGTATAAATATTAATAGTTTCTAAAGATGGAGGTGTCTATCTAAAAGGTGTAGCATTTTAAATTTGTACTGTATAGTGGTGTCCATGTATTAAAGTGAAGCAGAGAATTAGCGCAATCATTTAGATGACTGAAGAAAAAAAAATTTGCAAGTCTCCAGTTACCTGGACATTTCCAGCTAAATCTATTTTTGGTACAAAATATTCAGAAAGTTACTTAATCTATATATGTCTATGCAAAATGATGTCAAACGAGACTTGTTTGCCTGTTCCTGAACACATCATTTTACACATATGCTTTTTTTTTCCCCTTGGAAAAATGAGAGCAATGCCTTTGCTTGGAAAATTTTCCTAATGTTGGAATCTTTTCTCACCTTGGACAAGTCTCTTACTCCCTCTGGATCTCCCTTTCCTTGGCTATAGATTGTAGGGTTTGGTCTTTATGAACTTTAAGCTACCTTTTATCTTCATGCTTGTAAATAAAAATCCTTATGAGTCCCCCCTCCTATTTTTAAAAATAAAAACAATAAAAAATTTTTTTTTATGGTCCTAACTAGATCTGTGAATTTGGGGATTAAATCAGCATATAGATGGGGTTTAAAGCCAAGACTGACTGAGACTTCATGAAATCCCCAGAGAAGTGAGGTAGAACAAAGAGGGCAAAGGACAGAGCCCTGGGGCACTCCAGTGATTAGAGGTTAGAAAAAGGAGCAGGAACCAGCAAAGCAGACTGATGGAGCAGCCAGAAAGGGAGAAGGAAAACTAGGAAAGAGTGATGTGAAGCCAAGGGAAGAACGTGTCAGAGAAGAGGGAGTCACCAGCTGTGCCAGACCCTGGGAGGGGTGGGGGGTAAAGGGAGGACTGAGAATTGATCATTGGAGTCAGCAAGTCCAAGTCCCTGGTGACCTTGACAAGAGCAGTAAGAGTGGATTCGAGAAGAGAAATCGAACACAGAAGTATTGACACTCTTTGAGTTTTCTTGTAAAAGGAAGGAAAGAAATGAGTAGTATTTAGAGGAATAAGTGGAATTGAGAAAGGATAAAACCAATTTTTTTAAGAGCAGTTTTAGGCTCACAGGAAAATTAAGAAGAAGGTACAGGGATTACCGCGCCCCCATGCATGCATGCATAGCCTTTCCCAGTATCAACATCCCCCACCAGGGGGGTGTTATAGGCTCAAGGAGTGCACGTTGTTACAGCTGATGGACCTATATCTACACATCATGATCACTCAAAGTCCATAGTTTACATTAGGGCTCACTCTTTGTGTTATATATTCTATGGGTTTGGACAAACGTCTAATGACAAGTATCCATCATCATAGTATCCTACAGAGTATTGTACATATAGTACCATACAGAGTATTTTCGCTGCTCTAAAAATCCTCTGTGCTCCACTGATTTATCCTTCTTCCTCCTCTCTGCTCCACAAAATCCCTGGCAACCACTGATCTTTTTACTGTCTCCAGAGGTTTGCCTTTTCCAGAATGTTATATAGTGGGAATCATGCAATATGTATGTAGCCTTTTTCAGATTGGCTTCTTTCACTTACTAATACACATTTAAGTTTTCTTCATGTCTTTTCATGGTTTGATAACTCGTTTCTTTTTAGCACTGAATAATATCCTTTGTCTGAATGTACCAGTTTGTTTACTGAAGGACATCTTGGTTGCTTCCAAGTTTTGGCAATTATGAATAAAGCTGCTGTAAACATCTGTGTGCAGGTTTTTGTGTGGACATAAGTTTCCAACTCTTTGAGTAAATACCAAGGAGTGCAACTGCTGGATCATTTGGTAAGAGTATGTTCAGTTTTGTAAGAAACCACCAAACCATCTTCCAAAATGGCTGTATCATTTTGCATTCCCACCAGCAATGAATGAGTGTTCCTGTTGCTCCATATACTCTTCAGGATTTGATGTTGTCAGAGTTCCAGATTTTGTCCATTCCAATAGGTGTGTAGTGGCACCTCATTGTCGTTTAAATTTACATTTCTCTGATGGCATATGATGTAGAGCATCTTTTCATGCTTATTTTTCACCTGTACACATTCTTTGGTGAAGTGTCTAAGTCTTTGCCTCATTTTTTAATTGGGTTCTTGGGTTGCTTTCTGTTGAATTTTAAGACTTCTTTGCATATTTTAGATAACAGTCCTTTATTAGATGCACCTTTTGCAAATATTTTCTCGCAGTCTATGGCTTGTCTTTTCATTCTCTTGACTCTGTCTTTCACAGAGCAGTTTTTAATTTTAATGAAATTCAGCTTATTATTTCTTTTATGGATTGTGCCTTTGGTATTATATCTAAAAAAGTCATCACAATACCTAAAGTCATCTAGGTTTTCTCCTATGTTATCTTCTAGGAGTTTTATGGTCTTGTGCTTTACATTTGCATTTTGCATTAGGTCTATGATATATTTATAATTAATTCTTGTGAAAATGATATAAGAACTGTGTCGAGTCTTTTTTTTTTTTTTTTTTGGTGTGTGGATATCCAGTTGTTCCAGTCCAATTTGTTGAAAAAACTATCTGTTCTCCACTATATTGCTTTTACTACTTTGTCAAAGATCAGTTGACTCTACATGGTCCTATTTCTGGGCTTTCAACTCTTTTGTGTTGATCTGTTTGTCTATTCTTTCACAAATACCACATTGTCTTGATTACTGTAGCTTTATACTAAGTCTTTTTTTTTAATGTTTTTTAAAAAATTAATTTATTTTATTTTTGGCTGTGTTGGGTCTTCATTGCTGCATGCAGGCTTTCTCTAGCTGTGGCGAGCAGGGGCTACTCTTTGTTGCGGTGTGCAGGCTTCTCATTGTGGTGGCTTCTCTTGTTGCGGAGCATGGGCTCTAGGCACCCTGGCTTCAGTAGTTGTGGCACGCAGGCTCAGTAGTTGTGACTCCCGGGGTCTAGAGTGCAGGCTCAATAGCTGCGGTGCACAGGCTTAGTTGCCCCGTGGCATGTGAGATCTTCCTAGACAAGGGCTCAAACCCATGTCCTCTGCATTGGCAGGCGGATTCTTAACCACTGTATCACCAGGGAAGCCCTATACTAAGTCTTGAAGTTGAGTAGTGTTGAGCCTCCAGCTTTGTTCTGTTCTTCAGTATTGTGTTGTCTATTCTGATTCTCTTGCCTCTCCATATAAACTTTAGAATCAGTTTGTCTATATCCACAAAATAACTTGCTGGGATTTTGATTGGTCTTGCCTTGAATCTATAGATCGAAATGGGAAGAACTGACACCTTGACAATATTTAGCCTTCCTATCCATGAACATGGAATATCTCTCCATTTATTTAGTTATTCCTTGATTTTGTTCATCAGAGTTTTGTAGTTTTCCTCATATGGATCTTGTACATATTTTGTTAAATTTGTACCTATTTTGTATTGCATTTTTGGGGGTGTTAATATAAGTGGAGATATGTTTTAATTTCAAATTCCACTTATTCATTGTTGGTATATAAGAAAGTAATTGACTTTTGTATATTGACCTTATATCCAGAAACAAGTACAGGAGGTGGGTTGTCTTTTCATCTTTGACTGGAGGAAAGGAGATAAGGGAGTAATCACATGAAGAAAATTTGAGGGGATGATGGGGATGGGAAGAGTTGAAGAAGGTTAAATTCAAGAAGGAGTTGAGGTCATCTCCTGAAGATGATGTGGGCATTAGCAGAGAACTCAAGAAGAATGACAGAGTTTTAGAATAGCCACTGAGAGGAACTCAGGCTGAAAAACAAAATGTTATTTACAGTGGAAGAACAGGCACCATAATTTTAGGTTGTGACTATTTTCAACTAAGGCAACATAGAAATTGGGGGTTTATAAGCAGATTTCATGAGAACTATTATATAGCTTGTTTAAAAGGGTAGAATGGTCTCAAAATAATATTGTTTTCCCCAAGCCTTTAGCCCAGCATCCAAATTGGATGTGTGGTGGCAGAACTATATTTTCAAGTGAAAAGTATGTGTTCCTGATGCTAAAACAAATTGTTTATATGATTTTCAAGCACCAGTCCTTACTTTGTATTTTGGGGATCATCTATTTAGCAGTAATTGACAATTATTTATTGAGCACATTTTAGGTGATAGCAGCATAAAATACATAATAACAACATAATACTATGTGGTCACTGACATCAAGAACCTTTCAGCTAGTGTTATATATTGACAAGTGAAGAGGAAATTATGTTTCATCATGATGAGTACTGCAATGAGATTGGCATAAGGAGCTTCACACCAAATCCTGGAGGTTACATGGATAAGAGAACTTGGCTGGACTTCCCTGGTGGTCCAGTGGTTAAGAATATGCCTTCCAATGCAGGGGACACAGGTTCGATCCCTGGTGGGGGGATTAAGATCCCACATGCCATGGGGCAACTAAGCCCATGTGCCACAGTTAGCCCGTGCGCTCTGTAGCCCGTGCGCCGCAACGAAAGATCCTGCATGCTGCAACTAAGACCCGATGCAGTCAAACAAATAAATTTAAAAAAAAAGAGAACTTGGCTGTCACAACCTTCCTGGAAACAGCTGGCTGGGAGGGGGATTCTAGGTGGTGCAAAGGCCCAGATATAAAAACTAGATAAAATTCTTGCCAAAATTAACATCAAAATATCTATTCTATTCTATGTTGCCTTTTTTTGGTTTTGTTTTGTTTTGTTTTGTTTGCGGTACACGGGCCTCTCACTGTTGTGTCCTCTCCCGTCGCGGAGCACAGGCTCCGGACGCGCAGGCTCAGCAGCCATGGCTCACGGGCCCAGCCGCTCCGCGGCATGTGAGATCTTCCCGGACCAGGGCACGAACCCGTGTCCCCTGCATCGGCAGGCAGACTCTCAACCACTGCACCACCAGGGAAGCCCTTGCGTTGTATTTTTAAGACCAGTGCTTGGGATGATTGCTCTTATATTCATCCTGTGTGAAGTTTTATGGCACAATTAGCATAACTGTCATTAAAATTTTAATGTCAATACTTCTACAAATTGCATTTGTTATTCATTCTTTTAAACTATTACATGTTCCCCCACTTTTTTTTTTTTTTAAAGAAGATGTTGGGGGTAGGAGTTCATTAATTAATTTATTTTTGCTGTGTTGCGTCGAGGGCTTTCTCTAGTTGTGGCAAGCGGGGGCGACTCTTCTTCGCGGTGCGCGGGCCTCTCACTATGGCGGCCTCTCGTTGCGGAGCACAGGCTCCAGATGCACAGGCTCAGTAGTTGTGGCTCATAGGCCTAGTTGCTCTGTGGCATGTGGGATCCTCCCAGACCAGGGCTCGAACCCGTATCCCCTGCATTAGCAGGCAGATTCTCAACCACTGCACCACCAGGGAAGCCCATTCCCCCACTTTTGAATGCGATTAATTCTATTTAAGTTTTGAATGGTCATAAAACAGAAATAGGTTGTTATAATTTATGAATGTTTTGGGCAGAAAAATAGAGGCAGTTTTCTACTGTGAAAATACGTTGGAAAGTCACAAAGATGATTTAAGAATATATTTTGTCAGAGGAAAAGGATTTGGGGTAAATTTTTCACTTAACATCTTTACTGGCTTTTCTAAAGTGATTTTTTAATAATCCTTGGGCATTTTTTATAAGCCAATATTTTTGTCCCAAGCAAATTTGTTAGAAAACTTTCATGAAATAGCCTTAAACTTAAGGATTCTGGCCAAGTTTGGCATTATAAACACACATATTTTTTGAGGAATAGAGCTTTTCTATAAATATTCACTCTGGATGAATACTCTTCCTTGGAAATGTTCTTTATTTCAACTCAAATAAATTTTACATTGGCTTATGTGTTTTTGTTTATTGAATAGGCGATATAAGTAGTTTCAGATGTGATGGGATTTTTATTTTTCAACTGACTTTTATTTAAACACTATCTATAAAATACTTATTTACAACTAGAGTCTTTTTTGCTTTAGGACAGTTTAAAATTGCTTAAATGGTTTTTTCACACACAGACTCATTGCTTGAAAGCAGTTTGAGACTCTTTAGAGAAATGCACATGAGTTGCAGGTCATACATTTCATATTAAATTATCCATTTTCTCACACCCATGGACTGGAAGTACGTTGCTATGAACAAACAGAGAACAGTATTTTAAATATATGGCCAAACTATATTTGTCAGTTACAGGAGCTTGCTAAGGGATCTTGCATAATATTAGCTGTCTTTGAGAATTTATTGCTGGCTTAAGGAATATCATTGTGAGATTTTTTTTAAAAAGACAAACTCTTTGAATTCTTAGAACTTCTGCATAATGGTGTCATAATCATAAAAAAGTGTTATGTATGTCAGTTATTTTCACAATGCCTCTGTGGTTTCAATTTGATGACATAACAGTCATAAATGAGCATTTGGGATAATATTTCTTAAAGTCATTCAACTGATATATTTGAACTGAAATACTGTCTCTTTTTCTGTTTGCTCTTTGAAGTGGATGCAAATATTTGAGCTGCTGGTAGAGAGCACAGAGTTACTTAGTTTCAAGGGGGTGAGTGGGATGTACTTTAGTGAAATAAACTATGTTAAAAAATGGTTTCAGTAGAGGAGAAACACTACCAGGTTATCAACTTGATATTTTAGATGTGAATTAAGTGTCTGAATATGGAAACTTTATACCACAGAATTATAGCCAAGAGAAAAATTATATTTGCTTTAGACCAAATGTAGCAGAAAATGAGTTTCAGGAATATTCACTAAGGCTTACCCAGAACAGTAATTCCCAACCTTTTCTCTGTTGTAATATCATTGACATTCACATATGTGAAATACATGAATGTCAAGGATGTGAATGTCTTGGAAATACCCAGATGTTGAAGAAATTCTCAGTATTTTTTTCACACACCGTAGTGTATAATTGCTAAAACTACTAACATTTACTGGCATCGTGTTAAACTGTGGACTGCTATTCAGAATAAACTGCAGTTATACACAGTTCTCATATATTCAAAGTAAATGAATGAGAAAGACATAAGGACATGCTTGAGTTCACCAGTATCACATTTTAAAAAAGAAAATAATTTAAAAATGTTGCTACTTTATTGTTTTCAGCAAACACACTACAGCATACCTCATGCTTGGTCATTGTACACTAGTCTATTCTGATAGCCTATTTGATGACTGTTGGTCTAGAGGATCCTGGCTGTGGCGAATACCCAAGCATTATGAGTTATCAAGATTTCACTATTATTGTTGGGTAGAGGAATTCAAGACCTGAATTAATTGCAACATACTGATTTTATTGAAGGGAGCTGTTCACCAACAGCATTTATTGACTATGTTTCTAAGAGAAATGCTTTCAGGGAATTTTGAAATAGATATGTGTATTTCCATTAGGACTTCAAATCAATTGTCGTTTTTATGGAGATGATGGTGACCAATCTGGGCATATAATTTGATGAGTTAGGGATAAGAATAATGAATGGACTTCATTTACATCAATCGTGATTTTTCAGAATCTCTGGTTGGGTATCATTTCTGGAGAGTTTGGAGAATTAGAACTCGAACATATTTGAATAAATATTATATGCCTGGTGCTGTGCTTGGCCAGGCCCCATATTTCTTTGTTAGAATTAAGAGGATTGTTTTTCTTTGACAACTAAGATGCTGTTTAAATGTTGTAAAGGCATAGGTGAATGCAATGACATCACTTACAAGGTCTGCAAAATAGAGAAGTTGAAGATACGAAGAACAGTGGCTTTCAAGCTTTTCTCCACTGGAGAAATAAGAAATTAAACAACAACTAAAATATGTAAGGAATATTTTGACAAAGAAAATATTTGAAGTGGAAGAATGCTATTTTTCTCTTAAGAACAGCTGAATTAAATATTTTCCTTTAATATGAATTAAAATTTTATACAAGCAGAAAACAATAAACCAAGATAGTAATATATGGAAAAAATAATGTAAGCTTTATTTCTTTTTTCCTTATAAAACATCTCGACGGCAGAAGGAAGCTTTAATGAGACATTAAGAAAGAGAAAGGAAAACCGTTATGTGGGTAAAATGGCAAGTGATGGGTTAGGTAGTTGAATGCAGACTGGAGAGACTTGTAGTACTGGCTTGTTTTTGTAAACAGTGAAAGAATTGAGTCAATTTGATTACTGTTCCCGCAGGTAACTCCTCAAATAATGAAACGAATTGACTACATTACTACTAATAAAATCAGTTTAATCACCAGAATAAGTTGTGGTAGCTGACTTCTGGATACAGTTTTGGCAACAACATGGATAATCTATACTGGCTTTATCTAAAGAATCTATCTATCTATTTACTTATTCAACACCTATTATTGTCAGCAGTGGTACTAAGTCCTAGGGAGCACAATTAAAAAAAAATCTATGATTTTTCAGTCTACTGAGAAAAGTAAATCTAACTAGTAGAAAACTATTCATAAGGGACAAAAGCAGCAAAAGCATTCTCCCCAATCTCTACCTCTGCAAAAAATAAAAATAAAATTATAATATAGCTGAGCCAAAATTGTGCAGAAACTCCATTCTCCAAATACCCACATACTCCCACAAATTCTCTAATACTCACATAGTTAAATAAGGTCATGTGGCTAGTTATGGTGAATGAGTCGTGAGTAGAAGCAGAATTGATGTGGGTCACTTCTGTCAAAGCATTTATTAACAGGTGTGTCACTCTCCGGTTCTCTCTTCCCTGTTGTGGTGACCTGGAAGCCCTGTGTTCCAGATGGCATAGCTATAAGGCGGAATTAGACTGGGTCCCCAAATAGCACTTTGAAGGGAGCGGTCCCGAAGAGCCTCTAGACTCATGGCAGACTTGCTGTGTGTTAACCCACTGAGAGAGCATCCTTGTTGATTCTGCAGCAGAGCTTACCCTATACTGACTAATCAACAGCCAGTATCTCACATTCCGTTGCTAGTGCCATTCAATGTCCTACGATGAAACTCTTAAGCACATTGACTTTGTTCTAAGAAAAGTGAGCCCCCTTACCTTTCCCCTCTATTCTCCAATGCCTTTGTTTATAAATTATAGAGTTTTGACCTTAATCTCTTCTATCTATTCCCTTCCCTTATTACAAAGTTTGTATTTATGGCCCATTGTTTTTAGCTGGATAAAGAAAGTGCGCCAGACTGGAGTAGGCTAGGTGGTTAGTATTCATGCTTTACCTTGGTGTTGCTGGACTTTTATTAAATTGAACCTTTGGAACTTGAACCTGTTGAAGGTGAGAGTGATGTCAGCACAGAAAATCACAACTAAGAAAGACTGGAGCTGGTGAGCACCCTGATGGTTCCTGTTGTTTAGACAATGATGGTGATGCTAACACTAATATTAGCTATCATCTCAGTGGCACTTACTGTACCAATCAGTGGTCTAAATCCTTTCTACATATCAACTCATTTAGGTATTTAATTTATAATTAATGATTTTCTCCCTATTTTCTACCTATCTTCTAATCTTTGTGAATACCTATCTTATTTCATCACTTTGTGAAATCTCTTCCAACTCCTGAAAAAAAAAAATGCCACTTTTTCTTCTGAGCTTCCTTACCTCTTGGTACATATTTTTATTAAAGCCCTGATAACATTACAATTATTTGTTGATATGTCTGTATGAATATATACTTCACAAAGGCTGTTTCTTGTTCAATTTTATATTCCCAAAGCTTAAACATTGTCTGTAATATCAATAAATGTATGATGAATGGTTGAATAAATAAATGAACAAATGAGTGTATAAATGAATGAAATTGTATGAGGCTTTTGTTTCCTATGATCAAGAGAGAACAGCTAACTAAGAGACTAGAGAAAAATTTTTACAGTTAAAACAAATTTTTTACAGCTTTTGGATAACCATGAAATTTTATGAAAATAATTCTAGGCTTCATCTTTAATGCCACTTTTAATCAGATGTCTTCTATGACCTGGATACTCAGATGTGACCCAAGGGGGCGTGACACAAAAGCATTTAGAAGGGTTTATCTTCAAGAAGGATTCTCCTTTGTGCCTAGAAAATGCTATTTCAGACCCTTGGAACAAGGGTAGAAAATGGCCTAGGGCTCTTAGTAAGGAGCTAAGGACCTAATTTTTCATAATAAGGAGACATTGGATCTCTTATGTAACTTGAAGGCAAGGATGTAGAAGCTTAAAACCTAGTAGCAAAACAAAAGATTCACTAGGATTACTAGTTTACATTGTTATTATATACTATTATTACTATCAGAAAGAAACAAATAAAGCAGCTGAAGGTTTTCTTTAGGTTTAGGGAATACCAGGAACTCTTTTCTGAAAGTGCTTTTATCACAAGTAGTTGGATCATAGTTTTTTTTCCAACAGCTCTTAGGTGCCCATAAAGAACTAAATCATTATAGAGATTTCATCTTTGTGGAACTCTAAAACTCTGAGTGGAGATTTGTATCAATAATCATAAAAACAGATTATGTTTAGTAACTGAATTTTGATAATATTTACATAATTTATGAAGTATTTTACTAGTATATTATTCAATATAGAGAAACAGTTTGTGAGTTACATCCAGTGGGTGTTCTTATCCATTCTTTATGGATGAAAGGAAACAGATTCTTGGTAGATTACGTGACTTGACCAAGACATAGGGGGGATACACATTTTATGTCCTGACTTAGATCTCGTAGCCCCAGCACGATAGCACTTGATCCTCTTTCTCCCACCCAGATCCGCGGCCAGCCTCATTATGAGCTGGAGGAGAGTGGAAGGAAGAGGAGACGGGGGCTAAGTAATGTTTTCATAGATTATTGAAAGTTTACTCATGGGACCTGGAAACATCATGTCGGAAGCAGAACTGACGTCAGAGCTTATGGTGTGGTTGTTAAGTTCTACTCATCTGTCCCAGTGACTGAGGGTTTTAGAGTTCTCTATCTCTCTCTGTATTCATCTGTCTTTCTCTGTCTCTTACTTTCTGGAATTTGTTTAGCTACAGAGACTTATGATTCATTCAATAAATATTTACAGTGCTCTAATCCACTACGCTGGAAAATTTTCTTCCCCCAATGTCTACCCGGTCCCATTGGAGTCTTACAGTAGCTTCTGAAAGGAAGAGTTACAGTTTTGGGTGTATCATTGTCAGTTCAGTACTGCCTGGCTCCTTTGCTTACTTAATTGGCATTATAATTGGGAGCAAAAAAATCACATAATTGTACACATGCTGTGGGTAAGGGCCCATGCAAGATATTTGGGGTAAGCAGAAAATGAAAATGCAATAAAACACTCCTTCAGGAGTTTTTAATGTAGTAAAATAGTTTCTAGGCCTAAAAATCATGTGCCAATTCATGTTTTTTCCTCTCTTAAGTGACATAGATTATTCAGTATTCAAGACTTAGTGCAACTAGGAAAAAAGAAGTATGCATTTATTTAATAAACAGTGGGTGGCTACTATGATAAGGCAACATCCCAGGCTCCGTGGGTGCAATGGAGCCTGAGACCACCTTATCCCCTGCCTTTACTCAAATGGGGGACAATTTTGGAAGGAAGTAAACATACAAATAAGTGAAATGATGCAAGTTGTGTTAAGTGTGATGAGGCAAAACAAAACAAAACAAAAACAAAAAACCAGAGGGCTAAGAAATGGAAAAACAGATCTGAAATGGGAGACCTTTAAGTAGGATATTCAGGAAAGGCGTCTCAGAGGAGGTGACATCTATATTGAGACCGAGGCGGGAAAGGAGCTAGTCTAACAGAGAGAGAAGGGAAGGGCATTCTGGGCAAAGGGAACAGCACATCCAGGAACTCACACTCAAACTAGGGCAAGCAGAAGGGAGTTTTTGGCTGTGTGAGCAGAAAGTCCAGGGGTAGATCTCATTTCAGGACAGGCTGGAGTCAAAGCCTCAAATGATGCAGTCAGGATCTGGTCCTGCTTTTACCTGGTACCTTTGCTTTCCGTGTATTGGCGTCATTCTCAGGGGCGCCCTCAGCAGCTCACAGCCCACCTGGAGTTCAGAGTGTGGGCAGTGCTGATCCCTCTGAACCCCGTGGACTGATGGTGGGTGGGTGGGGTTTACCCCGAGGGGAAAGGGATTCTGGATCAGTATAAACAGCAGCCGCCTAAATGTGAAAAGCCTCGAAACCAGAAAGAGTTCAGAACGGAAGAGAGAAGATGAGTATGGCTGGTGCTGGGGTGGGGCAGGAGAGGTGGAGATTGGGCGGGGTGTGTAGCCAGGCATGCATCACGCAGGTGTTAGGGAGAGCACCTTGACTTGTGTTCTCAGGGCACTGGGAAGCTGTTTGAGGGTTTGAAATGGGAGTGATATAATTTGATTTGTCTTATTTCACAATTTCTAAGATATTTCTTTATATGTAAACTACTTTTAAATCGGAAATAATTTCAAT